>NC_064645.1:314055703-314399870 GCF_023864345.2 Schistocerca serialis cubense | reverse complement strand
GTTAGATGATGGTGGTTGACCGAAAGCTGTAGCAAATTAATAGATTGTTCGAATACAGCCAAGTGTAATGAGTTTCCTGAAAAATACACTATGTGGTCAAAAGTATCCGGACACCTGGCTGAAAATAACTTACAAGTTCGTGGCGCCCTCCATGGGTTACGCTGAAATTCAATATGGTGTTGGCCCACCCTTAGCCTTGATGACATATTCCACTCTCGCAGGCATACGTTCAATCAGGTTCAAATGGCTCAAATGGCTCTGAGCACCATGGGACTTAACATCGTAGGTCATCAGTCCCCTAGAACTTAGAACTACTTAAACCTAACTAACCTAAGGACAGCACACAACACCCAGCCATCACGAGGCAGAGAAAATCCCTGACCCCGCCGGGAATCGAACCCGGGAACCCGGGCGTGGGAAGCGAGAACGCTACCGCACGACCACGAGATGCGGGCTTCAATCAGGTGCTGGAAATTTTATTGGGGAGTGGCAGCCCAGTCTTCACGGAGCGCTGCAGTGAGGACGGGTATCGATGACACTCGGTGAGGCCTGGTACGAAGTAGGCGTTCCAAAACATCCCAAAGGTGTTCTGTAGGATTCAGGTCAGAACTCTTTGCAGACCAGTCAATTACAGGGATGGTATTGTCGAGTAACCACTCCGCCACAGTCCGTGCATTATGAACAGGTGATCGATCGTATGAAATCACCATACCCGAATTGCTCTTCAACAGCGGGAAGCAAGAAGGTGCTTAAAACATCAATGCATGCCTGTGCTGTGGTAGTGTCTTGCAAAACAACAAGGGGTGCAAGGTCCTTCCATGAAAAATACGACCACATCATAACACCACCGCTTCCCAGGCAGTACACACGCTGGCAGTTGCCGTTCACCGGGCATTCACCACCCCCACCCCCTGCCATCGGAACGCCACATTGTGTACTGTGATTCGTCACGCTACACAACGTGTTTCGGCTGTTCAATCGTCCAATGTTTACGCTCTTTACACCAAGCGAGGCGTCGTTTGGCATTTACCGGCCTGATGTGTGGCTTATGACCAGCCGCTCGACCACGAAATCCATGTTTTCTGATCTCCTGCTTAACTATCATAGTACTTGCACTGGATTCTGATGCAGTTTGGGATTTCTGTGTGATGGTCTGGACAGATGTCTGCCTAGCACACATTACCGCCCTCTTCAAGTGCCGGCGATCTCTGTCAGTCAACAGACGAGGTCAGCCTGTACGCTTTTGTGCTGAACGTGTCCTTTCTCGTTTTCACTTCTCTATCACATCGGAAACAGTGGACCTAGGTATTTTTAGGAGCGTGGAACTCTCGCATACGCGATGTATGCGAGTTCCGCGGAGTTTCCTATACTGCCCTCTCACGGTGTTTGCTGACTACTGAGGTCGTTGATATGGAGTACCTGGCAGTAGGTGGCAGCACAATGCACCTAATATGAAAAACGAAAGTTTTTGGGTGTGTCCGGATATTTTTGATCACATAGTGTATATCAATTGCCAATAGTCGCCATAAGAAAACATTCTTTTTTTCGGTAGTTACTGCTTCCGGTGAATCATTGACAACAAGGAAATCGTAAAGTAGTGGAATTCTTCGCTTATTTATGTTCAGTGCGTTCCATTTATTTATGTTCAAGATCGACGGTACGTTCCAGCAACAGTCACCGATCCTCTGAAGGTCTTCTCGTAATTCGCTGCACTCTTCTATCGTAGAAAGAACTGTCGTTGTACAGTACAAAAGTTAACAGACGAAAAGAAATGACATTTTTATTCAAACGCAATAATTATGCTGAAGACACCACGATTTATGAAGTTCCCATGAACATTACAAATGACCTGCCATGGTTTCTAATAGGATGCGTCTAAACCACGGACGGTTATGCAACATGCTGACATGCTGGCCACAAGGTTGATACGAACATCTTGTGGTAGGGCGCTCCATTCATTCACCAACGCTGTTGGCAACTGCTGGCGTTCGTGCATTTGGACGTTCTGCAGCGCGTTTCCCCAAGGCATTCCACAAGTGCTCGAAGGGATTTAAATCGGAGGAACGGGCAGACCAGTTCATTTGCCGGATATCCTCTAGTTGTAAGAGTTCCTCTATGTGCGCTGTTACATGTGAGCGCGAACTGTCATCCATGAAAATGGGCGAATGAACCCCTGAAAACACGCACATGAGGAAGGAGTGCAGCGTCACAGAAGCACTGACCGGTGAGCGTTCACTTTTAAGACATTTGGAGGTCAGTTCGCGAGAGCAACATTGTGCCTTCCCACACCACGACACACGTACCACCAAAAGGATCGTGTTCTACATGATTCTGGACATAACCTGTTATAGCAAGAAGTGGGTACATGATCGCTTTGGTTGTCCGGATATTACGATATGGGGAGGCATAATATTGCAAGGTGCCACTATCTCCAAATCTCTGAACACGATATACTCACCGTTGTTACGACACTGTGATAATCCAAAGTACAGCTTATGAGTAGTGCACTCGGCCCTGGATGACAAAGCTCGAGAGCATCGAACGATGCAAGTGTAGGAGCTCTTGCAACTACTCACCCACATGCACCGACAACCATCCAGCAGTTGTTAACGGCGCTGGTAGAGAAATGGAACGCCCTCCCACGGGAACTCTTTACCAACCTCGTATCCAGTATGGCAGACGCTATAAATTAACATCCGAGGTGATCACACTCCGCACCTACCTTTTGTAATGTCCAGGGGAACATCATAAATCGCGGTGAATTCAGTGTACAAATTGTTTTTTTTAAATAAAAGTGTTTATTCGTCTCACTGCGTAATTGGTTCTGTAACCTTGACAGGAAGTGCAAAATGGCTAAGCAGGCATGGCTAGAGGGCAAGTGTAAGGATGTAGAGACTTACCTCACTAGGGATAAGATAGATACTGCCTACAGGAAAATTAAAGAGACCTTTGGAGAAAAGAGAACCACTTGTATGAATATCAAGGCCTCAGATGGAAACCCAGTTCTAAGCAAAGAAGGGAAAGCGAAATGTGGAAGGAGTATATAGAGGGACTATACAAGGGCGATGTTCTAGAGGACAATATTATGGAAATGGAAGAGGATGTAGATGAAGATGAAATGGGAGATATGATACTGCGTGAAGAATTTGATAGAGCACTGAAAGATCTAAGTCGAAACAAGGCCCCGGGAGTAGACAACATTCAATTAGAACTACTGACAGCCTTGGGAGAGCCAGTCCTGACAAAACTCTACCATCTGGTGAGCAAAATGTATGAGACAGGCGAAATACCCTCAGACTTCAAGAAGAATATAATAATTCCAATCCCAAAGAAAGCAGGCGTTGACAGATGTGAAAATTACCTAACTGTCAGTTTAATATGTCACGGCTGCAAAATACTAACGCGAATTCTGTACAGACTAATGGAAATACTGGTGGAAGCCGACCTCGGGGAAGATCAGTTTGGATTCCGTAGAAATACTGGAACACGTGAGGCAATAGTGACCCTACGACTTATCTTAGAAGCTAGATTAAGAAAAGGCAAACCTACGTTTCTAACATTTGTAGACTTGGAGAAAGCTTTTGACAATGTTGACTGGAATAATCTCTTTCAAATTCTGAAGGTGGCAGGGGTAAAATACAGGGAGCGAAAGGCTATTTACAATTTGTACAGAAACCAGATGGCAGTTATAAGAGTCGAGGGACATGAAAGGGAAGCAGTGGTTGGGAAGGGAGTGAGACAGGGTTGTAGCCTCTCCCCGATGTTATTCAATCTGTATATTGCGCAAGCAGTAAAGGAAACAAAAGAAAAATTCGGAGTAGGTATTAAAATCCATGGAGAAGAAATAAAAACTTTAAGGTTCGCCGACGACATTGTAATTCTGTCAGAGACAGCGAAGGACTTGGAGGAGCAGTTGAACGGAATTGACCGTGTCTTGGAAGGAGGATATAAGATGAACATCAACAAAAGCAAAACGAGGATAATGGAATGTAGTCGAATTAAGTTGGGCGATGCCGAGGGAATTAGATTAGGAAATGAGACACTTAAAGTAGTAAAGGAGTTTTGCTATTTGGGGAGCAAAGTAACTGATGATGGTCGAAGTAGAGAGGATATAAAATGTAGACTGGCAATGGCGAGGAAAGCGTTTCTGAAGAAGAGAAATTTGTTAACATCGACTATAGATTTAAGTGTCAGGAAATCGTTTCTGAAAATATTTGTATGGAGTGTAGCCATGTATGAAAGTGAAACATGGACGATAAATAGTTTGGACAAGAAGAGAATAGAAGCCGTTGAAATGTGGTGCTACAGAAGAATGCTGAAGATTAGATGGGTAGATCACGTAACTAATGAGGAATTATTAGGATTGGGGAGAAGAGGTGTTTGTGGCACAACTTGACAAGAAGAAGGGATCGGTTGGTAGGACATGTTCTGAGGCATCAAGGGATCACCAATTTAGCATTGGAGGGCAGCGTGGCGGGTAAAAATCGTAGAGGGAGACCAAGAGATGAATACACTAAACAGATCAGAAGGATGTAGGTTGCAGTAGGTACTGGGAGATGAAGAAGCTTGCACAGGATAGAGTAGCATGGAGAGCTGCATCAAACCAGTCTCAGGACTGAAGACCACAACAACAACAACCTTACTACACTGTAACAGTTCTTTTTACGCATGGTCCAATTTTCATCGAGCTTTGACACTGGGCAGCGACACAACATGCAGACGTTGTCTTCGTCCTTATGTTTTGCTCACTACTATTTACAGAGTGTTCATTTTAACTTGTGAGTTTACAGGCGAGTTGGAAATATTCTATGTTCGGAGTTGGGGCGGTTGCAAAGGACGCTCGGCGGGCACGGGCGGCTTGGCAAGCCGAACACGTGGTGCCGGACGTTGGCTGAAGCAAGAGGGGTCCAGTTCGACCGAGTGGCCGGCAATTCCATGGTGACGCTGTGTCAAACGGAGAGACTTGTATGCCGAGAGTGCCAAGATGGCGGACTTTGTGAAACCATCATAAGAAACATTCCACAGTTCGTACAGAAATTAATAGTAGCCAGATGAATCATGATACCTCAAAAAGAAACATGTACATTATTTACACGACGATTCTGATGGTGGCCGGCCGTGGTGGCCGAGCGGTCCTAGGCGCTACGGCCACAGGTTCGAATCCTGCCTCGGGCATGGATGTGAGTGATGTCCTTAGAAGTTGAGTCCCATAGTGCTCAGAACCATTTGAACCATTTTTTTCTGATGGTGTAATCAGATTTTCAATATCTTTATTACTTTAAAGTTTAGTATCTGACGGAAAAATTATACAAGTAACACCCAGAAGCGAATTTCCAAAATCTAAACGGTTCATCCGATTTCGTCGATCGCCGTGTCTTGAGAAAGCTATTAGTTTAAACCTAAATTGTTATACATTACATGCATCTAACTTAAATAGTACACGAGTTATTCAAGGTCAAAGTGGCCGATTACTATCCATCGCGTCAGGCCATAAGTACTCTATAATTACACGAAATAACGGTAGCAGCATGCTTATAAATATATTTATTCATCTATGTCTTTGTTTATATCCGATATATACTATTAATGAAGAAACGTTAAATATTTACTGTGTTTTAGAGAGCGCAGAGACATTAAGCTACTGTGCTACCTTTTGTTCTATTCCTTTGATATGTGCCTATTTAATTTGTGTGTTAGAGCGTGTTTATGGTCCATCCGTAGGAATATTTTTTTAATTTCAAATTATTTAAATGTAAATGCAGTATTTAGAATGTGTTTCATTATGTTTGTGTGGGTATGTTGGTTTGAAGACATGGCGCAAGCGCTCTAGCCAATCACAGCGCTCGTTACTAAGAGAGACGTATGGAGGTTCGGGAGAAGCATCGTTTCCGGAGAGGACACAGGGTAGTTCGGAAGATTGCAGCGTGAGGGACGGTCGCAAAGGACACGGAAACTGCTGGACGCGACGGCGCTACGGACGCGGAGTCGCGGAGAGACTTGGAAAGTGTGGAGCGGTTTGCGCGTCGTCGCGACAGATAGACCGTTGCCATGACTTTACCGGTTGAGCGTGTGGTTGCGAAGTTTTTCGTTTCCGGTTCGAAGTAATGAACCCATGTTTCATAACCTGTGACGATGTTCGATAAAAAATTGTTGCGATTAGCCTCGTAACGCGCAAGCAACTGCGCACAGATGCTCTTTCGTTGCTCTTTATGGTATTCTGTCAGGCGACTAGGAACCCTGCGGGTATACCCCTCTGAGCATCCCAACTGGTGGACGAGTGTGTCAGCGCTACCAGCAGAGACGTCCACTTGAGCAGCGAGGTGTTTCATTGTGATCCGTCGATCACCTCGAATGAGAGTGTCCGAACGTTCTAACACTGCAGGAGTCACAGCTGTGTGCGACCGGCCAGCAAGCGCGAGACCGGACAGGTTTGAGCGATCTTGTTGCCATGGTGACAGACGCCTCGCCCAACGACCCACACATGTTTTTGTTCACTGCCAGGTCTCCGTAGACATACTGAAAGCACATATGAATATCTGTAATGCTCTGGTTTTGTACCAAAATAAGCGCAACGGCAGCTCTCTGCTTGGAACGCACCTTTTGTACAGGAGCCATATTCAAAGCTGCATATAGTGCCGCCACCTAACGGAACTTCATGAAAGTCTAGGGGCTGACACGGGAGTACACCGTGACGTCACAAAACAAATTCCACATTCCTTCAACCGAAGTTTGTCCAGAAAAAAAGTGTTACTTATTGAACGAACCTCGTACGACAAATACAGATACCATTAAAATTGCTACACCACGAAGATGACGTGTTACAGACGCGAAATTTAAACGACAGGAAGAAGATTCTGTGATATGCAAATAATTATCTTTTCAGAGCATTCACACAAGGTTGGCGCCGGTGGCGACACCTACAACGTGCTGACACAAGGAAAGTTTCCAACCGATTTCTCATACACAAACAGCAGTTGACCGGCGTTGCCTGGTGAAACGTTGTTGTGATGCCTCGTGTAAGGAGGAGAAATGCGTACCATCACGTTTCCGACTTTGATAAAGGTCAGATTGTAGCCTATCGCGATTGCGGTTTATCGTATCGCGACGTTGCTGCTCGCGTTGGTCGAGATCCAATGACTGTTAGCAGAATATGGAATCGGTGGGTTCAGGAGGGTAATACGGAACGCCGCGCTGGATCCCAACGGCCTCGTATTACTAGCAGTCGAGATGACAGACATCTTATCCGCATGGCTGTAACGGATCGTACAGCCACGTCTCGATCCCCGAGTCAACAGATGGGAACGTTTGCAAAACAACAACCATCTGCACGAACAGTTCGACGACGTTTGCAGCAGCATGCACTATCAGCTCGGAGACCAAGGCTGCGGTTACCCTTGACGCTGCATCACAGACAGGAGCGCTTGCGATGGTGTACTCAACGACGAACCTGGGTGCACGAATGGCAAAACGTCATTTTTTCGGATGAATCCAGCTTCTGTTTGCAGCATGATGATGGTCGCATCCGTGTTTGGCGACATCGCGGTGAACGCACAGTGGAAGCGTGTATTCGTCATCGCTATACTGGCGTATCACCCAGCGTTATGGTATGGTGTTACACGTCTCGGTCACCTCTTGTTCGCATTGACAGCACTTTGAACAGTGGACGTTACACTTCAGATGTGTTACGACCCTTGGCTCTACATTTCATTCGATCCCTGCGAAACCCTACATTTCAGCTTGATAATGCACGACCGCATGTTGCAGGTCCTGTACGGGCCTTTCTGGATACAGAAAATGTTCGACTGCTGCCCTGGCCAGCACATTATCCAGATCTCTCACGAATTGAAAACGTCTGGTCAATGGTTGCCGAGCAACTGGCTCGTCACAATACGCCAGTCACTACTCTTGATGAACTGTGGTATCGTTTTGAAGCTGCATGGGCAGCTGTACCTGTACACGCCGTCCAAGCTCTGTTTGACTCAATGCCCAGGCGTATGAAGGCCGTTATTACGGCCAGAGGTGGTTGTTCCGGGTACTGATTTCTCAGGATCTATGCATCCAAACTGCGTGAAAATGTAATCACATGTCAGTTCTAGTATAATATATTTGTCCAATGAATACCCGTTTATCATCTGCATTTCTTCTTGGTGTAGCAATTTTAATGGCCAGCAGTGTATAATGAACTTGATTTGCAAAATTTGGTGGCGAGAGTACTCCACAGCATTTCCAGGACTGTCGCTTTCAATCAGGAGGAGAGACGCAATCGTAAAATGGCGCGCCTGCTTCGAGGCCGGCTGCGAAACCAAGGGGCATGACTTTTTATTACAGCAATCTCACCAGAAGCGCGCTAGATTTTACTGTCGGCCATTATTAAATCGTTCGGTAAGCTGCTTACCGGGGGATAACGGGGCAGGCTGACAGCGAGCGCCCCTTAATGAAACCCGCAGCGCCAGACACGGTGCTTAATAAACGAGACAGGGGCGACGGAAAAGTTCTCGAAACGGCTCCATCTGGAAGAGGGAAAGGAGGTCACCCGTCGCGAGATACCATCTGAAGCTACGCGAATTGAAATGTTGGCTAATGTCTTAAGAAGTCCCGTGGATGTCTTCAGTTGAGAGTATTAAGAGAGAAATCCAGTCTCTGGAGTATCAGGCTGGCATTGCAGGTCCATTTCAAGAAACAGCTGCCAGTTAAAAGGAGTAATTAGGCGGGGGAGGGGTGAGAAGGAAACTGGTGACACCCTTGCCATCGTCTCGATACCCTACGCCATGTCTCGCTGTCGCTAAACGGTTGATGGCGAAACATTTCGAGAAGAATATAAAAGGTACCTTACGTCGCAAGAATGATAAGATCTTGCTCTCTACTGGAGACACCTTTAACACTGTTTTAACTGCTTAATTCGAAACTGTGTACAGCATCAAAGGGGCCACATTCTGGGCGATCAGCGAATCACGTAAGACTTCATAACAAAACAGCTCTTGTCAAAAACTTACTTTTTCAGGAGAGTGAGAAAACGTTCTAAATAGTCCATAAAAACTTCGTGCATTTTATCCGCAGGATTTCGGGCAGATATCTTTTGAACAAACTCTTACGAATAAATAATGAGAAACCCTTCCTTTAAGTAACGGTATGTGCTGTTCAACAAGGTTCCTGAGTGACCGAGGAACTACCCGAGGGTTGTTATTGCGCTTGTCTCTCATATCCTTTGGAGAACCGTTGTTTGATATCAGACGCTTTGCGTAGTCGAAACCGAGAGATTGCGTGGAATGCCATGAACGTGTCTCTGCAAACAGGCACTTCTGATGTGGCAGCATCGCAGTCATGGTCTGTACGGCTGTTACCGGCGGAGGTTCGAGTCCTCCATAGGGCATGGGTGTGTGTGTTTGTCCGTAGCATAATTTGGGTTAAGTGCTGTGTAAGCTTAGGGGCTCATGACCTTAGTAGTTAAGTCCCATGAGATTTCACACGCATTTGATATTTTCTGTAGCAGCATCAGCAGTCACTTGTACTTAAAACAGACATATGCAAAAGGGTTGTTGGACAGTGAACCAGTGCCATCACCCTCAATGCTCCCATTTCACGCAGTACTTTGCGCTACATTGTTGGTTTCATAACACTGTCTTCTCAGTTCATTATACTGAACCGTCAATTGTCAAAGAGTAGACTGAAATAATTCAACGAGTACTATGAAGGCGACAATGAACTTTGAGGTTGACTGTCGCCTGCGTTCACACAAAAATGACAAGGGCTGTTTTTGTCAGAAATTATTTCGTCAAAGACTGTTTTTGTAGAACCATCACATTTTGAGCTGCGGTAACTCAGGACAAGGGACGTTTCTGTCATATCTCATTAGAACAAATCGCGTCTCTGTTATGGCTACAAGATTGCTCTGAAATCGTGAAAACGAAAAAAGCTGACTACGGTTGTTTTTGTTATGAAGTCTTTTTGTTGCACAACAAATGGAAGTGAAGGCCTTGCCAGGGTGGCAACAACGTCGTGTTTAGCCCCGAGAAACAGGGAGGGGAGACAGCAACAGCGAACACTGCAGAGTTCTTACAACGGGGGGTTGTTTATTCTGGAATTGGATTTCGCATGGTATTCTGCGAACCATGGGTGAAGGACAACAGTAAACGTACGTAAACTCCGTCCTTAGGCCCTGGCGGGCCCATCGGTGCCGTCATACAGCCGTGTCATCCTTCGCCATTAGCGTCGTTGAATGCGGTGTGTAGGGGCGTGGGGCCAATACACCGCTCCACCTCGCCGTTCTCAGTTATCGTGACCTAAAAGTGCTACTGCTCGGCCAAGTAGCTGCCCACTTACCATCATAAGGCTGGGTGCAGCCCGTTCCAGCCGTTCCACCAAGCAAAAATCCCAGACAATAGGTTCCGGACACGTTCCAAAAGACAGATGTCATTTTGATCTAACAGCCATAACGAATTAAGACGCAAAGGAATTACTGACATTAGCTGCGAGCGGGAATTGATTGAAATCAAGAAAGTTGAAAATTTGTGCAGGAGCAGGACTCGAACCCGGGTCTCCTGATTCTTTGTTTTCTTTAAAGAAAATACTATTTTTTGTTTTATGTACAAGGGATTTCTTAAATCACGGACAAGCATACATTTTCAGTATCACTTTATGTGGTTGGTCGTTTACGAGTCGGTAGTTATGAATATTACGTTATTTGTGATAATAAAAATTTCTAGACCGCCAAATAACATTGTAAATTTAATAAAAGTTCATCCGATTACACGTATTTTTCCAATTACATCAATTACAAATAGTAAAGAAAATAGCTGTGCTAGAAATAAAAAAAAATAAAAAAAACTGACGAGCGGTACTCGATCCAGCGACCCAGCTTGAGCCATCGTGACACAGCGGTCATCGCAACTGCATGAACCTCTCTAGCCAGACTCAAATTCTCAGCACTATTAATGTAGTGCCTCTTGCACACTATTCTCATCAATCGGGGCAATTCGCGTGCAGTTACAATGACCACTGTGTCAGGGTAGCGCAGTGATCAGAGCATCAGCTACTAAGTGGGAAATCCGAGTCCGAACTCCGTTCCAGCACAAATTTTCAACTTTCCCCATTGGTTTCAATAAATAGCAGCCAATGTCAGTAATTCCTTTGTGTCTTAGGATGATTTCAGATTCCTAGATTTCCGGAAAGCGTTTGATACCATGTCCCGCTGCAGACTGTTCATGAGGATACGATCATACGGAACAGTTTCCCACACATGTGAGTGGATAGAAGGCTTTTTAAGTAATACGACCCCAGTATGCTGTCCTCGACGGCGATAGTTTATCGGAGATAAGGGTACCTCCGGGAGTGCCCCAGGGAAGTGTGACAGGCCCACTTTTGTTCTCTACATGCCTAAACGATCTGACGGCAATGTGGGCAGAAGTCTGCGTCTGTTTGATAATGGCGCTGTTGTGTCCGGCAAAGGATCGTCGCTGAGTGACTGTAGGAGGATGCAGGATGGCAGACAGAACTTCTATTTGGTGTAATGAATGGCAGCTTACCCTAAATGGAGGAAAATTTATGTTACTGCAGATGGATAGGAAAAACAATCCTGTAATGTTCGAATGCAGTATTAATAGCGTGCTGCTTGACACAGTACTGTCTCATAAATGTCTAGGCGCGAAGTTACAGAGCGATACCATGTGGGACGAGCGCGCCAAGTTGGTAGTAGGGAAGGTAAATGGGCGACCTCGGCTCACTGGATGAATTTTAGGAAACGTTAGCTCATCTAGGAGGTTGCATATACACTCCTGGAAATGGAAAAAAGAACACATTGACACCGGTGTGTCAGACCCACCATACTTGCTCCGGACACTGCGAGAGGGCTGTACAAGCAATGATCACACGCACGGCACAGCGGACACACCAGGAACTGCGGTGTTGGCCGTCGAATGGCGCTAGCTGCGCAGCATTTGTGCACCGCCGCCGTCAGTGTCAGCCATTTTGCCGTGGCATAAGGAGCTCCATCGCAGTCTTTAACACTGGTAGCATGCCGCGACAGCGTGGACGTGAACCGTATGTGCAGTTGACGGACTTTGAGCGAGGGCGTATAGTGGGCATGCGGGAGGCCGGGTGGACGTACCGCCGAATTGCTCAACACGTGGGGCGTGAGGTCTCCACAGTACATCGATGTTGTCGCCAGTGGTCGGCGGAAGGTGCACGTGCCCGTCGACCTGGGACCGGACCGCAGCGACGCACGGATGCACGCCAAGACCGTAGGATCCTACGCAGTGCCGTAGGGGACCGCACCGCCACTTCCCAGCAAATTAGGGACACTGTTGCTCCTGGGGTATCGGCGAGGACCATTCGCAACCGTCTCCATGAAGCTGGGTTACGGTCCCGCACACCGTTAGGCCGTCTTCCGCTCACGCCCCAACATCGTGCAGCCCGCCTCCAGTGGTGTCGCGACAGGCGTGAAGGGAGGGACGAATGGAGACGTGTCGTCTTCAGCGATGAGAGTCGCTTCTGCCTTGGTGCCAATGATGGTCGTATGCGTGTTTGGCGCCGTGCAGGTGAGCGCCACAATCAGGACTGCATACGACCGAGGCACACAGGGCCAACACCCGGCATCATGGTGTGGGGAGCGATCTCCTACACTGGCCGTACACCACTGGTGATCGTCGAGGGGACACTGAATAGTGCACGGTACATCCAAACCGTCATCGAACCCATCGTTCTCCCATTCCTAGACCGGCAAGGGAACTTGCTGTTCCAACAGGACAATGCCCGTCCGCATGTATCCCGTGCCACCCAACGTGCTCTAGAAGGTGTAAGTCAACTACCCTGGCCAGCAAGATCTCCGGATCTGTCCCCCATTGAGCATGTTTGGGACTGGATGAAGCGTCGTCTCACGCGGTCTGCACGTCCAGCACGAACGCTGGTCCAACTGAGGCGCCAGGTGGAAATGGCATGGCAAGCCGTTCCACAGGACTACATCCAGCATCTCTACGATCGTCTCCATGGGAGAATAGCAGCCTGCATTGCTGCGAAAGGTGGATATACACTGTACTAGTGCCGACATTGTGCATGCTCTGTTGCCTGTGTCTATGTGCCTGTGGTTCTGTCAGTGTGATCATGTGATGTATCTGACCCCAGGAATGTGTCAATAAAGTTTCCCCTTCCTGGGACAATGAATTCACGGTGTTCTTATTTCAATTTCCAGGAGTGTAGAAAGCTAGTGCGATCTGTTCTTGAGTACTACTGCAGTTTGTGGAATCCCCATCAGATCGGAATAAAAAAAGACATCGAAGCAGCTCAGAGGGGTGCTTCTAGATTTGTTGCCGACAGGCTCAATCAACAGCCGTAGACAACGTACTTTTCAGTTCGCTTGCAGACGCGGAAGTGTTAAGACGTGCTACGCGGTCGCTCTTCCGTGTGACGCTTGTGTTCACCTACTAGTGCACGCGCGTAACAGCTTTCGTTTGGTACGGTTTTCTGTTAGGCACATTAACACCTGACATTACTATCGGTGACGGTAAGCCCCGCCATGTATGGTGGGGTGTATGGAGAAGGGGGTGGTGACTTCGACGCCCCTATGGGACAACATCAGCAACAACCACCTGCCCAACGGCTACATCCAGATGCAGCACCCTTACCAGCTCCTCCAGGAACTACATTGGACAACACGACGGCTGTGATCAGCCACTCGTTAGCAGTTGTTCGGGGAGAATCTGGAATACAGCCGACAGAAGAGCATATGGATTTATCGGAACAAGATTCCTCCAGCTTCTCCGCTACGAGAAACAAGCGACAAAGTGAGGTCAGTCTGGATTTAAGAAATTCCAAAACCTTCATAGCAGACGCTAATCAACTCTTACCTGTAACCGACGTTTCAAATGTAGCTGACCCCCCTGTAGCAACTGCCTATGGGCTCACTCCTAACCGACATGCTGCAACTAACACCCCTCCTGTGGGACCTGCACCTACTCCGAGGTCTCTCAACTTTTACAAACGTACAGATAGAGGACCATTCGTAGTTTACATGGAATGTTTGGACAAAAGCTTGGGTCGCTTGCACCCTATGGCACTAGAGAAATTATTGCATATTTACTTGCCAGAAGTGAAGAATTCTATCCTTAACATCTCTTCAACAGGAAAAACAAAAGTTAAGGTGGAACTGAAAACCCCAGACAAGGCTAATTTCCTAGTTACCAGTGAGGTATTAAAGTCAAAAAATATAGAAGTTTACATTCCTTCCTTTGTTGTTCATAAGCCGGGAGTAATCTGGAAAGTAGATACCAACCTTGAAGACGCGGAGATTTTGGAAGTCGTACAATCTCCCTTCCCTGTTGTAGGTGTTCGGAGGTTTACGAAGAGATATGGTAAAGACCAAATCGTTAAATTGCAGACCTTTTTGTTAACCTTCGACTCTCAAACCTTACCGGAAGCCGTGTCTATTCACGGAACAAGATGTCCCGTAGACCTTCATGTACCAACTGTCAGGCAGTGCTTTAATTGTCTTCGTTACGGGCACATCAGCAAACAATGTCGATCTCAGATGAGATGCATTAAATGTAGTGGTCCACATAATGTTGAATCCTGTGTCTCACCTATCACTATTTGCGCACATTGCGGGGGACAATACGCATCCACGGACCGTTCCTGCCCGGAATACCATATACGGCGACGACCTCAAGAATTAGTTACGTTCAACAACATTCACTTCAGGGATGCGCTGTCTATTGCTCGTATGCCAACCTATGCATCCGTCACCGGGGCTCAACAACATCACTTGCCGGCTCCGATCATTCCTGCTCCAACAAATTTGACCTGTCCGGACTTTCAAAACCCACAACTCTTCCCGCCGCTGCCCGCCGCAAGCATGCAGAGTCAACTCAGTGTGCAACTGTGCCCCAGCAGACACACGTCGCTTACCGGCCTCCCCGGCGGCAGGCGCAAGTAAACAACCAAAGTAACGTTCGTGAGTGGTCTCAGTACCGCAGCCTGTTATATCCCATGCAACATTCATTCAATCCTATCAGCCAAAATCCATACCAGCCTGCTGCTCACCGATTAGCAACCCCACAAGCGCCGAATCAACGACAGCCTCAAGGTCATGCTGAACTTATAGATAAGATAATAAATGTGATTGATATTGTCATGCAAAACATGAGACAAAATAGTGCTATGAACAATTCCGATATCCGGCACCTCGTTACTGGCATATTTCAATCTCTCTCTCCCTAAATTATGGTGGCTTTAAAGGTATTGCAGTGGAATGCGAGATCGGCTAATTCTAATAGAGAAAGCTTGCAACGAGAACTGTTCGTAAGTCAGCCTGATATCGTTCTGTTATGTGAAACTTGGTTCAAATTCGAACGAACTGTTCGCTTTCAAAATTATTCTATAGTAAGGGAAGACCGTCTCGATGGGTGGGGCGGCGTAGCTATACTGGTAAAAACTTCGCTGCCGCATCGACTACACCCGTTACACGTACCTGTCACCAACCTTGAATTAGTTGCTGTGGAGATACGAACTACCCACAAAACCTTTACAGTTGTCTCGTTGTATAACGCTCCTCACCACAGTATCGTGGAAGATGACTGGAGACAATTAATAAGTCAGCTTCGTCCTCCCTTTATCGTAGCTGGAGACGTGAATGCCCACCATGTAGCGTGGGGAGGAGACGTGACAGACAGGAAAGGCAGGACCTTGATAAGCGTTATCGAAGATAATAACCTAGTGATACTCAACGATGGCTCTCCTACTATGATAACTTCACCTCTCCGTAGACCCTCCGCAGTTGATATAACTCTTTGCACCCCCTGCTTTACTGAAATATCTAATTGGTGCGTTAAAAAGGATTCAATGGGATCCGATCATCTCCCAATAGAGTTTCACATTAACATCAACGTCGATACTACGCACATCTGTTACTCTAATAGTACGTGGAAAATCAAGGAAGCCAATTGGGCCTCTTATAGGGAAACGGTTCCGCGGGCACTCGCAAATACGAGACGTGACTTACGGGACGAAGATGCATACCCAGTTTTACTCAATGCTATGAACGTCGCAGCTGGCATCAGCATCCCTAAGAAAAAAGAGTTTACAGTAATGAAGCACCGTTCTCCTCCTTGGTGGAATTCTGAGTGCTCTCGGGAAGTTGCAAAGCGACGACTCGCCTTGAAAACCTATCGTCAGAATCCTTCATTGGACAACTTCTTGGCTGTACAAAAAGTGAATGCGCGAGTTACCAAATTCCTGAAGAAAACCAAGAAGGACAGTTGGAAACAATTTTGCCTGTCCCTAAATAATGAAACCAGTATGGCAAGCATCTGGCATAAAATAAAAGCTTTTAGAACAAGAAGACTGTCTTCCTCCCCTCCTGCTACCACGGCCTGGTTAGAGGAATTCATAGATACAATCGCTCCTCCAACGGTGCCATTTTTAAACCATCGGTTCCCTGCTGAAGAAGACCGCTATCATGTTCTCCTTCGTCCTTTCTCTATAGAAGAACTAACGAAGCTATTAAAGTATCGAGCGACAGTTGCCCTGGCATTGATCATATACATTACTCTATGCTTGCACACCTGACTATAGAAGCGGAAGACTTTCTCTTGAACATTTGTAATCAGTACTGGATGAAGAAAGACCTCATATCAACATGGACGACGCAAGTAATAATTCCAATTCTCAAACGTGGTAAAGATCCAAATGTCGGTACTAATTATAGACCTATTGCCTTGTCGTCGTGTGTTGCAAAATCTCTGGAACGAATGGAAAAAAGGAGACTAGAATGGTGGCTTGAAAAAAGTAATTTGTTGCCTCGGAGTCAATACGGCTTCAGAAAAGGCAAAGGGACCTTGGATAACCTGTTTTTGCTTAACATGGATATCACGTCAGCCTTTCGAACGAAAGAGACAGTAGTGGCAGCTTTTCTTGACGTTAAGGGTGCATATGATCACGTAGGAATACCGATACTCTTGGACAAGCTGGCAGGATTCGGAATTCCTTCACGGATGATCTACGGTATCAGTACCCTGATTACTCAAAGAACGATCTACGTCCGTTTCAAAGGTACCATCATCGGACCTTTTTATGTCTCCCAGGGCTTGCCGCAAGATGCAGTTTTAAGTCCTCTCCTGTATACTCTATATACGCACGACCTAGAACGCATACTTACTCCCCCCACAAAAATCCTACAGTATGCTGATTATATATGTGTTTACTCTACTGCTGCTTCATATCTTCAGGCCAAAACGGCATTAACCACAACCATCGCACACATCGATGAGTGGCTCTCTATCAATGGGCTGGAGATCTCGGCTGAGAAATCAGCAGTCGTTCCCTTCTCCAAGTCGACGACAGCTCGCACTGAAGATCACATTACCCGTGGCAAGTACACCTTCCAAATAAAATCTCACGTTCGATTTCTGGGGATGATTTTTGACTCTCGGTCAAGCTGGGCGCCCCACATCCGATCCACCGTTACCAAGTGTGAAGCAGGTTTAAATGTAATCAGATCACTCACTCGTGTCTGGTGGGGCGCGCACCAGAGTGTTTTACTCACCATGTACCAAGGAATAATTCGAGCTCGATTAGACTATGGCTGTCAATTCTACCACACTGCGTCAAAGATTCATCTCTCCAAATTAGATACTCTTCAATATAGAGCCATTCGTACCTGTCTTGGAGCCATGCAATCGACGCCCACCAACGCCCTTTTAATAGAAGCAGGGGAGATGCCCTTGAGCATTAGGCGCCAAATGTTATCGGACAAATTCTACATTCAAGGCATGGCCATTATGGACAGTTCCGTCTATCAAAGTAGAGACTGCATTTATCGACTGTGGATTGCATCCCACAGAAGGAATAAAGTGCCAGCCGTTTGTGCCAGCTTTGACACTTGGTCACCTGTCATACATTCTATACGGCGTTCAGCGCATCTACCTGTTTTTGAATATGATCTTCAAACGCTCTGCTCCCAGATCCCAGTCCATTATTTAAGTACGACCTGGCTGGACAGTACTAACATCAACGTTGGCTTCAATCGTCTCGTTCAAGCACAATGGTCGGGTTTTCTCTGTGTATATACCGATGGCTCCAAAATTCCGCAAGAAGAGTGTACAGGATGCGCTTTTTTCTGCCGTCAGATCCAGATCCGCAAAACCTTCAAACTGCCTACGAGCACTTATATTTTTCCGGCGGAGACAGTGGCAGTTATGGAAGCACTTAAGTTTGTCTCTAGCACTTCCTTCCCCAAGATATTGATAGTATCTGACTCGCAAAACGTTCTTAAAAACATTCAGTACAGTCGATGGAAGAAAACGACCAACAGTTATATCTTGGATGTGATATCTGAATATATTCGCAGCACACGCACGGGCCGGACGATCCATTTGTTGTGGGTACCTTCCCACTCTGGTATCCTCTATAATGATGAAGTTGATGCATTAGCCAAACAAGCGGCAACGTTAGGCACCGTCCTGGATCTGCACCTTCCTTATACAGTCAAGGATCACGCAAGACAACAATAGCAGGAAATGTGGAACGTTTCTCAACAGACAAAAGGCGGTTATTACGCAGTGCTACAACCTCGGACTCCTTGACAGCCGTGGTTCATGAGGACACATCTGGACGGATCCACGATTTCTACCATCGTAAGACTCCGCTTCAATCATGCCTCTTTCCCACAACATCTACATCGGATCAACGTTTACAGTTTACCAGCATGTGAGTGTGATCCTGAGTCGGAAGCTGATATCAACCACATCTTATTTATGTGCTACAGATTTGACCGTGAACGGTTGGTCTTTTTGAAGACTTTGCTGAGTATGGGCTACCATCTTCCTCAATCAGCTTCTTCTCTTTTGTGTACTAAAGACGTTCGTCAATATAAAGTGATCGTTAACTTCATCAAGAGTACTGGTCACAATCTGTAGGTTTTAATGGTGTACGTCAATTATAAATATGTCTTGCTGATGAAGATATTTCAGAATTGGTGTGAATTGTAAGCCAAGACACTTTTAATTATTTTCCAATTCAATTCAATTCAATTTTTAAAACAGTATGTACAAAACTGTAACAGTTAAGCTTTTTATTCTTGTAAATATGCATTGATGTATTTGTTTATTCAATTATGTGTACATTGTCACTATGTGTTGCCGATGGCTAAATTGAGTACACACTCAAAGGCCAAATAAACAAAAAAAAAAAGTACTTTTCGCGAAACAGTTTTGAGTACATTTAGAGAACCAACATTTGGGACTGACTGCAGAACGATTCTACTGTCGCTAACGCACATTTCGCGTATGGACCGAGACAGCAAGAGAAATTACGGCTCGTACAGAGGTGCATAAAAAGTCGTTTTTCTCACTATCGATTTGAGAGTGCCGGCTGCTGTGGCCGAGCGAATCTAGGCGCTTCAGTCCGGAACCGCGCTGCTGCTACCGTCGCAGGTTCGAATCCTGCCTTGGGCATGGATGTGTGTGCTGTCCTTAGGTTAGTTAGGTTTAAGTAGTTCTAAGTCTAGGGGTCAGTCGTTTGACGGCGCGTTTCGGCACGGGCCCACCCGTTGCCGGCGCGCCGTAAGGCACGGAGGCTCGCACTGGGGCGTATCGCTTTTCAGTCGGGTGTGCCGCGACAGTCCTCACAGGGGAAGTGATGCGTCTCTCATAGCCTCTCCTTCCCAAGTGGCTCTTTCCGCCTTCCCGTGGTGCCAGACGTCAAGCTCGGCATTCTGCCTTGCGACAAAAGGGAGATCTGCGACCCAACCCGATGCGGAAGCGAAGGGTGCGTGGCACAGGGGGGAGCTGTGTCGAGGGACCGAACACCAGTCCCTTTCTGTTCGCAGGGCACAGACCAGCAGGTGCTCTGCATGCCGGCGACTTCGTTTGTCGGCGTGGGATCACGGCGCGAATCGGCAAGGGTGCTTCGCCGCGCCCCTGGGTAACCGGGGCGTGTTCTGCCAAACCCAGGAGATGGTGACATCGCCTGGGCTAGGTTAGATGGGCCCAGACCGCTGAACGACTGGGGGACCGACCCACCACCTGAGTAGGAGTGGGTCCTTGGCCTTCTGGTGGAAGCTCGGGCAAGTAGGCGGCGAATGGCGAGGGGTGTATCCGCCTCTCCGGAGTGCGGGGTGCAGTTGCCGAGGAGCGTCGTGTGAAATCGTCGACGACGGGGCCATCGATGGGGACCAGTGCGCTGGCGACGGCGCGCTGAACCCGGCAGCTCTGGAGTGCCCTTGACCTAGGGGCGAGGTCGGTGGGCGAGCTGCAGAAGTCCCCCCCCCCCCCCCCCATGCCAGAGGAGCCGGTCCGGGGCAAGAGACGGGCTTCCACCTTTTTTATCACTCGTTCCAACCATGGCTACAAACGAAACGAGTGATTCGTGTGCGCCTTCACTGGCTTCCGCTGCGCCTGATCCCTCTCCCCAGGACGAGCAGGGACAGGCTGAGAATGAAACGGTAATGAAGAGGTACACTAGAATCTCGTCGCTCATGGAGCAACAAATAAAGAATGGCAAGATAAGCCAAGCAGGACTTGCCATTATAAAAAATGAGCTGGCTGCATGGGCTATTGCCCACGCCAAACTTGAGGGAAGGGTAGAAGAGCTTGAGAAAGAGAACGACAGATTAAGGAGGCAACCGGCAAAGACGTGGGCGGCTGTGGCCGCGCAAGCGCCCACCAAGCGACCACAAAGCACGACCAGAGACACCATTGATAAAGTCACAAAAAGAACAGACACAGCAGTCTTCCTCAGGACACTGCCTGGGCAGGACACAAGTGTGAAGAAAATTCAGGAACTATTCACAAAAAATATAGACCCCGTCAAAGACAAAATCAAAATTAAAAAGGTTAAACCGAGCAGAAATTCCGTGATCGTCGAAGTTGCCTCAGAGGAAGACAAAGAAAAGCTATTGAATAATCAGAAACTGAACTCGGTGGTCAAATGCGAACCACCGAGAAAAAGAAATCATCTCGTCATACTATATGACGTACCTACAATTATGACAAACGAAGAACTCGTAGAAACAATCAGGCAGCAGAATTTTGATGGAATAAATGAAGACGAATTCAAGAACAACTTTAAGTTGAAATTTAAGACTGGGCCGCGGGGTCGTGATGTTCTTCATCACGTCGCCGAAGTATCGGCGCCAATGTGGAAGAAAATAACAACAATGGGCAGATTGTATGTTGGCTTCCATGCCATCAACACTAGAGACTATGTCGTGGTACCTCGTTGCCACAACTGTGGTGACTTGGACCACATCCTAAGGCTGTGCACCAGGGAGCCGGCGTGCACTAAGTGTGGGGAAAAAGGTCAGCCGCAAGGACTGCAAAGCGGCGGCAGTTTGCATACCATGCAAGAATCGAGGGAAGAAGTCTTGCGGAGCCGCAGGCAGAAATTGCCCGACATACAGAATGTTGGAGCAGAGATTGATCTCTAGAACTGACTATGGCTGAGCCCGGCATACCGAACAGGATGCCAAAGCGAAAGTCCCCGAGCAAAAGGAGGAGGGATGTCATGCGGGCAAATAGATTCAAGGATTTTTTGAGGTCGCTTTCCGGAGCCACCAAAATTGAAACAAAAGACATGGCCATACAAACCGAATTTCCAACAATGGATATAGGCATTCAAACCAATCTCCCCCCCCCCCCCCCCCCATGGCTGTAATTCCCTCGTCTGGAAGCCGGGAAACAAAGCCGAAACTACACCTACAACGGCAAGGGCATCCTGTGGCTCTAGCAACTCTCAGGGACAATAATACAAACGAACAACCAATACAAGAAAATATAGTGACGAGCTCAAGTACGAGCCCCACCCCACAATGCACACCAATAGTTAGACTACCACCCGTCGATCCGGTTAGGGTGTACCCCAATTTGGAGTGCACCATGCAACTATCTAGATTGGAGCAGCCGGCTACCCTGACCACTGCCTTACGGCATGTGGTCCATGTAGGACCCGAAGACGGCAGGAAGATAACTTTTTCGGTTATGGAGGCTGTTGACAGAATCCAGCTAAAATCAGTGAATCTCCCCACCGACTTTGGAGCCTTGCGAGACTTGCTCAAGAAAGTATTCGAAAGACGAAGAGAGAAATTTGATCTAGACGATATTGACCAACAATCAGTAATAGCACATGGACGAATTGCATTTGACTGGAGTAAGACCTGGCCACATGACCGAATTCACACATACTTTCCATAATGACAAAAATAACTATAGGACAGCTTAACACACACAACAGCAGACTCGTAATGCAGGAGCTCCGAAAGGAGGTGGAGGAGAAGAGATTAGATGTACTCTGTCTACAGGAGCCATACTCCCTGGCTGGGAAAATAGCTTTTGCTGCTGCAAGCTGGCAAATAGTCAGCAGAGGGGATGACCCGAAGGCAGCAATTATAATAACAAATAAACTCTTGAGAGTTACCATACTCTCACAGTTCACAACTAGCCACTGCAACGTCGTGGAGCTTCAATCCCCTTCGGGAATTTTAACTCTCGTAAACATGTACTTTCAGTATGGGGACAACATAGAACTTTATATAGACCACCTAGCGAGAGTTACCACGGCGTTGCGGGGAAGAAAACTCGTAATAACTGCCGACATTAACGCAAAATCCCCCCTGTGGTACAGTGGCACAAGAGAGGCTAATGGCGAAAAGGTCGAAGAACTCATTATGACATCACAACTTGTGGTGGCCAACAGACCCGGCAATCCTCCTACCTACGCTGCAGGTGGAGGACAGGGCACAAACATCGATGTCACCCTAGTAACTCCGAACACAGCTAACAATCTTCAAAACTGGAGAGTCACAGAGAATGCCACCACAAGCGACCATAATCTGATAACTTTCACCATAGGAGAAAGAGAGTGCCGCTGGGCCAAGGGGGGGGGGGGGGGAAGTACAACTAAACTATAGAAGAGCCGATTGGGAACGCTTAGCGAGGGAGTGTGACATTCCTCCATCACCGGAAGATGGCATGCACTTGGACATGGACGTAGACCAGAGGAACTGGTGACTGCAGTGACAAGAGCGGTGAGGGCAGCCGTACCTGCTAGGAGGAGGGCCATGGCGGCCTCCCCGTCACCATGGTCTGCCGAACTAGGAGAACTGCGTCAGTCTGTCAGAAGGCTAAGGAGGTATTATCAGCGCACTGTCGTCTGGCAGGAACGACAAAGGTGGCAGTTGCTGTACAGGGAGGAAAAGCGGAAATTCCAAAAGGAACTGTGGGAAGTCAGAATGAAAAGTTGGGAAAACTTTGTGCTCAACCAGCTAGTCACGGACCCGTGGGGGCTTCCATATAAGTTGGTGAGAGAAAAAGTCCGCTCTCCTCTGGAGTTATCAACAGTCAGGTACGGGGATAGGATGACGGAGTCCTGGCAGGAGACTGCGGGGGTCCTCCTCCACTCCCTGCTGCCTGACGACAATGCGGATGGGGAGACAGAGGGACAGCAGCAACTCAGAGATCAAGACCAAGAAATATACACCAATGAGACGGCTGTCTACCCCTTCTCAGAGGAGGAGGTAGCAACCCACATAAGGTCTCTGCAAAGAGGGAAAGCACCTGGGCCAGACGGCATTGTGGCGGAGGTGGTGCAGTTTCTGGCGCCTCAGCTGACTGCGCCACTAACACATCTGTACAATGAATGCCTCCGACAGAGGAAATTCCCCAAAAAATGGAAAATGGCATATGTAGTTATCATAAAGAAAGGACCAGATAAGGATCCTACAGAAGTGAAATCTTACAGGCCGGTCTGCCTGCTGGATATATTTGGCAAAATTTTGGAGAAATTGCTGGTTGACAGACTGGCAGCACACCGAGTGTTGTGCGGGATGAGTGACAGGCAGTTCGGGTTCAGGCCGGGGCGGTCGGCATCTGATGCAATCGCCCTGACGGCCGGGGTCTGTGGCTCGACCCCGCACAAATACGTGGTTGGCATCATGGTTGACATCAGTGGCGCCTTCGACAACCTGTGGTGGCCTTCGCTCTTCTCCTGCCTGCGGGAGAAAGAGTGTCCAGGGCCGCTACATGGTTGCCTGAGGAGCTATTGCGAGGATCGGGAGGTCTGGCTATCATCCTCTAGCGAGAGAGTTGGAAAGACAATTACTAAAGGATGTCCCCAAGGCTCCGTCTTAGGACCCCTCTTCTGGGACATCCATATGGAGCCTTTGTTAGATAGTGTACAACAGAGTGAAGAGGTGCTAGAGGTGATAGCCTATGCAGATGACCTCCTTCTGTTGTTTGGCGGCCGCAGCCGCGAAGACATCGAACCGAAAATAGAGACTGCATTAGATAAACTCCAACAGTGGTGCCACACGACTAAAATGACGATATCGCCCAGCAAATCTACTTACCTCCTGCTAAAAGGACATCTCATTCGAAATCCGACTGTCAGAATAGACGGTTCACCAATTCTCAGACGACGTGAGACACGCTACCTAGGTGTCATCATTGACGAGAGGTGGAGTTTCGGAAAACACATTGATACCGTCACCCAGAGAGCCCTTCAGATACTAAACAACCTGATCTCAATAGGCCATAAAAGATTCCATCTTCCTCCACACCTAATTAGACTTTATCATAACAGCATAACAGTTGAAATTTAAGACTGGGCCGCGGGGTCGTGATGTTCTTCATCACGTCGCCGAAGTATCGGCGCCAATGTGGAAGAAAATAACAACAATGGGCAGATTGTATGTTGGCTTCCATGCCATCAACACTAGAGACTATGTCGTGGTACCTCGTTGCCACAACTGTGGTGACTTGGACCACATCCTAAGGCTGTGCACCAGGGAGCCGGCGTGCACTAAGTGTGGGGAAAAAGGTCACAGCCGCAAGGACTGCAAAGCGGCGGCAGTTTGCATACCAATGTCCCCTCTTCAATGATGTCGCAAATACACTACGAGACAGACTTCCCAACCATGACACGTATCAACTGCTCAGACGAGAGGAAACTTTTCAGATTCTAAACAGTTGTGGGCTACGGCTCGGGAGTCTGGGCGCACAGGCTCACGAGGGTAGTGCCCGCCATCGCGGTGAGAAGGGTCCAGAGAAGCATGATACTAAGAGCTGTGGGTGCCTACAGAACATCTCCAGGGGGGGCCCTATTAGTCATAATGGGGCTGTGCCCTCTGGACATAAAGATAAGGGAACAGGCGGCCTGGTACTGGGCCAAAAAGGGTAATTACGAGAAGATTGTAGATATTATGGGTATTAGGGTGGGGGATAAAAGAGAAATAAGGAAAAGAGGGGAGGAGCTTTGGCAGGAGACTTGGGTGATAGAAGAGGCTAGACGACGTACCTTCCAGTTTCTACCTGATGTGAGGGAACGCCTGGGAATGAAGTACTTCGAGCCCACACGAGGTCTGATTCACTTTCTCACTGGCCATGGACCCTACCCGACATACTTATGTCGATTTGGGAAAAGGGCAACATCAGCGTGTGACTGTGGCGATCCGGAGGGTACACCCGAACATTTTGTTTACGAATGTCCCCTCTTCAATGATGTCGCAAATACACTACGAGACAGACTTCCCAACCATGACACGTATCAACTGCTCAGACGAGAGGAAACTTTTCAGATTCTAAACACCTTGGCAAACGAGGTATCACGAAAGGTTATAATTGAATATCTAAGAGAGATACCGTAAATAACAAGGACAATAATCACCGATTTCGACCAAGAGCCCTACTCCCATGCCACCTGTGCGTGGACTGGCCGACCTCATCCGAGTTGGAATCCACCATGTGCAGGACTAGGGGGAGTAGGAATCAACCACCGAATATGACAGACACACTGGACATGACGTAGGATAAGTTAGTTTGTAGGACTTAGATATAGGAAACTAGAATAGGTATTGCAGCGAATTATAACGTCGAGGCCTGCCCAGTGCCAGGGGCATGTTCTTCGGGGTTAGCTCGAAGAACAAGGCAAATATAGTAGGTTTATATTCTAACTGGCACACATGTGACGCTGCAGAATATATATAAATTCAAGTAGTTATAGGATTTAGGTATAAACAGTAGATGTAGATATTAATGCCCATTGTTGTTAGTAACTGTAGCTCACTATAAAACTAAAAAACTAGCTGCACACTTTAATAAAAAATGTATAACTATTAGGACCCACTAATGAGCTAAGGAAGTGGGTTAATTTGTATTAATTATGATGGCTATCTTAATAAAGAATTTAAAAAAAAAGTCTAGGGTACTGATGACCTCAGATGTTAAGTCCCATTTGAACCATTTTTGATTTGAGAGTGTAACAGGAAAGGAAATTAGGATCAGTGGTATAAGATATCCTCTACCAGACTTCGCACGGTGATCTCTGGAGTATGTCAGGAGGTGGAAACACTAAAAATACAACACGTTACCATGCATAATACGAGGTAGAAAACCGCTTGTTATTCAAAACAGTTTCCAGTCATCACGGAATAGATAAATACAGGTCATGCGTAGTTTACAAGGGAAGCTTCCTGCAAAATAGTGGCAAGATCAGGTAAAGACGATGGTGGTGGATAGTGACCATGCATCCTCCTCTCTAAAGTAGAGCGCAAAACAGTCTGTAATACAAATTTTGAGATCTGGTGACTGAGCTGTATGAACAGGGCATCTTTCGTCTTGGAACACAGCATCATCGTTCTTGAATGAACGTTATACCATGGGACGGACCTGATCAGCCAAAACGGTCACACCATCCTTGGCTGTGATTAGTTTTTGCAGAGAAACCATGGGATCCATGGAATCCCATGATACGGCCTCTCAAATCAAAAATGAAACCCCGCTATGGGCGGAACTTTCCAGAACGATGTAAAGTCGAACGAGCACGTAGGGTCGGCAGCAGGGAAGGCTAATGGTCGGCTTCTTTTTATTGAGATACTTGTATGAAATTGTAGCTCATCTATAAAGCAGCCTGCGCATAGAAGACTAGTGCAATCCATGGTTGAGTACTGCTCGAGGTTTTGGGGGTCCGCACCAGATGAGATTAAAGGAAGACACCTAAGCAATACGGACGCATACTGCTAGATTTCTTACTTGTAGATTCGGTCAACACGTTAATATTACAGAAATGGCCCGTGACTTCTAATGGAAATCCCATGAAGGAAGATATTTTTTTCCCCGTGAAACACTATTAAGAAAATTTAGAGAACTGGCAATTGTTGCCGATTGCAATTACAGCAAACTTCCTTCAAATGTGCATTCCGTTTGTTACAGCAGAGATTACAGTATCGTCTTACTCGCCATCGCTCGCATCGCTAGAAGAGAATTCAGGATGGTGTTTGTCGTAGAAGCAACCGAAATACAAATTCCTAGAGCGCAACGCACGTATAATGAAAGTTATTGCCCTGCTGGCACACGTATCTTACAGAAGCGACACTGTAAAAAAAAAAAAAAAAAAAAAAAAACCGCTTAAACTGAAAGAGATTTTACTTTCTTCAGTCAGCTTTGATGCGACCCACGCGTATTTCATAATTCATGTGAAAGTAGGTGCATCTGATTGGTGCAGAATTAAAGAATGGATTTTTATGGATTTTTCCTTCTTACGATTTCTCTATTAGTCTTTAACCTGCCTGTGGAAATAAACACTGGGTTGGCAAAGTGGAGCACGTTTTGGTGGGACAGTTTTTACTGCACATGTGGATGATTTTCTTTCATCTTCAAAGATTTGATCGTAAAGTGTGATCTAGTAACACGTACAAAAGAATGCTGCATTTTTAAAAACTATTTGTGCAACACTTTCGTGAACTTCCCTGATTTCGTGCAGGTCACAATTATATTTTTTATTAACGAGACAATACTTCAATTCTTATTTGAACATTGCGACCAAATTTCCCTGATGGTTCTTGCATACATAAGAAAACGAAAGGGAATCCCTTTCCTGGCGCGGTTATAGTGTACTCCGTTGAAAAGAATGACTGATCTCGTTCAAATTGGTTTCCGCTTCTTTTTCCGCAAGGAATATTTTGTACGTTGATTGCTACTGGCAGCCAGTTTCATCGGTATTAATTACATTCTGCGGCTGTTTGCTGATGATACTGTGGCGTATGGGAAGTTATCGTCGCTGAGTAAATCTAGGAGGATAACTTAGATGGGCTGCTACATTTGTTATTGGTAGATTCGAACAACACCCAAGTATTACGAAGACGTTTCGAGAACTCAAATGAGAATCACTGGAGGGATGTTGACATTCTTTTCGAGGAGCACTATTGACAAAGTTTAGAGAGAGGCTGACTGCAGAACGAGTCTACTTCTGCCAACGCACGTGTCGCTTAAGAACTATGGAGATAAGAGACAGGCATAGAGACAGACGTTTTTCCCTCGCTCTGTTTGCGAGTGGCACAGAAAAGGAAATGATTAGTAAAGGTACAGGGTACCCGCCACGACGCACGGTACGGTGGCTTGTGGAGTGTGGATGTAGATGTAGTTAATCGTGGTCAAAAGTAGGGGTTAGAGCTTTCGTCTGTATCTGGAATCCTTCAACAATTGCTAAGACTTCGCCCAATGTTGAGAACACTTTGGTGCTGTCCGAATATTTGGAATAGTAACTATGAAACATAAGCGTAATTTTTGAAGG
Organism: Schistocerca serialis cubense; assembly: GCF_023864345.2. Lineage (NCBI taxonomy): Eukaryota > Metazoa > Arthropoda > Insecta > Orthoptera > Acrididae > Schistocerca > Schistocerca serialis. Next base: position 314,371,322 of record NC_064645.1, on the reverse strand, counting down.
AAGCGATATGTGTACCAAGTTTGGTTGAAATCGGTGCACTAGATTGGAAGATGCCGAACATAACATGCATAAAAATGGTTTATTGATAAAATTACTACGGTGAAAATGACTACTTTTGGAAAAAAAAATTCGGGACCTTCGCTATTTTATGTTATTCTGTACGATGATACTAAAGAAAAAGAAGTACACGGGCAGAGTTCGAACCCGTACAGTCACTGTGGTGGCCGTGAACCCGAAGCCTCTGCGCTATTCTCGCCCAGTCGAAACATTATTAAAGTTACAGGTAAACGAGGGACGCGTGAAATGTCAACATCGATTATCTTGGCAAGTACTGGCTGTTGCACGAAAAGCCGCTAGCTATGTACTTGGGACAGGTACCTTCAAGACTTCAGAATCCGTGAACAGCAGGTCTGATGGTTCCCTTTGAAGTGTACTGTATTGCACCATTTCATCAACTAGTTTCCAGTACACCCTCGTGGCACTGGTTCTGTGGATTGTTACCAGCTGCCATACCCATCACTTTCATATGTATTATATATCTGTAGGACATTATGTCCGCAGAAGCCCTAGTAACTCGCCAGTGAGACCTGTGACGTAATCACGGACGCCGTATCCGTGTACTCGGAGGCTTGACTTGCCAGTCTCCGCCGCCGTCCGTTATAGTGAAAACTCGTTACTGGAGTCTGTTGTCGGGTACAAGTGGACTCGATAGTCGACACGCGTAGGAAGGAAAGCGAATCCACGAGTTCGTAATTATAACCGTACGTATAGGGAAGTCAGAAACAGTCTGAAGAGTTTGCAAGGGCGCTGCAGGGTAGGTTGTGCTGAGAAATAATTGTAATGAAAAAAATTCGATACGTTGCGCCGTTTCCGAATTAACTAGCTTTGAGGTTAACCAGTCAGGCCGCTATGGGCGGAAATTGAAGTGGCCCGCCAAATACAGTTTTCAGCTGCTCTCATAGCGCAGATGATACCGCACGAAACTGCTCAGCTTTTTGGTCAGGTTTGACCCTTACTACCGTCCTACGTCCAATTTTGGTATCGCTCTCTCATGCGGTCGTAGGAAACCAAACAGACAACACGTTTGGTGATACCGTCTCTGTCGGGCTGCTTGAATTCGCTTTGCAACAGCCTGATTGGCTAACTTCAAAGCTAATTCACCAGGAAACGGAACAAAAGATTAAATTTTTTTCTTACCAGTTATTTCCAAGACAGTAAGTGATATGTGTACCAAGTTTGGTTGAAATCGGTGCAGTAGATTGGAAGATGCGGAACATAACATGCAGACATAGATACAATACGTATGCATTTAGAGGCTGTGGTTCGACACAGAACCACAATTTTAATGTTTCTACTATGTTGCCTCTACAACCCATAGAAGCTTCTAATAGGAATATTCTCAAACTCCCCGTGTATGTCAACTATTGTCAATTTGATGTTTCCGATGCTACAGTGTAGTGCAGCAATTACAACCCGATGAAAAGCGTAATGTGCATAAGCAATAGTACAAAATTACTCGTCATATTTTCGCAGTGAACGACGGAATAGTTTTGAGAGTTCATGACACATAGATGTGGGCCTAACTGCCACTAATCAAGATCTATTACACGTCCTGGATTTTTTTCGAAGGGATGCTAAATCAGTACATCTATCTGCACGATGCGAGTTTGGTTTGTAACACAGATGGACGATATTTATCGTAACCAGGCCCATATTTAGAACTCCTGACGCCCCTGGACAAGAAGATCTTTGCTGCCTTACCCCATTCCCCGTACAGACTTGGATACTGGTATTTATTAAAGTTTGCCTAACGTGTGGGCGTGTTTTTGTCTGTGTAATACTTAACTATGAGTTGCAAATCGAGAAACTTGCTTTTATAAAAATATGAAATAGAAATACTTAATAAAGTGTCATACAACAAATATAAAATGCGTATACTATAATTGCACTTTTATTAAAATTAAATAGAAACAATACGAACAAGTTGCGTTAGAAGATATGTATTCACAACTGCGAATATGATTAGACTTCAGTTGTACAGTTTACTAACGAGATATGAATGGGACTCGAACTCGGATATCCCGCTTTACGTGAGTGGTTGCCTTAACATCTTCGGCTATCCCAGGATGCCTCCTGGAACGATCAAAACCTCCATATGTCACCGTGCTGCTCTCGAACAGTTGCTGTGATTCCTGCACAGGGAGAGACTAATTTGTTATTGTCGCGGCCTTTCTATGCATATATTACTATTTTGCAGTGGCTGTGATCCACGATGTTCTATGAAATGTCCTTCAAACTTGCATACATGTCTGGAGGACTTTACACTTCAAAAGTTACAAAGGGACAAAACACTGATTATTTAAATAACAAGGAGCTTTTTCGTTTCCCCGTCATTAGCGGACAAGATTACCATTTCTTCGTAGTCCAATTTCATGTGGTCAATAAATTCAACATGAATTCTTTGAGGATTTTGTAAAAATATCAAGGCGTGGAACTTTCTTCAATGCTTCTTCATCTCTTTTTTTGTCATTGTCGCCTTCTCCCAGTCACTTCCTTCAGTGATTATTACATCAGGAATCAAATTATAAATCATTTACCACTTCACTTAACGAACTAAAGCAAACTGCATTCAGATGATCGCATGAAAACCGTACAGACGTGAATCTGTATCTCTCTGCTATTATATGCGCACGTAAAATAGTTAACAAACAGGCGATCACAAGTTCATTCGTGATTTGACTCGAAGAAGTTAAAAAACTCCGTTTGTAAAACACACCCAGAAAGATTAACAATAGTGTTGTTTTGTTTACGCTAGGAAGAAATGTGCAAGGATATCCACTGTTAAGAGTTTAATAACAAAACGAAACCGAGCTGGTGCGGATGTACCTTAACGTCATTTCAACAACATTGTAACATAATTATCAACAGAAAATGAAAAATGAAAGAACGCTCTGGCATAAGTTATAAAAATAACTAATTAATGTCCGTATATCAAACTATTTCTTGGCTTTGCTAATAATATGAAGAATAAACGACACTACTTAACACACTTCTGGATGTGCGTCAACTAATATTTCCAGTGAGTGAGAAATTTAAATTTTAGGAATGTGAGCGTGGCGTGGAAACTAATCAGCTCTGCGAATTAGGTATTTGTTTGTTTGTTTGATGCCCAAGGTTTTTCGTACAGTGTCCTACAAATACTGCAGTCCACTAACACATGCCGCCCTGGGCATTTGCACAGCTAAGCCCATCTCCAGTTAGTTTCGAATTTTTGTAGGGGGAGATTTCGGGAGAGAGGGGGGGGGGGGGTGAAACGCTTCGCGCTGGGTACACCCTCGTTGCTATCTGATACAACAGCAGTGACACTTTAATACTACGTTCAAACAGCAATACAGCTGACTAGCATGAATCATTCAGTGGCAGCACACCCCAGACGTCACAGCAGAAGTAACAGGGAGTAATTGAGCGTGCGGGCACATTTATGTTGTTCGCTTATTTTTCAGGAATTAAATGACAAATTGTCAAGAAATAACGACGACTTTAGCGTCTACTTACTGTGTTTCTACCTCGTAGACGTGGTAGCTCGCCTGGTAGGAGTAGCGCCACACCTGTAACAATGAACTGTATGTCAGATCACATAGCAGAAAGAGTGTCGACCGTAGTACAAACTGACACTTCACATCCACTTGCTGAAATAATGTAACTTATTTTATAGATACTGTTACGCCGTTGATGTTGTGTGTGTGTTGTCAGTCAGGTGCTTTCTTGGTGATGTACTGTGCAGCAGAAACAGATAGGCACTGAAACAAAAAGGAAAGATCCATGACCTACAGGAACTGTTGCAGGATGGCAGTAAAAGTGCGTTAGCCTTACGAAGGAACCAAGGAGGAGACTGGAAAATGGTTTGCGAAAGGGAAACTTGTGGCGTCGCAAGTTATTACGCGATAACATTCAGTGCAACATGGCCCGCTGTATTGGAGCAAATAAATAAAACACAGTAAATATGGACAGATTATTTCCAGATTTGGTATACTAGTTTTTGTTATTCAGAAGAAGGTCTCTACAAAATTTCAAAGTCGTACATATTACAGTTTCGGAGACTCAGAAAATCACCTAAAACACCCTAAACCGACACTTAGACTACAAAACTCAGATAGGAATAAAAACAGTTTGTCTTTTAGTATCATTTGAAATCATTACTATGTTCTCAAAGTGCAGAATGATTTTATTTTCAAAATCTAAATTATTTTTCATTTTTGTAGTATAAAATTCACAAAAATTATTATCTGTTTATTAGGTTGTTGTGTGAATAAATGATAATGAGTGAGAGTGTGTATGTATGACATACGTTAAAATTCAGTACAATATTATGTACAACATTACGTAAGTAGAACGTGGGAAAGTTGTGTTTTACCCACATTGGTGATGACGTATGTCTAGGTGTGATTGCTTTTGTAACAAGGCAACCCGAATAGCCGTTTGCAGAGTAATCGTTTTCTAATTTTTTTTCAAGATTAATTTTAATTTCGTTTTGTTTTATTAACATTATGTAAGTATTTGCATTTTGTAAGACGCAAATGCTTTTCTGAATAGTGATTGGCTTAGGCGAGTTTTGCCGAGAGAATGATCTAGAAGGATAATTTTGATTGGTCCGTCAGACTGATCAGCTAATCAGAATTTAAAAAATGATTCAAATGGCTCTGAGCACTATGAGACTTAACATCTGAGGTCATCAGTCCCCTAGAACTTAGAACTACTTAAACCTAACTAACCTAAGGACATCACACACATCCATGCGCGAGGCAGGATTCGAACCTGCGGCCGTAGCGGCCGCGCTGTTCCAGACTGAAGCGCCTAGAACCGCTCGCCCACTCCGGCCGGCTTGTATTTCTGGCTGCTTTCCGTGTGAAGTTGTATGAACTGAGAACTGAGACTTGTAGATTCGTTAGTTAAGTAAATGTGGACTTGATGGCCGATTTAAATCTATGATTAAGCAAATAAGAAAGACTTGCTTTCGAATTTTCAACAATTTCTAGTGACAGAAGCACCAACATTACCACCCGATATGTACTATGAGATAATTGCAGGACAGCAGGGTACTAGAGTTTAGGCGGACTTGCAACGCAAGTACATGCGTTGTTTTTATCAACGCTGCTTTTCCGACGTCTAAACAGTACGTACGTTTGCTGAGAAAAGGGATGGTGAGCGGACGCTGTACTGAGGTAGGTGGATTTTTGCAGTTGAACAGTGCACAGTACGACGAACGAACGAAAATGTAACCCGACCCGCCGCAAACTGACAGAAAAGATTGTAAAATGAGGGTGCGATTGCGACGTCTATTCTGAACGTTGCACGCCGCCAGTCACTTCGTATGTAAATTTTGCATCAAAATTTTGTGAATTTAGAAGACTGTGTACCAAAACGTAAATGCGATGATCAGTTTGTCATTTTCGGTTTATAGAACGGTGGTTTCACGGTTCTAATAATAATTATTTGAGTATCTGTCATTCTAGTACGTGACATTGTTATTGATTTAATTGTGTTTTTCTGAAAGGAAGTTACGAAGTTAAGAAAAACATGAAGGAAAAGGAATTGAAAGATTAGTGGGAAATGCTATCAGCTACGATATAATCTGATATTTCCAGAATCACAGATCTGTAGATCGTAGACAGATAAAAGTGTCTTGATGTTTCGCATTTACCGCAGCTGGTACGAATTCAGAGGAATATCTCAAGTCTGCGGATACTTGATGGGAACTGTAAAAGTTGCTGAATCGGATCCACGGTTTAATCGCCCAAATTTTGTGAGTCAAACCACCACGTAGTAATTTTTCATCTCTGTTACTCTAAATGATCATTTTTCAGTATAGCATTAAGTTTCTGTTCTTCCTGCCTTTTCTTATAATAATTTAAGGGGACTACTTGGCTTAATGTCAATCGATTTAAAGTCGAATCAAAGTTATGTTCTTCATTCACTTGTTTTAAAGAATATACCATTTGTTGTTGGCGTAGTTAATTGTGTTCTAATAAATATATTTCTGATTCTTTTCTTTCATTAATTGGTAATCTATTTCTGTGTTGTTATGTCTATCAACTGGGACATGTTAAAGTTTTTTTATGAGAACAGATCATTACGTATCTATAACATTTACGCAAAATTGTGCCATTATTGAGGAACATCACAGTACTGTCTATATGTTACCATTGGCAGTAATTATTACGATGTGAATTTCACTTGTCCAGAATCACATGGAAGTAGTCAATAAAAAAGAATCCACAATACAGCAAAAATTCGAAGCTGATTTATTGCAAGATTCACCAGATGCATTAAGATTAGAATTTAGAATCATTATTTATCCCGCTGGTTCTGACGCTGCCGTGTTCGTTCCTATCCGCGATTATGAGGGTTAATGCATATATCGATGTAAATATCATGTATATTCACTACGATTAGAAGTACCGACTGAGATATACTTAAATACATCACTTAATGCTATTTCATTCTCATTGCTACCAGAAATACGCATGAAAGAGAACTTATAAAATAAATCATATTTTTCTTTATTTACCCGGCACTTTCACGATCACTTAGTTTCGTGTTTCATTCAAAAAAATAGACTCCAGGAGCTGTCAGATGCGGAAAGAAGCCGAGGGACTGCTAGATCCATATATACGGAAATTGCAGAAGCAATATTATACAGGATAGAAACAAGTTCTGCTGCACGTAGCAACCATTGGAGTGATGGAGGTTTTTCATAGGACATGTTAAGACAGGCCACAACTTCAGGGTGTCCCACCAGGAATGGTAACTATTTAGGGACATGAGAGGGACGATCATTAGAAGGAAAACGTTTATGATCCCGGCGGAGGTTCGAGTCCTCTCTCGGGCATGGGTGTGTGTGTTTGTCCTTAGCATAATTTAGGTTCAGTAGTGTGTAAGCTTAGGGACTGATGGCCTTAGCAGTTAAGTCCCATAAGACTAAAAAAAAAAAAAAAGGAAAACGTTTAGTAAATATGGATCTAAAACGCGTACCTTAAGGCCATGAGCACTTCTTCATCTTCGATACTGTGAAATAAATTCCTGCTGTTGCAAACTCTCTGCTTTCCGTATTTTGAGAGGTGGTAGTTTGGACCAAAGCTAGAAAAAAATTTCCAGTAAACATGCTCTTTAAAGTGTTGAGCTCTTGTTCGTCTTCGCTACTGTGAAACACATCTGTACTGTTCAACAACTACTCATAGCTCTTAAGGTCTGCATTTTGGAGCTCATGTCTACAGTACGTTTTTGCTTCGAATGTCGTTATCATTAGAAGCTTCTAGGGCTTGTAGAGGGTGCTTAGTAGATACGTTTTTGATGAAGAACTTGTATCCGGATATGTACCGTTTGGATGTAAAATAAGTTTGAAAATCGAGTAACTTTCAAGTCTCCCGCTTTACTGTACGTACACAGCGGAAACAATGAGCTCTGACCGTTGTGTTCTACAGAAGCTCGTGGAGTGGGCAATATTCCGACTAGTCGTCGTCGGGTTCTCTTCTAAGTGGCGAAGGCTCTCTTCTCCAAAGTTGAGAGTGCTGCGCATCCGTGGAGAACCACACCCAATCCTCCATACTGTAAACATACAGCAGCTATTGTTTTAGTTGGACGAAAATGATTTGCGATGTCATATCTATGCCACTAAACATGCTCTGTGTGTAACATGGAGCTTCTGTTTTCATATTTTTATTATTGTGTATGTTCGACCCATTTCCATGTTTTATGGGAAACTTTCAAAAGTTGTAGTTTCCATGTATGGACAGGTTAGGGCCCTAGAAAAATCACGAAGCTACGTCATCTTACCAAGAGGTGTGCATGTCAAGGCGTGTGAGAGAGGTCAGGTGCTAACTGTAAACTCAGGCTTTTAAATTCTTTCGTGTCAGTGGGGCACGTGATTAATTCTTAAGTAGTTGTGTATAGCCTGACTGAAGGTTGTTATGTGGTTGGTGCATCAAACACTATAAAAAAAAACAGATTTTGATTATTCTGCAAAACTAAAAATAATTTTTGGGGGATGTGTTATGTTCGGTGTCCGCCGCTGAGTTTATGTTATAGGTGCCTTTGCACAAATTACGAAGACAAGGCGCGAACTGGAGATTTCATGCGATAAAGAAAACACAAGTAGTATGCGTTGAATATTTGTCGTCCATCAGCAGAAGGTTGTGCCTACCGAGCTGTTTCTACGACTCGGTAGCGTGTTGAGCTGCCCATGACAAGTTGCCGCAGCCAACGACGGCGACATGATTGCTGTTGTGTTTTTCGCTAAGGCTTACTGACCAGTGTACAGGAGAACATTGAATTCTTAGAGTCCCTGGAGGCGAGCGACCGCTGCGGTCGCAGGTTCGATTCCTGCCTCGGGCATGGATGTGTGTGATGTCCTTAGGTTAGTTAGGTTTAATTAGTTCTAAGTTCTAGGCGACTGATGACCTCAGAAGTTAAGTCGCATAGTGCTCAGAGCCATTTAAACCATTTCTTAGAGTCCAGGAGCCATTCTCAAGTTTAGATTTACCAAGTTCAAATTCAGATCAACAGTTTGTGTAATCGCGTCCAGAACGTGAAGTTCATCGCAGGTGAGGGTATAATCTGGAGTGCCCCAGGGAAGTGTGGTAGGTCCGCTGTTGTTTTCTATCTACATAAATGATCTTTCGGATAGGGTGGGTAGCAATGTGCGGCTGTTTGCTGATGGTGCTGTGGTGTACCGGAAGGTGTCGTCGTTGTGTCATTGTAGGAGGATACAAGATGACTTGCACAGGATTTGTGATTGGTGTAAAGAATGGCAGATAACTCTAAATATAGATAAATGTAAATTAATGCAGATGAATAGGAAAAAGACTCCCGTAATGTATGAATACTCCATTAGTAGTGTAGCGCTTGACACAGTCACGTAGATTAAATATTAGAGCGTAGAATTGCAGAGCGATATGAAGTGGGACAAGCATGTAATGGCAGTTGTGGGGGAGGCGGATGGTCGCCTTCGGTTCATTGGTAGAATTTTGGGAAGATGTGGTTCATCTATAAAGGAGACCGCTTATAAAACACTAATACGACCTATTCTTGAGTACTGCTCGAGCGTTTTGGGATCCCTATCAGGTCGGATTGAGGGAGGACATAGAAGCAATTCAGAGGCGGGCTGCTTGATTTGTTACTGGTAGGTTTGATCATCACGCGAGTGTTACGGAAATGCTTCAGGAACGCGCGTGGGAGACTCTAGAGGAAAGGAGGCGTTCTTTTCGTGAATCGCTACTGAGAAAATTTGGAGAACCAGCGTTTGAGGCTGACTGCAGTACAATTTTACTGTCGCCAACTTATATTTCGCGCAAAGACCACAAAGATAAGATAAGAGAGATTAGAGCTCGTACAGAGGCATGTAGGCAGTCATTTTTCCCGCGTTCTGTTTGGGAGTGGAACAGGGAGAGAAGATGCTAGTTGTGGTACGAGGTACCCTCCGCCACGCACCGTATGGTGGATTGCGGAGTATGTATGTAGATGTAGATGTTCTGAAACAAATTTTGGTAACTGATGAATTAGAAAATCATGTTCTTGCAGTTACAGGTCAGATTTAATATATTAAAATGGCGATGCAAGTTGTTTGATAGTAAGTGTGAATCTTACCCTCGTGGCGTCATAATCCAAGGGTTGGTTAACAGACTTATGAATAGTGGTGGTATAGAGATGTCTACATCAGTATTTTTCCATTTGTTCAATGCGTTGTTAGTTTGTCTACTGAAATGGGCTAAGAAACTGTTAAACTGTTACGATTCTTCATTCGATTAGAACACTATGTTGGTATCGTGCTTTATGACGGCAGTGGCATTTTTCAACAAGATAATGTTGCACGTCACAAGGGCAGGAGTCCGATGGAGTGGTTCGAGGACACAATGGCAAAGATCCAATTGAAGTACTGGCCTCCCTACTGGCCAGAACTGAATCCGATCGAACAGATCTGGGATGTGATTGAATGTGGCGCCAAAGCTCATCGCGCCCCTACCAAGAATTTCCGGGAATTATGTGACATGTGTGAGTAACTGTGGCGTCAGCTCCCTCTACGAAGGCCTCATTGATTCCATGCCATAACGTGTCGTCGCTGTTATACTTACCAGAGATGGACATAATAGCTGTTAGGTACGGGGTCCTAAAACCCTGGCTAATCAGTGTAAGTGGTTCATGATATCCCGTATACTGGTACTGGGACAGATTTGACGCCCACTGATCAGATACATGTACACTACTGGCCATTAAAATTGCTGCACCAAGAAGAAATGCAGATGATAAACAGGTATGCATTGGACAAATATATTATACTAGAACTGACATGTGATTACATTTTCCAGCAATTTGGGTGCATAGTCCCTGAGAAATCAGTACCCAGAACAACCACCTCTGGCCGTAATAACGGCCTTCATACTCCTGGGCATTGAGTCAAACAGAGCTTGGATGGCGTGTACAGGTACAGACGCCTATGCAGCCTCAACACGATACCACAGTTCATCAAGAGTAGTGACTGGCGTATTGTGACGAGCCAGTTGCTCGGGCACCATTGACCAGACGTTTTGAATTGGTGAGAGACTTGGAGAATGTGCTGGCCAGGGCAGCAGTTGAACATTTTCTTTATCCAGAAAGGCCCATACAGGACCTGCAACATGCGGTCGTGCATTATCCTGCTGAAATGTAGGGTTTCGAAGGGATCGAATGAAGGGTAGAGCCACGGGTCGTAACACATCTGAAATGTAACGTCCACTGTTCAACGTGCCGTCAATGCGAACAAGAGGGTCCGAGACGTGTAACCAATGGCACCCCATACCATCATACCGGGTGATACACCAATATGGCGATGACGAATACACGCTTCCAATGTGCGTTCACCGCGATGTCGCCTAACACGGATGCGACAATTATGATGCTGTAAACAGAAGCTGGATTCATCCGAAAAAGTGACATTTTGCCATTCGTGCACCCAGGTTCGTTGTTGAGTACACCATCGCAGGCGCTCCTGCCTGTGATGCAGCGTCAAGGGTAACCGCAGCCATGGTCTCCGAGCTGATAGTGCATGCTGCTGCAAACGTCGCCGAACTGTTCGTGCAGATCGTTGTTGTCTTTCAAACGTCCCTATCTGCTGACTCAAGGATCGAGACGTGGCTGCACGATCCGCTACAGCCATGCGGATAAGATGTCTGTCATCTCGACTGCTAGTGATACGAGGCCGTTCAGATCCAGCTCGGCGTTCCGTATTATCCTCCTGAACTCACCGATTCCATATTCTGCTAACAGTCATTGGATCTGGACCAATGCGAACATCAATGTCGCGATACGATAAACCGCAATCGCGATAGGCTACAATCCGACCTTTATCAAAGTCGGAAACTTGGTGGTACGCATTTATCCTCCTTACACGAGGCATCACAACAACGTTTCACCAGGCAACGCCGGTCAGCTGCTATTTGTGTATGATAAATCGGTTGGAAATTTTCCTCATGTCAGCACGTTGTAGGTGCCAACCTTGTGTGAACTCTCTAAAAAGCTTATCATTTGCATATCCCAGCATCTTCTACCTGATAGTTAAATTTCGCGTCTGTAGCACGTCATCTTCGTGGTGTAGCAATTTTAATGGCCAGTAGTGTAGTATCGGGCACAGATGTGGAGATACTGTTGGCCACTGGAGTATCTTAACATCACGCAGACAGTGTTCACGTGCAGTTTCCTGTCGAAAAATGGCACCAGAATAATGTTAAATGGTTCAAATGGCTCTGAGCACTATGGGACTTAACTTCTGAGGTCATCAGTCGCCTAGAACTTAGAACTAATTAAACCTAACTAACCTAAGGACATCACACACATCCATGCCCGAGGCAGGATTCGAACCTGCGACCATAGCGGTCGCTCGGTTCCAGACTGTAGCGCCTAGAGCCGCACGGCCAATCCGGCCGCCGAATAATGTCATATGAGTGGAAACACTTGAGGACGCAAGGCGTACGTGACATACTGTTGTGCCGTCAGAGTGCCCACAATGAGTACCAGCAGTCAGCTGAAGTCATACCAGATGGCTCCCCACACCACGATGCCAGTACTGACAGCGCTGTGTCGGCCTTGGTGGCCGAGTGGTTCTAGGCGCTTCAGTCCGGAACCCCGCGACTGCTACGGTCGCAGGTTCGAATCCTGCCTCGGGCATGGATGTGTATGATGTCCTTAGGTTAGTTAGGTTTAAGTAGTTCTAAGTTCTAGGGGACTGATGACCTCAGATGTTAAGTCCCATAGTGCTCAGAGCCATTTGAACCATTTGACAGCGCTGTGCGTCTTCACAACACTAAAAGAGTGGTAGCTCTCCCCAGGTCGCGACTATAGTGCCGACAGTGGCCATGAAAAGAAGTGTATATCCATGATTTCTACTGAAAGAAATGTGATCCCCTCAGCAGTCCATGCTCCCTGGTAACGGCACTAGTTCAAATGTAGCTATTTGTGCTGTGGTGTTAACGGCAGCCACCACATGGGATGATAATTTCCTGTGTGTTCGCACACCCCTCCATATGAAAGTACGTAACGCACCCAAGAAAACTGGCGAACGTGATCGTTCTGGTGGTGCAGGTAGGGAGGCAGAATTTTGCATCTGCGTACCGTCATAAAAATTTTTAAAACGCAGTATAATCACCGGTGTATTTTATTGCGACGATGTACTGCATCTCATGTGGTTCTTCTCACGGCTGCATTCGACCCTGACTTCATTTTTGTGGATACCAATGCGTGACCGCGTCAGACTGCGCAGGGGGATGGGCTCGTGGAACAAAAGGGTATGCCGTCAACGGACTGGCCTGCCTGACGTCTGGGATGCGTTGGAAGACGTACTACAGCGCGTTTAATTGTACCAACTTTCATCTAGTTGTTAACCGCGCTCATGGACAAACGGAACGGGCATACTGACTTTTTGGCCAGCGTGGGAGCACGTTTCAGAGCATGTACTGCCGTCCATGATGATCACAAACCGTATTAGGAACTACGTCGAACCTTTCGTAACTCATGGGGGGGGGGGGGGGGGGGGACCATGGGACCGCATAAATGGCGGTGACTTCAGTGTGATGATTGTATCTGAATAAAAGTGTCATTTGTCTCGTATCATTTCGTATTTTTGTACTATGCTATATGGTCCAAGTTTCATCGAGTCATGTTACTTGGCAGTGACACATGATGCGAAAATTACTTTCGCCCTCAAGCTTTGTACACTACCGCACTTTCTGAATATACCGGGTGATCAAAAAGTCAGTATAAATTTGAAAACTTAATAAACCATGGAATAATGTAGATAGAGAGGTAAGAATTGACACACATGCTTGGACTGAAATGGGGTTTTATTAGAACAAAAAAAAAGTATTGCTAGACGCGTGAAAGATCTCTTGCGCGCGTCGTTTGGTGATGATCGTGTGTTCAGCCGCCACTTTCGTCATGCTTGGCCTCCTGTGCGATTATTGGCTTTGGGGTTACCTGAAGTCGCAAGAGTATCGTGATCGACCGACATCTCTAGGGATGCTGAAAGACAATATCCGACGCCAATGCCTCACCAGAACTCCGGACATGCTTTACACTGCTGTTCACAACATTATTCCTCGACTACAGCTATTGTTGAGGAATGATGGTGGACATATTGAGCATTTCCTGTAAAGAACAACATCATTGCTTTGTCTTACTTTGTTATGCTAATATTGCTATTGCTATTCTGATCAGATGAAGCGCTATCTGTCGGACATTTTTAGAACGTTTGTATTTTTTTTGGTTCTAATAAAACCCCATGTCATTCCAAGCATGTGTGTCAATTTGTACCTCTCTATCTACATTATTCCGTGATTTATTCAGTTTTCAAATTTATACTGACTTTTTGATCACCCGGTAATTTAGGTGGCCTATTTTAGCTGCTTCCACGTGAATGTACAGCATGAAATAGTTCATAGCATAAACTGCCGGATGTCGATCAGTAGAACGATTTATCAACAGTTTCACGGCTGTCATCCTTAAGGGACCGTTCTTACAAGAGGATTTTTCATTACGTATTCATTTCTAGCTATGATGCGTGTTTTCTCAGTTCGTTATTTGACGACATGTTGCACCATCTGATGAACTTTGTGATGTGGTAGGGACAGCCTTAGCTATCAGAACAAAAAAAAAATTAGTCTGATCTTCCAACTCTTTTTTCAAGTTAGTTGTTGATATCCTAAGCATCCCTGCCACCCTCGTGTGTATTCGTCCACTGTAATCTATAAGGACCGACTAAAAAGTTTCAGTTCGAAGACCATGCAGTCCAGAATCGGCATCCCAATCAGGCAAAATCGTCTTGAATATTCAGACAATCATCCCAAAGACGTACCAGGTTGAATATAAACACTATGTCCCGTTGCGTGAAGAACCCCGGAACTGAAACATCTTGGCAGATTAAAACTGTGTGTCGGACCGAGACTCGAACTCGGGACCTTTGCCTTTCGCGGGCAAGTGCTCTACCATCTGAGCTAACCGAGCACGACTCACGCCCCGTCCTCACAGCTTTGCTTCTGCCAGTATCTCGTCTCCTACCTTCCAAACTTTACAGAAGCTCTCCTGCGAACCTATCATATCAGCGCACACTCCGCTGCAGAGTGAAAATCTCATTCTGAACCCCGGAACAGCCTGCTGCATAGCCTCGTCAGAAAGGAATCGTCGACCCTTCAAAGGACCGAAAGAGTGATAATCGCATGGGGGGACGTCAGGAGAGCAGGGTGACTGCTCGAGTCTCTTCCACTTGACTTGGCGTAACTTCTGCGTTGCGGCATTTGCGACATGGGGACGTGCGTTATGATGGAGCAGCAGTAATTCCTGTCGCATTTCGTTTTCGACAAACATGCTACCTCATACACATTCTTCACTATCCAATGCATGTCTACCGGTGTTTGTTCTTCGGCAGCCAAGAAAAGAATAACACCACATTGGTCCTGTTTCAAAGCATTTAGTAACAACGTCGCCACAGTTCACGTTTTCGCATTTCTCCCATGCACGTCAGAAAGACAGGATGCCACACTAATTGCTTGCCTATATGTCAGTGCCTATACAGGGTGTTTCCGGAAGAGCGTGCAAAAATGTAACAGGACATAGAGAATGCTCCCTTGAACAATATAAGTTAGGGAATATGGGTTCGGAGCAGCCAGCTTAAGGAGATAATAGGAATAAAATCACATTACTCTGTACTTTTTATTGTGTCTCACTGTTTAGAGGCACAAAACGCTTGGGTGTTTTCAGATCGTCACTAAATGCAAATAAGTAGGAGGTCGAGTTGAACGGAGGTGAAGGCGTTCAGGTTACAATAATATGCGGTACGTCACAATGTTAGAGAGAAGGATTATTATTCAAGAAACACATAGTACAATTAAATTACTTCTCTTCAGTAGTTTGAAGGACTGCGGCTGCGGCTATGAACTGACAATGTCGTAACATGGAATACCATGAAACAATACAACATATTCTCAGGGTTTAAGCCTCATGGGGCCTCCTCAGAGAATCAATGCAAACATTACAGAAGTGGCTGAGGGCCGATTATGAAAGTGCATCTGCTTAGGTTGAAATCTAGCTAAGAAGTGAACGAGGCACACTCCAGTTCCGTCGAGCTGCACAGCCCGCAAGAGTGCGCTGTGCTCGGCAGACGATGGGCTGGTTCAAATGGCTCTGAGTACTATGCGACTTAACTTCTGAGGTCATCAGTCGCCTAGAACTTAGAACTAATTAAACCTAACTTACCTAAGGACATCACACACATCCATGCCCGAGGCAGGATTCGAACCTGCGACCGTAGCGGTCGCACGGCTACAGACTGTGTCGCCTAGAACCGCACGGCCACTCCGGCCGGCAGACGATGGGCTGCCAACCTTGTGTTGGCGCTGCGTTGTAGTAGTATCTGTGGTAATGATACTACACTTTTGTATTTATATTAGTTACAGTTAACTGCAAATACCATCATTGACACAATGGACGTACCGTTTGTACTGTATCTTACAAAATGTGCTGAAACTGACGGCCATCAAGGCTCTGAGCACTATGGGACTTAACATCTATGGTCATCAGTCCCCTAGAACTTAGAACTACTTAAACCTAACTAACCTAAGGACAGCACACAACACCCAGTCATCACGAGACGGCCATCAACCTCGATGCAACCATGACATGGACGAACAAGATTCTGACCCACACTGACAAATATCCCTGGTGGTTTTCGAATCACATAAAAGGCAGCTCCAATTCTGGCAACTAATTCCATCTCCGTATCCAATAGCGTCACGTACACAAATGGGTTCAGGTCGGGTAACTTCGCAGGCCATGGAATACTACCTCCGCTTCTAATCCAGCGAAAGGAAACACAGCACTGAGATGCTTGTGGACATCCACACTGAAATAAGGCGATGCGCCGTCATGTTGTATCCACAATTCTCTCACGAACAGTCAAGTGTATGTTCTCCAGCAACGCAGGTAGCGCTCTATGCACCAGCCTCAAGTACGGTCGGCCATTCAGACGGCCAGGTAGAAGATATGGCCCAATGACATTGTCACCTACATTGCCGATCCAGATATTCACAGCACAACTATTTGATGGTGTCTCTACAACCGCATGAGGTTTTCCCACATCCCACGCATAGCTATTTCTGCTGTTCGAAATACCATCACGATCAAATGAGGCCTTGTCAATAAACAGCTCGAGTTTGAGGAAATCTGGTCAATCAGTCCATTGTTGGAGCAACCACTGACACATCACGACCCTTGGTGCAGAGTCAGTCGCAAGCATTCCACGTACTCGTTGTGGGTGATTTGGGTGTAATTGTTGTTCGTGGAGTACTCGTCACACGCTAGTATGTGCAGCGCCCATTTCACGTGCATTACGACGAGTACTAGTTGTCGGTCCGCAACACGTTCCAGCATCTCCATTTCAAAATCGGGTGTACGTGTGGTCCTCATTTTACCAGATCCGTCGTATCTTCTTTCCAATGAATCAGTCTCCCACACTGTCGATCGAGAGAAATAAACACTCCCTGTGACGGATGATGCCTGTTAGGAAATCGTTCCCTGTACAGCCTTTTAGTAGCGAGAGCATTGCAACGTACTCCTCTATATGCAAGGTGCATGTCAGTGACTGCTGCGAAATTATACCGGTACTGGTCCATCGTATTGTACTGTACATCTCTGAATAGCACTGAGTAATGAATGGATCTGTGAGTGATACAGAGAACGTTCTGTCATTGGACAATGTAAATACGATACAACATCTACACCTAAATCCAAATCTGCATGGATACTCTACAAATAACATTTAAGTCCTGGCAGAGGGTTCATCGAACCACCTTCACGATTCTCAATTATTCCAGTATTGGTTAAAAAACAGTCTTGGTTGCAATTTTAGTTTTTTATTTTTCAACGACGCGTTTCGCCTTATTTAGGAATCTTCAGGTTATCTACATACAAAACAGAGAACAAATACATCTATTTAAGAATCGCGATCGCGTTGTGCAGACCTGGATAACGGGATCGCGTTATGCAGATCTTAGTTCCTCTCGCGTCCATCTAGAAAAGATAATGATTTTACTACTTTATATTTCTAGTTTTTACTGAATTTAACGAAGGCGATGTTGGCCTGATATATTTGACGATGCCCTTTGGCTACATTGACTAATGGATTCTTCTAAGAAATACCAAATTAAGGTATTTGCTCTTTCAATAGGTGCTCTGTTTATACATACTTATAGGTTATCCAGGTCTGCACAACAAGATCGTGATTCTTAAATAGATATATTTGTTCTCTGTTTTCTATGTAGATACTCTGAAGATGCCTAAATAAGGCGAAACGCGTCGATGAAAAATAAAAAACTGAAATTGCAACCAAGATTGTTTTTAACCAATACTGTTAAGCACTGGTTTGCTGTATGCCACATATGGATTGGAAGAATTTCAATTATTCCAATCTGGTATAGCGTGAGGAAAGAATGAAAACCTATATCTTTCCGTATGAGCTCTGATTTCCCTTATTTTGTCATGTTGATCGTTCCTCCCTATGTAGGTCGACGTCAACAAAATATCTTTGCATTCGGAGGAGAAAGTTAGTCATTGGAATTTCGTGAGGGGATTCCGCCGCAACGAAAAACGCCTTTGTTCTAATGATGTCCACCCCAGATCCTGCGTCATTTAAATGACACTTTCTGCACTATTTCGCGAGAATGAAAAACGTGCTGCCCTTCTTTGAACTTTCTCGACGTACTCCGTCAATCCTATCTGGTAAGCATCCCACACCGCGCAGCAGTAGTCTAAAAAAGGACGGACAACTATAGTGTAGGCTCTCTCTTTAGTAGATCTGTTACATTTTCTGAGTGCTCTGCCAATAAAACGCAGTCTCTGGTTAGCCTTCCCTACAACATTTTCTGTGTGTTTCTTCAAATTTAAGTTATTCGTAATTGTAATTCCTAGGTATTTAGTTGAACTTACTAGAAGAAGGGGTCGGTTGGTAGGATACGTTCTGAGGCATCAAGGGATCACCAGTTTTGTACTGGAGGGAGGTTTGGGGGGTAAAAATCATAGAGGGAGACCAAGAGATAAATACACTAAGCAGATTGAGAAGGACGTAGGTTGCAGTAGGTACTCGGAGATGAAGAGGCTTGCACGGGATGGAGTAGCATGGAGAGCTGCATCAAACCAGTCTCTGGACTAAAGACCACAACAACATCACTTTTTCGGAGATGTCTTGCGTAAGTTTTTCTGGCCGAGAAAATTGTATATTAAAAGCGATACATAGGGGTGTGGATGGGTTTAGTGGTGAAGAGTTGGTCGATATATTCCCTACAAGTGGGATCACTGAATGTAGTGGAAGAGCGTCGCAGTGAAGCTATGTTGTGCGGTTACCGCAGTGAGGGGACTCACTTCACAGAAATTTTGCATCTGAGGGTCGTTGCGTTACTTTGTGTTTCGCATTGTAGATTTTTGTGATTGTACATTAGTGTTTTTCACTGCTGGTACTTTCACAGAAAGAAAGGTAAATGAGGTGACGAACCGAGTGAATCACAATTAAATTGCTATTCTGTACAGAGCCAACGAAGGCACGGTTCCCTTATACCAAAATATCTCTAAAGATTTGAAATTAATTATAAAATAGTATCGATCGATCGCAAAGGCACATTTATTCACGCTTATTTCGAGATGACGGGTTTCGATCATCACATGATCATCTTCAGACCTTCAAAACAGTAATATGGTACAGTACATACACTCCTGGAAGATGAAATAAGAACACCGTGAATTCATTGTCCCAGGAAGGGGAAACTTTATTGACACATTCCTGGGGTCAGATACATCACATGATCACACTGACAGAACCACAGGCACATAGACACAGGCAACAGAGCATGCACAATGTCGGCACTAGTACAGTGTATATCCACCTTTCGCAGCAATGCAGGCTGCTATTCTCCCATGGAGACGATCGTAGAGATGCTGGATGTAGTCCTGTGGAACGGCTTGCCATGCCATTTCCACCTGGCGCCTCAGTTGGACCAGCGTTCGTGCTGGACGTGCAGACCGCGTGAGACGACGCTTCATCCAGTCCCAAACATGCTCAATGGGGGACAGATCCGGAGATCTTGCTGGCCAGGGTAGTTGACTTACACCTTCTAGAGCACGTTGGGTGGCACGGGATACATGCGGACGTGCATTGTCCTGTTGGAACAGCAAGTTCCCTTGCCGGTCTAGGAATGGTAGAACGATGGATTCGATGACGGTTTGGATGTACCGTGCACTATTCAGTGTCCCCTCGACGATCACCAGTGGTGTACGGCCAGTGTAGGAGATCGCTCCCCACACCATGATGCCGGGTGTTGGCCCTGTGTGCCTCGGTCGTATGCAGTCCTGATTGTGGCGCTCACCTGCACGGCGCCAAACACGCATACGACCATCATTGGCACCAAGACAGAAGCGACTCTCATCGCTGAAGACGACACGTCTCCATTCGTCCCTCCATTCACGCCTGTCGCGACACCACTGGAGGCGGGCTGCACGATGTTGGGGCGTGAGCGGAAGACGGCCTAACGGTGTGCGGGACCGTAGCCCAGCTTCATGGAGACGGTTGCGAATGGTCCTCGCCGATACCCCAGGAGCAACAGTGTCCCTAATTTGCTGGGGGGAAGTGGCGGCGCGGTCCCCTACGGCACTGCGTAGGATCCTACGGTCTTGGCGTGCATCCGGGCGTCGCTGCGGTCCGGTCCCAGGTCGACGGGCACGTGCACCTTCCGCCGACCACTGGCGACAACATCGATGTACTGTGGAGACCTCACGCCCCACGTGTTGAGCAATTCGGCGGTACGTCCACCCGGCCTCCCGCATGCCCACTATACGCCCTCGCTCAAAGTCCGTCAACTGCACATACGGTTCACGTCCACGCTGTCGCGGCATGCTACCAGTGTTAAAGACTGCGATGGAGCTCCGTATGCCACGGCAAACTGGCTGACACTGACGGCGGCGGTCCACAAATGCTGCGCAGCTAGCGCCATTCGACGGCCAACACCGCGGTTCCTGGTGTGTCCGCTGTGCCGTGCGTGTGATCATTGCTTGTACAGCCCTCTCGCAGTGTCCGGAGCAAGTATGGTGGGTCTGACACACCGGTGTCAATGTGTTCTTTTTTCCATTTCCAGGAGTGTAGATTAGAGGTATACAACAAAAGAACTTAAAATTAGCTATATAATTAAAAGAAACAGATATACGCATGTTGATAGACAATGGCCGTACACGCAGCAGGAGCGTCTTAATGACGTGAGTAAACTGCTGGAGAGAGAAGCGCAGCTATTTTCTTTAAATAGTGAACTCCCGGTCTACGCCTGACAGCATAATACCAGCGTCAGCAAGTCAGGTGTTAGTTGAGAAAATTATGTACGAAAATATGTACTTATTAGTAAATAGGAAGTCAAAATTACGTAGAATAATTTTATAATAAAGGAGAAACAGCTTGTTAACACAGTCAAAGAAATATATAAGAACTTTAAAAATGTAACAAATAAACGTCGTGTTCTCTGTGTATAGGTTACCCTCCAGGGACATACTGCAAAAATAATTACGATGTCCAAGAGAGCAAACTATACGCAACAGATGCAATGTTTATTAAAAAAAATGGTCAAATGGCTCTGAGCACTATGAGACTTAACATCTGAGGTCATCAGTCCCCTAGACTTCTTGTTGTTGTCTTCAGTCCTGAGACTGGTTTGATGCAGCTCTCCATGCTACTCTATCCTGTGCAAGCTTTTTCATCTCCCAGTACCTACTGTAACCTACATCCATCTGAATCTGCTTAGTGTATTCATCTCTTGGTCTCCCTCTCCGATTTTTACCCTCCACGCTGCCCTCCAATGCTATATTCGTGATCCCCTGATGCCTCAGAACATGTCCTACCAACCGGTCCCTTCTTCTTGTCAAGTTGTGCCACAAACTCCTTTTCTCCCCAATTCTATTCAATACTTCCTCATTAGTTATGTGATCTACCCATCTAATCTTCAGCATTCTTCTGTGGCACCACATTTCAAAAGCTTCTATTCTTTTCTTGTCCAAACTATTTATCGTCCATGTTTCACTTCCATACATGGCTACACTCCATACAAATATTTTCAGAAACGACTTCCTGACACTTAAATCTATACTCGACGTTAACAAATTTTTCTTCTTCAGAAAACGCTTTCCTTGCCATTGCCAGTCTACATTTTATATTCTCTCTACTTCGATCATCATCAGTTATTTTGCTCCCCAAATAGCAAAACTTCTTTACTACTTTAAGTGTCTCATTTCCTAATCTAATTCCCTCAGCATCGCCCAACTTAATTCGACTACATTCCATTATCCTCGTTTTGCTTTTGTTGATGTTCATCTTATATCCTCCTTTCAAGACACTGTCCATTCCGTTCAAAAACTCTTCCAAATCCTTTGCTGTCTCTGACAGAATTACAATGTCATCGGCGAACCTCAACGTTTTTATTTCTTCTCCATGGATTTTAATACCTACTCCGAATTTTTCTTTTGTTTCCTTTACTGCTTGCTCAATATACAGATTGAATAACATCGGGGACAGGCTACAACCCTGTCTCACTCCCTTCCCAACCACTGCTTCCCTTTCATGCCCCTCGACTCTTATAACTGCCATCTGGTTTCTGTACAAATTGTAAATAGCCTTTCACTCCCTGTTTTTTTACCCCTGCCACCTTCAGAATTTGAAAGAGAGTATTCCAGTCAACATTGTAAACAGCTTTCTCTAAGACTACAAATGCTAGAAATGTAGGTTTGCCTTTCCTTAATCTATTTCCTAAGATAAGTCGTAGGGTCAGTATTGCCTCACGTGTTCCAACATTTCTGCGGAATGCAAACTGATCTTCGCCGAGGTCGGCTTCTACCAGTTTTTCCATTCGTCTGTAATGAATTCGCGTTAGTATTTTGCAGCTGTCACTTATTAAACTGATTGTTCGGTAATTTTCACATCTGTCAACACCTGCTTTCTTTGGGATTGGAATTATTATATTCTTCTTGAAGTCTGAGGGTATTTCGCCTGTCTCATACACATCAGATGGTAGAGTTTTGTCAGGACTGGCTCTCCCAAGGCTGTCAGTAGTTCTAATGGAATGTTGTCTACCCCCGGGGCCTTGTTTCGACTTAGATCTTTCAGTGCTCTGTCAAACTCTTAACGCAGTATCGTATCTTTCATTTGATCTTCATCTACATCCTCTTCCATTTCCATAATATTGTCCTCAAGTACATCGCCCTTGTATAGACCCTCTATATACTCCTTCCACCTTTCTGCTTTCCCTTCTTTGCTTAGAACTGGGTTTCCATCTGAGCTCTTGATATTCATACAAGTGGATCTCTTTTCTCGAAAGGTCTCTTTAATTTTCCTGTAGGCAGTATCTATCTTACCCCTAGTGAGATAAGCCTCTACTCCCTTACATTTGTCCTCCAGCCATCCCTACTTAGTCATTTTGCACTTCCTGTCGATCTCATTTTTGAGACGTTTGTATTCGTTTTTGCCTGCTTCATTTACTGCTTTTTTATATTTTCTCCTTTCATCAGTTAAATTCAATATTTCTTCTCTTACCCATGGATTTCTACTAGCCCTGGTCTTTTTACCTACTTGATCCTCTGCTGCCTTCACTACTTCATCCCTCAGAGCTGCCCATTCTTCTTCTACCGTATTTCGTTCCCTCATTCCTGTCAATTGTTCCCTTATGCT
This sequence comes from Schistocerca serialis cubense, assembly GCF_023864345.2. Classification (NCBI taxonomy): domain Eukaryota; kingdom Metazoa; phylum Arthropoda; class Insecta; order Orthoptera; family Acrididae; genus Schistocerca; species Schistocerca serialis. The sequence goes on along the minus strand of NC_064645.1, from coordinate 314,348,056 downwards.
CTCCCTGAAACTCTGTACAACCACTGGTTTAGTCAATTTATCCAGGTCCCATCTCCTTAAATTCCCACCTTTTTGCAGTTTCTTCAGTTTTAACCTACAGTTCATAACCAATAGACTGTGGTCAGAGTCCACATCTGCCCCTGGAAATGTCTTACAATTTAAAACCTGGTTCCTAAATCTCTGTCTTACCATTATATAATCTCTCTGATACCTTCTAGTATCTCCAGGATTCTTCCATGTATACAACCTTCTTTTATGATTCTTGAACCACGTGTTAGATATGATTAAGTTATGCTCTGTGCAAAATTCTACCAGACGGCTTCCTCTTTCATTTCTCTCCCCCAATTCATATTCACCCACTATGTTTCCTTCTCTCCCTTTTCCTACTCTCGAATTCCAGCCACGCATGACTATTAAATTTTCGTCTCCCTTCACTACCTGAATAATTTCTTTTATCTCATCATACATTTCATCAATTTCTTCATCATCTGCAGAGCTAGTTGGCATATAAACTTGTACTACTGTAGTAGGCATGGGCTTCGTGTCTATATTGGCCACAATAATGCGTTCACTATGCTGTTGGTAGTAGCTTACCCGAACTCCTATTTTTTTATTCATTATTATACCTACTCCTGCATTACCCCTATTTGGTTTTGTATTTATAACCCTGTATTCACCTGACCAAAAGTCTTGTTCCTCCTGCCACCGAACTTCACTAATTCCCACTATATCTAACTTCAACCTATCCATTTCGCCTTTCAAATTTTCTAACCTACCTGCCCGATGAAGGGATCTGACATTCCACGCTCCGATCCGTAGAACGCCAGTTTTCTTTCTCCTGATAACGACGTCCTCCTGAGTAGTCCCCGCCCGGAGATCCGAATGGGGGACTATTTTACCTCCGGAATATTTTACCCAAGAGGACGCCATCGTCATTTAACCATACAGTAAAGCTGCATGCCCTCGGGAAGAATTACGGCTGTAGTTTCCCCTTGCTTTCAGCCGTTCGCAGTACCAGCACAGCAAGGCCGTTTTGGTTAGTGTTGCAAGGCCAGATCAGTCAATCATCCAGACTGCTGCCCTTGCAACTACTGAAAAGGCTGCTGCCCCTCTTCAGGAACCACATGTTTGTCTGGCCTCTCAACAGATACCCCTCCATTATGGTTGCACCTACGGTACGGCCATCTGTATCGCTGAGGCACGCAAGCCTCCCCACCAACGGCAAGGTCCATGGTTCATGGGGGCCCCTAGACTTAGAACTACTTAAACCTAACTAACCTAAGGACATCACACACATCCATGCCCGAGGCAGGATTCGAACCTGCGACCGTAGCTGTCGCGCGGTTCCAGACTGAAACGATTAGAACCACTCGGCCACACCGGCCGGCAATGTTTATTCGTTTCCTTTGAAAAGTTCTTAATTTATTTGACAATAGCTGTATTAACGAGCTCTTTCTTCTTTATTATAGAGTTATTCTACGTAATTTTGGAGTTATATTTGTTGGTAAGTACTTCTTTTTGACTTTAATTCTCTCGACTTAAACCTGACGGCTAGCGTTGTCATCATGCTGTCAGCAGTAGATGCAGATTTCAGTATTTAAAAAATAGCTGCGCTGTTCTCTCCAGAAGTTCACTATCGTCACTCAGACGATCCAGCTCCGTTTACAGCCAGTGCCCATCAAGATGGGTATACCTACGTTTAGTAATTATATACCTAATTTAAAGTTATTTTTATGTATGCCTCTAATTTACATCCTGTATCTTATGACTGTTTTGAAGATCTGGAGATGAGCATGTAATAATGGAAACTGGTTACCTTTTAATAAACGTGTCTTTACCGACTAGAATGTTTTATAATTAATTTCAATATTCTGTTCTGACCGCTGACAATCCGCAACAATATTTTCAAAAATAATCCCTGAAGAACCTCTAAAATTTCGTCAGTGGGCTATGGATTCACATTGTACACCATACTGCCGCCCGCGCACGCGTGTGTGTGTGTGTGTGTGTGTGTGTGTGTGTGTGTGTGTGTGAGAGAGAGAGAGAGAAAGAGAGAGAGAGAGAGAGAGAGAGAGAGAACACGCAAATGGACACGCTGCTATTGCCTAGATGTTAACGGAACAAACAGCTTCACAGCCGTTGTACCTGTCTGAATGCCAGTTTACTTGGCAACAGTAGTGAGACACTGGATGTGGCACCGTTAGTATCTCGTGACCGGTACCCCTGTGTCCCCTAATCACATTCCGTTCGCAACTACACAACGGACAAACAGCAGAAGTAAACAGACGTTCGAGTCTGGTATCGACTGCTGCAGCTATCCTGTATCGCACCGAGACAGCGAACATGCGCTTCTCAACTGGCATTTTCTTTCCGACTGCTTTTCCAGCGAGAACTGGTCTGCCATATAACGTAGGGCACTTGTTCCACAAACTAGTATATACGAGGGTAAGTCAATTATTATCCTCAAAGTAGTTATAAAATTTTATTGTAATTAAATAGGAAACTTACAAGAGCATAATCTCCTTGCGTTTCAACGGACTTGGTCCATCGTTGTACAAGCTCCCTGGTTCCCTCATAAAAGAAGGTTCTCGGTTGAGCTGCGAGCCAGGAATGCACCGCTTCTTTCACTGTTTCGTCCGAGGCAAATCGACGACCCCGTAATGCTTGTTTGAGTGGACCAAACAAGTGATAGTCAGAAGGCGCAAGATCGGGACTATATGGAAAATGTTCCAGTACTTCAAATTTGAGTTTCTGGAGCGTTTCAGCAGTATGGGCAGCAGTATTCGGACGGGCATTGTCGTGCAACAACACAACACCTTTTGACAGCAATCCTCGGCGTTTGCTTAGATTTTCAGGCTTTAACCTGGCAGTAAGCATCTCACTGTAACGTACACTGTTTATTGTTGTGCCTCTCTCCCCGTAATGTTCCGGTACTGGATCTTGTGCGTCCCAAAAAACCGTAAGCATCAGTTTTCCTGCGGACGGTTGGGTCTTGAACTTTTTCTTGCACGGCGAATTTGGATGTTTCCATTTCATACTCAGCAATTTACTCTCCGGCTCTTAATGATGAATCTATGTTTCGTCACCAGTAATGATCCTGTCTAAGAAGTTGTCCCCTTCGTTACCATAGCGACCCAAATGTTTTTTTCAGATGTCCAAGCGCGTTTGTTTATGCTATTGTGTAAGTTGGTTTGGGACCCATCTTGCACAAACTTTTGAACCCCAAGTCTGTTGTGGACGATTTACTAGGCAGAACCGGACTAATTTGCAGACGATGTTCCACTTCGTCAACAGTTAGTAGAGAATCATTTCACGTGAACGCTCATTAGTTTCTTCATTTGTGGCGTTAAACAGTCGTCCGGCTCATTTATCGTGCGTAACGCTTGTGCGACCATTTCGGAATTTTTCAATGCGTTCGTAGACACTCCGTTGTGACAAAACACTGTTTCCGTACTGTACCGAAAGTCTTCGATGAATTTCGGCCCCTGATACGCCTTCAGACCACAAGAAACTGATCACTTAGCGTTGCTCTTCGTTGGTGCAAATAGACAGCTCAGCAGTCATGATTAACAACACGACAGCGATAACAAAACTAACTTAGCAGCTTGAAAATTGCAAAGATAGAACATCAAATAAACAAAGCATGCGTCTTCAACGTTAAACGACAGTACTACCAAATAAACAAAAATATAACTAAATTGCGGATAATAATTGACTTACCCTCGTAATTAAGAAATACACTGAAAAGCTAAAGAAAGTGGTATAGGTATGGGTATTCAAATACTGAGATTCGTAAACAGGCAGAATATGGCGCTGCTGTCGCCATCGTCTGTATAAGACAAGTGTCTGGCGGCAGTCCGACGGACTTAGGCAATTTCAGCAGGACAATGCGATACACCACCCGTCCAAAATTGCTACAGAGCGGCACCAGGAACATTCTTCTGAGTTTAACACTTCCGCTGGCCGCCAAACTCCGCAGACATGAACATAACTGACCATATGTGGGATACCTTGCAACGTGCTGTTCACAAGAGATCTCCATCCCCCGTAGTCTTACTGATTTATTGACAGCCCTGCAGGATTCAGCACTACTTCAGACATTAATCGAGCCCCTGCCACGTCGTGTTGTGGCACTTCCGCGTGCTTGCAGGCGCCCTAAACGATATTAGGCAGGTGTATCAGTTTCTTTGGCTCTTCAGTATACGTGGCGCGTGGAAACGTTTGAAACAAGTTCTGCTATAAATTACCAATTTCGCAGTTCTCAACACGGCTCACAATCGCAATCACCGAAATGACTCGTATGGCTCATATATGATACATCGAAATTCCAGACAAAGAGAGGAATACTTTGCTTTTTGAATCAGACTGAGCTCATCAATTTCGGTGTCATAAGTAAAAGATCGAAGCTACTTATTATTATTATCGTTGTTAGCGCAGTGCTACCGGGATTTGGGGAGACGTGCTGGCCCCAGATCGAATCTGCTCCTCCCCACCTGGCTTCGAACTCTGGACAGAGACAGGGGAAGGTGTACGTTCCGCCTTAAGTCTCACGACATCTTGTGTAGGTGGCATTGGTGCATGCTTGTCCAATGCAGTGGTGGCATTCCAGTCACAAGATGATATAATACTTGCCATGACAGTTGTTAGTAAACAGGGAATAGGACAACTATACATTTTTCAGATATTGTTTGTGTGGCCTGTTTAATATATGACAGCGATTCCACCCAATTGTCAGGATACAATAAGATGGTTAGCACTCCAGAAGGTTTATTTACGGCATTTTAACTGCGCTAATAACACTAATCGACTTTAAACTACTACCGATATTAACCGGAATAATTTGTTAGATACTTTCTTCTGCGTGGCTGTAATTTTTAAATGGCTCTTCTTCTATCTTGATAGTATAGTTTACAAGTTCAAATGAATTTTCGTGGGCATATATGCGCCTTTTTGGTGGACGGCCACACGGTAGACAATTGTGCAGTAATGCATAGCACTCTTTAATCAATGCTCAGTATTGTTAAATTATCGTGGACTAATAGATAATAACTCATGAATTAACTAATAAGCAATTAAACAATTGCTTGATCACAGACATGAAAATCAATCAACAAACACTGTATCGTGTGATGAACATTTTTTTTTCTTTATTATTATTTTGAAACCTGTTTACAGGCAGGCCAGCAGCAGCATACTACGCCGCTCTTTGGCCTCAGAGAAACATAAAAGAGACAAATGAAGACAATGTGAGATAAAAATATGGTGGACATATAAACGGAGACAAACACTTTTTAAAATACATGGAGCCGTTCACGGGCGTAGAGTCCAAGATAAAATTTGTTCAGACACTTGGACACATACATAGACGAAAATTGTCACACGTGAACGTAGGTCCACAAAACGAATAACACTGAACCACTTAAGCACAAAACGACGGCACACACAGAAACACGAGGCGTTGATCTCCGGCGCGTGATGAACATTTTAAATGATTTGTTTTTCAGCATCTAATTCCCATTCAAAAACCTGAGCACATAGGCAAATATTTGACTCTGTGCGAAATGTATGGACAGCAGGTACTGACAGTCAAGTCGCGGGTGAAGAGCCAAATTGTCTGAGGATGTAGGAAGTCCGTTTCAGCTGTCTGCTGCTAATGAAAAGCAACTACCATTAATTTTGTCGAAATTGTGAATGAGGTGACCAGCCTCAACGGAAACGCGATCTATTTGACGTTTCCAGTAAACAGTATTCGTACGGATCAATTATATTTTTCATGAGTACGATTCGCGTCCGTTTCATCGTTCATTTCAACACGTTGTGCCTTATGTTAGTGTAATAATACTCGTATTAATTTTGCGTTATAAAATAACGGTAGTGACGCAGACGTCGAATGTGACGACGATTTCTTTTGAAAAATGTACAGTTTAGAATAAAACATTTCAACACGGCAATTCCGACTTCTAACTCATTATCAGCGACCTTAGACTACCTATAACCAGAACTTTTTTTCCAATTTTCTACTTTTACTGTTTAGATCCTCCGTACTAGATCCGCCAATTTGAATTTTGTAATTTCGACAACGTATTCGTAATCAGCGAACCCAAAAATCTAAAAAGAACACACTGTTGTAGGATTTTATATACATTTTTCTACTACATCCAGGTTTTGAAGTAAGATGGCCCACTGTGCCGTCAGCTTGTATGCGGCTTTTAGGTTGTTTCCCACATCTGACCAGGTGAATACCGGGCTGGTACCCAAGTTCCTTCTCAGCGACACGATCTGTAAACATTTCCAAAACGTTCTCACACTTTCACGTTTATAATACAGACGGAAAGAGAGGGATTTAGAATGGTTGGCCAGGGGGAGGGGAGGGGTGCGAAGAGGCGGCGATAGGAAGGGCATCCGGCCGCCCTGTAGTTTTGCCAAATCCCCATTAACATGCCGACCCCGTGAAGACACAGGTTTATGGGATAAAGCCAGGGCATATAAGACGATTTACTTCTATTGTAAATTGAAAGAACTTACATCAGCGGTGGCCGACACACAGCCCGCGAGCAGCGTGCGGAGTGCGGGGCACTAATTATTGGCCCGAGGGGCTGTTTCACAAGAACGAAAAATTTAAATTCTATTTCACGTGAAACTCTCAAAAGAAGATTCCATTAAGCGTCTTTCTTATTATATCCGATTACGATAGGGGATATCTCAGTTCACTGATTCAACTATCGTTAGGTTTCTAGTCCATATTCCTGTTTGAAAAAAAAAAAAAAATCACTGTGCTGGATTTATTTTGAAAAACCCGCGCACCATCTTGAAGAAAATATAGTTCGCCTTGGCGATATGCAACCAACAATCAGCAGTAGTATGAATTGCGCAACCGGATACGTTTTTTGCGCTGCCCGAGTGAGATGAGTGCCAGATATAGCAATTACATTCCATACTTAACTTTACTGCAAACTTACAACACTATCGGCCGTAAAGTTACAACCCTTCACGATTGTATGTGGTGCACATTCGATCGCGATAAACATATCATCAATTCAGGTAAGTAAAGCCAAATTTTATCTTTTTACAAATAATCTGTGATGCTTGTCTTTAATTTTAGTAGGCTTGGATTTATTTTATGGATTCATTATGGTGAGCCGGTACACCAGTCGACATTAGTAATGGTTTCAGCCTCAGTACCTTCTTTTAATTTTAGTAGTACGTAATAAATAAATATGTAATTATAATAACGCGTTTTTACTGATGACGTTTAAGGATTCCGCATTATAGAGGAAGAAGAGAACCCTCGTAGGGCAACGTAATACACCTGTCTTTCTCTCTTATTTACAGCAACTAATAACATTCAAAATGTTCAAATGTGTGTGAAGTCTTAAGGGACCAAACTGCTGAGGTCATCGGTCCCTAAGCCTACACACTACTTAACCTGACTTAAACTAACATACGCTAAGGACAACACACACCCATGCCCGAGGGAGGACTCGAACCTCTGACGGGGTCAGCCGTCCGCTAATAACATTATCATCTTGAAATGTAGGATAGTTTTTAGAAACAATCACAACAAACGAAGTCGAAATAAGGGTGTAAACTTTAAAGCAATGCTGCTAGGTTGAGTGAAGGATATGTAATTTTTTTATATTTATGGCACATGATGTTCAGAACTAATTAATTTCCTAAAGCAGTTGAATATTACTCTCAAAAATTCTCGAGAGAACAAACTATAAAGTTTCCTAAGTACGTGCAGTACTCAAATGAAAGACTGATACCTCAACCTGTAGTGCGATGCTAGCCTCCAAAGTAGGGAACCAGGTTTCGATTCCCAGGGGGTTGTGCTTTTGAACATAAGTGCGTAGTTGATATATATTTTAAACGTAGTTGCATCCTCTACAAGCATTTCCGTAAGGCGTGAAATATGCAGAGATCGAGAAAAAAACCAGCGGTCGAGACTGGTAACTATTGGACTGGTGGTCCGAGTCTAGTTTCGGTCATTCGTTTTTTTAGTTTTTTTCCATTCAGTTCTAATACCTAGGTCATATAAATATATGCTACTTAGCACATTTTTAATTTTAATTTTCTTGAAAAATGCACTCTTATTATTTATAATTACAAATAAAAAATCCAGCTTTCATTACAGATATAAATCCCTAATCACCGATCCTTCATATATAAGGTTGTTTAAAAAAGAAAAGAAAAACTTTAAAAATTAATGTTTTTCCATCTTCATGTGTCCTACGCTTCAAGGAAGTGGACGTGCAGCATGAACCTTTGTTTAAAAATTCACCACAACTTGGGCTTTGGGAAAAACAGTTACAAACAAAAGACTTCACACATTTTCCTACACTGTCAAAGCAATCGGACGTAACACAGTCGGCAGTGATTAAATCTGCTTCTTTGATATCTGATTGTGAGCTGAAATACGGACTCGGAAACCGATTTCAAGATTTTAAGAAGCGTCAACTGCTTGTTTCATTATTTGCTACGCCATTATACATAAACATGAGTTCACTACCGGGACATTCACAAATTGAATGCTGAGAAATGTAATATGATGCACAGTTCAAAGAGGAATTTAACCAGGTTGATTTGGAAGAGCTCTATAAAACTTATTTTGACAAGAAGAAATAACCAGCGTTTTACAAACATGCTTTAAAATGGCTTAATTTTTTGGAAACAGGTGTGAACAGCTTTTTAGTCAGAGGAATTACAACAAATCACACATTAGAACTCGAATTACTGATGTCAATTTGGAAAACTCAGCTTCACTTGAAATCAACATTGAGTCACTTAGGTCAATCAAACAAAGTCAGACATCCCCCTAACACTGTATTTCGTTACGTTGTATAATAAATGTTGTTTCCTCAGATTTACTTCATTTTCATTAAAAATAAATTAATAATTCTGGACATGTCCGAAAGAACAGACACCACGCATTCATATAACTGATTCGCTTCGGTGAATCCAAAACCGTCACTGTGGATGCACAGTTACTTTAGACCTCCAGCGGGGATCAAAAATTAACGAGCGAAAGGGACATGAACAGAGACTGCAGACAGGTGGCGCTAGGTGGTAATGTTGGTCAGCTAGGGAGAGTGCCGAGATAGTCCGCGAATGTGCGATAAACAGTACGGCGGGTTGCGCAGTGGTTAACGCAACTATCTAAAAAGCAAGGGGTCCCAGATTCGAGTCTCGGTCCAACACACATTTTCACTCATCGCCGCGGAATCTGCTTAATATCCCGATGCCGCTCAAATAAATATTTCCTCCCCTTTCCTTTCTTCCCCCTCCATCTTAAATTTACATCATTAAAATAACGTTTCAGTAGTTGCATCTTTTCTAACTCTCTCCGTAAATCCATTTTATATACATCAAAAAAGTTTTGCATCACCCCAGTTCCCAGAACTCCTGAAGATGTTCACTGTGGATATTTTATTAGAGAGACAGTCCCTTTGCCTGTTCAGAGATGTCACTAAACCCGCCCAAAGATGTAAACAACCATGCATGAGCAGCGCCTCTTAGGCGGAGGGGGTCCGACAGCCGATCAGTTCCAGTCATTCCACCAGGAAGGAGGTACACAGCTCGTGTTGTCTGTAGTTCAACCACACTTAGACGGTCAATACCGCGGTTCGATCACGTGCCAGGAAGGGCTCTCAACAAGGAAAGTGTCCAGGCGTCTCGGAGTGAACCAAAGCGATGTTGTTCGGATATGGAGGAGATACAGAGAGACAGGAACCGTCGATGACATGCCTCGCTCAGGCCGCCCAAGGGATACTACTGCAGTAGATGACTGCTCGGAGAAAGCCTGACAGCAACGCCACCAAGTTGAATAATGCTTTACGTGCAGCCACAGGACGTAGTGTTACGATTCAAACTGTGCGCAATAGGTTGCATGATGGGTAACTTCACTCCCGACGTTCATGGCGAGGTCCATCTTTACAACCACGACACCATGCAGCGCGGTACAAATTAAATGGCTCTAAGCACTATGGGACTTAACACCTGAGGTCATCAGTCCCCTAGAACTTAGAACCTAACTAACCTGAGGACATTACACACATCCATTCCCGAGGCAGGATTCGAACCTGCGACCGTAGCGGTCGCGCGGTTCCAGACTGAAGTGCCTAGAACAGCTCGGCCACACCGGCCGGCTAGCGCGGTACGGATGGGCCCAGAAACATACCGAATGGACCGCTCAGGATAGGCATCACGTTATCTTCACCGATGAGTGTCGCATATGCCTTCAACAAGACAATCGTCGGAGACGTGTTTGGAGGGAACCCGGACGGGCTGAACTCCTTATACACACTGTCCAGCGAATGCAGCAAGATGGAGGTTCTCTGCTGTTTTGAGGTGGCATGATGGGGGCCGACGTACGCCGCTGGTGGTCATGGAAGGCGGCGTACGATACGTGAATGGCATCCTCCGACCGATAATGCAACCATATCGGCATCATATTGGTGAGGCGTTTGTCTAAATGCACATCTTGTGAGTTACTTCCTTCAGGATAACGACGCCGGCCGGTGTGGCCGTGCGGTTAAAGGCGCTTCAGTCTGGAACCGCGTGACCGCTACGATCGCAGGTTCGAATCCTGCCTCGGGCATGGATGTGTGTGATGCCCTTAGGTTAGTTAGGTTTAATTAGTTCTAAGTTCTAGGCGACTGATGACCTCAGAAGTTAAGTCACATAGTGCTCAGAGCCATTTGAATCATTTTCAGGATAACGACATCGCTCGACTAGAGTGGCCAGCATGTTCTCCAGACATTAACACTATCGAACATGCCTGGAAGAGACTGAAAAGGACTGTTTATGGACGACGTGACCCACCAACCACTCTGAGGGATCTACACAGAATCGCCGTTGAGGAGTGGGACAATCTGGACCAACAGTGCCTTGATGAACTTGTGGATAATATGCCACGACGAATACAGCCATGTACCAATGCAAGGCACGTGCTACTGGGTATTAAAGGTACCGGTGTGTGCAGCAATCTCGACCACCAGCTCTGAACGTCTCGCTGTATGGTGGTACAACATACAATGTGCGGTTTTCATGAGCAATAAAAAGGGCGGAAATGATGTTTATGTTGATCTCTATTCCAATTTTCTGCACAGGTTCGAGAACTGTCGGAACCGAGGTGATGCAAAACTTTTTTGATGTGTGTATTAATTCTTCTGCTGCAATTGAACGGGGCAAGCAGGTATGGAGACAGCAAGTTTCTCGTCAGATGCTGTGAGAACGCTTGGACCCTGTGTGTTGGCACAGGCCAGGAGGAAGCAGTTCGCTAGACTTGGCGAGAGCATTTAGGGTCACAGTAGCCGTTTGCGAAAAGTTGAAGAGGTGCGTCCGGACTCCCGGGCAACGGACCTTCCTGCTTGCGCCCCTAAAATACAGGAACCCCACCAGAAAACGAAGGCAACTAATCGCAACCTTGCGTTTAAATTGTGTATGTAGTTTACTTTAAAGTGTTATTAAATATTCAAGAGGGTTTGGCTCTCACCAATTCATACAGGGAACCTAATTATTTTCCCAGGCCACAATTACTGTCAAATTATATGAAAAAATATAATAACGACATGAACTACTGACACAAGTGACAAATGCAGATTCCGAAAGCATAAAAATGGATCGTATACAGGGTGTAAATTTTAAGTTGACAAACCAGAATAGCTCGAAAAATAAGCTTCACACCAAAAAAATGTGTAGAGTTTAAAGTTGATTATTTTCGAGGGGGACTGATGCTAAAATTAGCCCGCCACCCCAGCTCCTTGAGGGGGAAGCGGGAGGCAACTTTAAAATTTCAAATGGGATCCCTATTTTTATTGCAGAATCATACTCTACATAAAAAACCACGTACATTTTGTCTTAAATATTAATTAATTAATTCAAGAAAATCCATGTTCTCATTCTTGCGTGGAAAATGGCTATGGATAAATAAAAAATACTTATTTACTTCGTAAATTTTGATTCGGTAAAACTAAAACTCTCCCTCTCTACCCATAGGGTGGGGTTTGAGAGAGAGGAATTAGAGATTTACAAATGTTGACCCAAATATTAATTTTTTCAGGAGATTCGGATAAGTTTTGTTTGTTTCGTGGTCATGAGGCCACACAACTTATAATTATCAAACAATTGATCTGACTAGCTAACTAACTAAAAGACCCAAACGAAGCAAGCACCCCAGTTGTGAGACTTCTTGACAAACAAGAGTGATTACTCCGAATCTAATAAAGAATTAGGTTCGTGAATCGGTTAGTTTTTTAGTTAATGATTTCACTCGTTAGTAAGTAGGATGTTTGGTTAGTTAGTTAGCTAGTCAGATCATTTGTTTGATAATTAAAAGTTGTGTGACCTCATGACCACGAAACAAACAAAACTTATCCGAATCTGCGGAAAAAATTAATATTTGGGTCAACATTTGTAAAACTCTAATTCCTCACTCTCAAAATCCATCCTATGGGGAGAGAGGGAGAGTTTTAGTTTTACCGAATCAAAATTTACAAAGTAAATAAGTATTTTTTTATCCGTAATCATTTCCTATGCAAAAATGAGAACATGTATTTTCTTGAATTACAGACCCAACAACCAAGAATCAAAACTAATGTTTAAGACAAAATGAACGTAGTTTTTTAATCTATAATCTGATTCAGCAATAAAAAATAGGTGTTCCCATTTGAAATTTTAAAGTTGCCTCCCGCCCCATCTCCAAGGGGCTGGGGTGCCGGGCTAATTTTAGCACCAGCAGATGCCCCCTAGGAAATAATCAACTTTGGATTCTACGTATTTTTTTAGTGTGAAGTTTATTTTTCGAGTTATTCTGGTTTGTCAACTTAAAATTTACACCCTGTATTGTATGATAGATCGAAAATGTGTATGAAGGGGCGGATACTGTCCTTTTCGGATGACAATCAGCTCATCAATTTTGGTGTCATAAAAATTATCCCCTAACTGGTTGGCACAAACATTCATTGCGCGAGCCAGCCTGAATGTGACAACTCTCGAAAACAATACCTGCACCTGCGCCCTCGTGAGCAGTGGACTTCGTGCTCTACACATTTGATATGTTTGCACAACACTGGTGTGATAAGCCTGCACAACACTTCTCATTTCGCGCTGGTTTTGCGATATAGGATAAATTGGTGGCCCAGCCGTTTTAGTACACAAATATTGTCCGGTCCCATTAATACGACCACCTGTCAAAAGATGTTTATCAGCGTTTTGCAGCGCGAAAGAGTCAGTGAGGTTCTATAAGGTACCGACAGGGATGTGGAGTCAAGCCGACACCGGCGTCGTGGCCAGGTGCGCTACGTTTCTTTGTGGAGGATCCAAACCGCTAGCAGCCCGCTCGAAGTGGTACCACTGGGTTTGAATCCGGGGAGTCTGGTGGCACCAGAGTATAGTAAACTCGTCCCTGTGCTCTTCAAAATACGTACATACACTGCGAACTGTGTTACATGTTGCATTTTCCTGCTGGTAGTTATCATCGATCCGAGGAAATGAAAACTGCATGTATGATTGGAAATGTTCCACAAGAATAGATGCGTACTAGTGTTGATCCATTGTATCTTCCATAACGTTATCCACAAAAACATTCCCCACACAATAACCTTTGTTGAGGATCCTTGGCGAGAACAGCCTATCGAGGGGATCCCACAGGTTCCTGATCTGGTTTAAATTCGCGTAATTTGGTGGCTGGAGGAAGACGTTAAACTCACCGTAGTGCTCTCTGAACTATGCACGTACACTGGGAGCGGTGTGACACGTTGCATTGTCCTACTGGTAGATAATATCGTGCCAAGGAAAAGCAAACTGCATGTAGGTGTGGACATTGTCTCAAGAACAGACGAAATCTTGGACTCATCCATTGTAACTTCCAGAATGATGATATCGCCCAGGTCATACCTTCCCTCCTCTGGTCTGAAGCATTACGCCGACTGTTTCAGGGTGCTTGCTTTCAGGCTCAAGATTACTGAATGTAACGTAAAACAAGACCACAAAAACAGCATGAAGTGAGTTAGATTATCACCAATCTTAATTCAAATGAATGGTGCCGTGTTCTCCAGAAGATAGAGATCACAGCCATAGACAGAAGGACACCGAGCTGCCTACACTCGAGAGTGAGTTCAGGCAGCCTCCAGAGTTGATGTAACAAGGCAAGGCCCGTTTTATGCTTCTGCGTTATGCAAATAGTTCCCAACCTGGCGATGAAAACAGGGTGGGTATCTAATTGTGCTCACCAAATATTCTTGGTGTCAAATATAAATTTGTGACAGGAAGATAAGCTCTATCACCGAAGAAATTTCTGTTATGAGATGTCTTGCTTGTACACAGCAACTGCACATTCTCATCACAGACAAAATAGCGTTAGGCAACTCTATGGCAAAATTATGGGAACATATATTATCAACAATTTACAATAATTTATTTCTAGGACTTTACTATAGTATGAAGACAGTGTGTGGCAATAGTTGAAGGTTAATTGCACTCTGGTCTAGTGCTGAATCCAGTGAAGAACAGCTACCATCACTTGTAGAATATCCAGTTTGGTGCTCGTTGGCGGCATGTGCATAACCAGTCTTGATGCTGCTTGAGGTAATGTGGTGATACTGTTGCTGTGGGAGTGGATTTGATTATCTCTGCATTCGGCAAATGTATGTCTACTTCGCAACTGCTTGAATGATGTAAGGCAGAAGCATAAATTTGGTGTTGCCTTCTTGTGCTTTAGAGGCTGGCCTTACTCAGTTGCGCCTGCTGTAGGCCACTCAATGCCATCCTATGTAAGACTGTGGTCTGTACCGTCCTGATGACATGGAAACTACACAGTCCAGTCACATTAATATGACCACCGGCTAGTTTAGACTTCAGGGCGCAAAAACCACTCATAGGCGGCAGCTGGCAGCACATAAAAATGGTTCAAATGGCTCTGAACACTATGGGACTTAACAACTGAGGTCATCAGTCCCCTAGAACTACGTAAACCTAAATAAACTAAGGACATCACACACATCCATGCCCGAGGCAGGATTCGAACCTGGGACCATAGCAGCAACGCGGTTCTGTACCGCTCGGCCACAGCGGCTGGTGGCAGCACTTAACAGTGGGTTATACAGGGTGTCCCAAAAAGAATGACCCGATTTTAAATAGAATTATTTATTAGGAAGAAGGGCTTGACACCAACAAATTGCATACTAAATTACTCAGAAAAGACAGAAGTTAATAAAAATCCATCACAAATGTTTAATATGTCCTCCATTGTCTGCACGGACGTCATCTAGCCGATAGCTGAATTCATCCCAAACTGGCCATCCATGACTTTTGCCTTTACAAAGGCTCCCTGTTTCTTCAAACTGTTTATACCACCGTCGAATGTTCCTTTGTGATGGTGGTTTAGCACGAAATCGAATATGAAACGCCCGCTGAACTGCGATCATTGATTGAATACGACTAAATTCAATAACACAATACGCCTTCTGTTAAGCGGACGCCATATTGCACGAGACTGGCTGCACGCTCCATGTCAGCGCTCGTATCGACATCTAGCGGATTTTTTCTGAAACTCTAGACCATACCGATTACATCTAGCGCTGTTTCATTAATCTAGTGACATTTGTGTCAATGTTATTACAAGTTAAAATGGGGTCATTCTTTTTGGGACACCCTGTATATGTATAGAGCGTCTTGGGAGAAAAGAACGACAGTACAGTCATTAGCATATTGTGGAAGCAGAGCGACTGATCTGATAGCCATAAGGGCATGATTAGTGGCTTTTGGGGCAAGGATGGAAGCATTTCCGAAATGGCTAAGTCTGTAAACTACTCTGATGCCGCTGTGGTTAAAGTATACCATCCAAAGAAAAACGGCACTATCCCAAACTGGTGCCGAGGCAACTATGGTGCACCACGGACCACAGACAATAGGGATGAACTACGGTTGCGGAGATGTGTGCGGGTTGTCGTAGCGGCCCCTTATCAGTTAGAGGGCCCGCACAACCGACAAGCAAGATGGGATGCCGACCTCCTTTCAAGAGCGTAGAGCGACACATCGCCAGTGAATATAAACAATAACAAGCTTTCTGAATAAACACGGAACTACTCCGCCAGATAACATGTGCCAGTGCTCCACCAATCTGAACTCATGTGACGCTCCGCCAACTGGGCCTTATAAGCTCGCCCACACAGTCAGACCGGCATCGTTTACCTACCGTTATGAACAGCTCCGGCAAGTACTTACGCCGGCTCTAGCGTTGTATACACTCACTATAGCATTTTAGTAGCACATTGCATCTTGTTTTTAGTAGAGTTGAATTTTGTTTTTACTTTCTTCCATTGGCTTGTTTTCTTATCCGGTTTTACATTCACAAGAGTTGTGGGGTCTTCTTGTCGTTCTTGCGTTAAAAAATTAATGTACGCTGAGAAGGCGTATATTCTTTTATTATAATAAAGGGTGTTCAAATCCGACTCGTAGTTTTTTCCTGCCGACCGCAGGACACTACATGGGCGAACAGACATGCAACTGTTGAGCAACTGACCGCTCAAATGAATCAAGATGCTACCAAAGTGTCTCTTCATCGACCGTTCAGCGAACGTTGGTGCATATGGGCCTCCACAGCAAGCGACTTGTTCATGCACCAAAGCTGACTGAATTTGCACGCCAGTACACGTCGCTTTTACAGATGAATCACTTTTTCAACTCAATCGGACAGATGACCGTTGGCATGTACGCCATGGAAAGTCTTAATCTTTCCCTGTGACAATCGCCGGAAGGGTCCAGGCTGGAAAAGGGAACATTATGGTCTGGATGAGTTTGTCATTCTGGAAGGCATAATGGGTAAACAAATTTGCATCTTTCTTTGGGGAACATGTCCACCTCTTCATTTAGTTTGCTTTTCCTCGAAACGATGACATCTACCAGCAGGACAATGCAACATGTCACATAGCTAACAGTGTAGTTGCGCAGTTTGAAGACGAGTTTACCGTACTCCCCCAGCAAGCAACCCCAGATTAAAATCCAGTCGAGAATCTGTGGGGTCACCTCCAAACGGACTGTACACGGCATGGATCTTCAAGCGCGAAAGATAGCGCAGCTGCCCACGCTAATGTAGTCGGCATGGCTCCACATCCCTGTCGGTCCCTTCCAGAGCTTCAATGATTCTCTTGTACTTCGCATAGCGGTGTGCACTATTAAAGGTTGTTATGGAGGATTCTGACAGGTGGTCACATTAATGTTACTGGACAGTGTAGTTGGCAGGCTTTGGAGTATCGTGGTTGTCCTGCTGTTTTGCTTTGCGGTTTATGTAGTTCAATACGAAGGTATATCAACAAAAGATTTTTAGACGAACTATGTTACGAATGTCAAAGAAGAAACCTTCGTCGAATATATTGTGGCACAAGTGGGTAATAATTCACAGCAGACAACAGAGGAACATATCAGTTAGTAAAACTCCTATTCAGTATAATGGAATTACAACAAACGAGCCCAAATACATAAACATGATGTCAATATCTATTATTTTCAATTCTTTAGGACTGCATGTGCATCACTGTGCAGTATACTTAAACTGTGCTTTATCATCATTAGAAAACAGTATCGATTAATTTTACCCCGAAGAAACTAGTATTGCAGTTGGTTGTGGGAAAACAGAGGAGGGATGTGAGGGGAGGAGAAGCATGTACTCGTAGATTTATGAAACGAGATTACTGTAAAAATAAACGTCATGTGAACTATGATTAAAGTGTCTGAACAATGGAAATTTGTTGGAAATTTGTGGTAATTCCCATGGGACCAAACTGCTGAGGTTAGCGGTCCCTAGGCTCACACACTACTTAATCTAACTTACGCTAAGGACGACACACACACTCATGCCCGAGAGAGGACTCGAACCTCCGACGGGTGTAGTCGCGCGAACTGTGGCAACGTGCCCAAGACCGCGCGGCTACCCCGCACGGCCTCTGAACAATGATGCCTGCAGAGGGTTCCAGGTGTGACTGATTGTATGATGCCACTTCTCAACAACAAATCGGCCCGGACCTTTTACTGTATACGGGAATGAAACCGCTCACTCACCTTTTTCTTGTTATACACGAGCAGGACGTACTTAAGGTCGCTCGAAATGAGGAAGTCCGCCGCATTCAGTTGTCTCTGAAAAAGCAGAAGGAAACATTGTCAGTTAAATTGTTCTGGCGTGGGCAAACTGCTAAAATCTTATTTACTTATTTAAGTGTGTGTGTGTGTGTGTGTGTGTGTGTGTGTGTGTGTGTAAGTACAATCCAACTTCTGTACCATTTCAGTGCAATAATGTGTTCATTGTAAATAAGTATTATAGTAGTTCTATTATATGTTTATTACCTTATAAATAAATAAAACGTTTTTATTTTAAATTCAGTGCATTAGTGTTTGTAAAATGATTCTTTCATATAGTGTTCATTAAAAAAATTGACGATCAATTCACCTGGGACCTTTGGAATGGTACATTAGGTTGTTTGAGTTGTAAATATTTGTCAAGTATTATTGTTTTTTCTGACATGTTCTACATCCTGGAGGACCTCCTCACTACGAAGCAATTGGAATGAAAGTAAATCTAATCTAATCTAATTACTGTAAACGCAAACGTGACGTGATTTTGACGTCACGTGCAATATCGACGACCGCATGATCGACTATCGACTTTGTGACAAGGAAGAATGTGAATATCATTGCTCTTCGATTCACTCGCAGCAGTTTAAGCTGCATTCTTAGGTTTCTGCATATCCACATAGTCTAAAGTCGTACATATTCGGAAATAAAGAGCCAAATATTTGTGAGGAGGAAGAAGTTGAATTTTATTGTTGCACGTTTCAGTCGCAGAAATTTAAGTGTCTCCTTAATTTCCTGCCTAAGCACATACTCCAAAATAGTTAAATATTTATTTCATCCATCATTGTCGGATGTGATTGAATGTAAATAACATTTAGTATTGCATAACATACCTGTATTACATTCATAACAAAGTAACAGAACGAGCTAACAACGCTTACATGAAACAGTTACATTTAACGGGATGCGAACCAACAGCTTTCGACGCCAGAAACCACGACGTTATTTATTACTTTAGCACTTACCCATGCGATGTTTAACTCCGGCCTTGGCTGTCATATTCTATCTTCAAGGCTTGTATCGTTGATGCATGATATTTAATGATAATGGTGATGTGTTAATAACAAATTTTCTGTGCTCCATTACACTGAAACGGCATACTGAAAATTATAAAAGAAGTGTGTTTCGTTCTTAATTTGTAAATTATTGACGATAATAACTCACTCCTAAGAGTAAACTCTTATATGAAGGTATTAAACGTTGATAAATCGCCACGTGATATTATAGAAATAATTAAAATAAATCATTCCAAGAATGAAATGTTTCTGTAAATCTCCGGTACGCGAGCATGAAATCTTGTGAGAGGTCCTTATAGAATGCTACCGAAAATCGATATCCGATCATCGGTCGTCGATAGTGTGTGTGTGACGTCAAAATGACATCACCTCTGCAAAAATTGTTTAGACCCAAGGGCTATCCTCCAAATGTTTCAAAGTAACAGCGCGGAGGTCGCAGTTCTCTTCTCGTTGCAAGTATCACATGAAGTGCACAGTGAAGTAGTTTCTGATAAGAGGCACTCTGTAGGCAATATAGGATCCCTCCACCGTCTCTATCATTAATATACTGGGAGCCTGCGCCACTTAGCTACACTTACTGGTGTTGCAGTCACCATAGTAACCTTATCATCAGCTTCGAGAATAGCTCATAGGTAGACTTAGGTAACAGTAATACTGTATTTTAGTGAGAATCATTCCATTGATACTGGTTAGTAGAAGTTAACAATTTATCACAATATAAACTTTATATCGATTCTCTTCAGCGATCTCTATTGATAAAACAAGTTACGTAAATTGAATACATACTGCATTAAAAAGCCTCTGACCTCAGTGAAAGTAATAAAGTAACAAATCTCACATTATTATATAAGGGTCATGTGAAGTACACCTTACTCGCAACTGTTATATAGCATTCCAGCGTTGTTAAAAAGAAAAACAATGACGTAATGTAAAAAGACCCCTTGACTACATTAGCAGTATAAGAGGAAACGAATTTTCAGTTTTGAAACTACTTTAATTTTGTATTGATATTTCTAACCATTTAGTGTATTGTTTTAAAGTTGTCACAAAGCCACTGCAACAAAAATTCTAGATGAATTCAGACCAATTCAAGTAGTACTGATTGCCCATTATACAATAAAGGATTTAAAATTATCGTTCAGTTTAATTAATTATCAACATGCACATCCAATGAACTGTTTATGGCGCGCATTATATATGAGTTCATGAATATGTAACGCATGTCAAAGGAAACCCTGTCTGTTAAACTGACACGAAGAATAACCGCTGTATTATGGATAAATGGCACAGCGGATACAGTATTACATTTTTTAAATCTTTCATCGTTGCATGCCTACATTGAATATGAGGAATGAAATAATATACTGACATTTAAAATAGATCGTCTTTACTTTTATCCGTATTAGCACACACCGAGTGCGTGTATTTCTTAAAGAACTATTTGTTTTGAAATAAATTAAACTTTACCAGGCTCGAGTCGTAGTCCACCGAGAAGTTTTAAACTGTGAGAGAGTTTGAAATCGGTGCATACTACGCTGCAATGCGAAAATTCGTTCTGGGGACTCTCCGTTTTACTTACCGCTCTGTTTACCTAGTCACACCATTATACTGCAGTAATACGTACATGAGTATATAATATAGTCTTCATAGTCTTCACAGTAAGTAGAGTAATAAAAATGTATTTTTGGCAGACACGTTCAAAATACTTAAAGACGGATGCGCCAAAGAGAATAAATGCTTTGGCTGATCTAGAAAATGTCTGTTCTGCGATAGCGATTGACAATGATGTGGCGGAAATATAGTGAGAAGTCAACCACATTTTTAAACTTTTGGTTTTAGAGTCTTCAAAATACGCTCTATAGCAATACTTAGTCCGTAGCGCGAAGTGAAATATTTCTTTGGTGTCCGTATGAATGCCAGAGCATCGGAGTGAAGCCCCTCTAAGAGGGGAAAACGAAGATTACTGAAGAATTGGAATGTATTAATAATACTTTATCAATGCCTTCTCTGCTCATTAGCAATGGACATACTATCGAAGACAGTGCTGCCAAAGCAGAATTACTAAACACAGCTTCCCGAAATGAATTCACAAAAGAAGACGAGGTAAATATTCCAGAATTCAAATTAAGAACAGCTGTCAGTATGAGTAACTTACAAGTAAACATCCTCGGAGTAGTCAAGCAACTAAAATCACTTGATAAAAGCAAGTCTCATGGTCCAGACTGTATACCAATAAGGTTCCTTTCAGAGTATGCTGATGCAATAGCTCCGTACTTGACAACTGACTCGACGAAAGATCTGTACCCAAAGACTGGAAAGTTGCACAGGTCACACCAATATTCAAAGAAGGCAGTAAGAGTAATCCACTAAATGACAGGCCCATATCATTAACGTCGATATGCAGCAGGATTTTGGAACATTTATTGTGTTCGAACATTATGAATTACTTCGAAGAAAACGATCTATCGACACACAGTCAACACGAATTTAGAAAACATCGTTCTCGTGAAACCCAACTAGCTTTTTACTCACATGAAGTGTTGAGTGTGCTATTGACAAGGGATTTCAGATTGATTCCATATTTATGGCTTTCCGGAAGGCTGTTGACACTGTACCACGCAAGTGGCTTGTAGTGAAATTGCGTGCTTATAGAATATCGTCTCAGTTATGTTACTGGATTTCTGATATCCTGTCAGAGAGGTCACAGTTCGTAGTAACTGACGGAAAGTCATCGAGTGAAACGGAAGTAATTTCTGGCGTTCCTCAAGGTAGTGTTACAGGCCCTCTGCTGTTACTTATCTACATAAATGATTTGGGAGACAATATTAGTAGCCGTCTTACGTCGTTTGCAGATGACGCTGCTATTTATCGACTAATAAAGTCATCAGAAGATCAAAACAAATTGCAAAACGATTAAGAGATGTGTATGGTGTGAAAATTGACAGTTGACCCTAAATAACCCTAAATAATGAAAAGTGTGATGTCATCCACATGAATGCTTGGCTCTGAGCACTATGGGACTTAACATCTATGGTCACCAGTCCCCTAGAACTTAGAACTACTTAAACCTAACTAACCTAAGGACAGTACACAACACCCAGTCATCACGAGGCAGAGAAAAACATGAGTGCTAAAAGGAATCCGTTAATCTTCGGTAACACGATAAATCAGTCAAATCTAAAGGCCGTAAATTCAACTAAATACCTAGGAATTACAATTACGAACAACTTACACTGAAAGGAACGAATAGAAAATGTTGTGGGGAAGGCTAACCAGATACAGCGTTTTATTGGCAGAACACTTTAAAAAAATGTAACAGACCTACTAAGGAGACTCCCTACACAATGGTTGTCTGTCCTCTTTTAGAATACTGCTGCGCGGTGTGGGATCCTTGCCAGATAGGACTGACGGAGTACATCGAAAAAGTTTAAAGAAGGGCAGCGTTATTCTATTATTATTATTATTATTATTATTATCATCGAAAAATAGGGGAGAGAGTGTCACTGAAATGATACAAGATTTGGGGCGGACATCATTAAATGTAGGCTGGCAATGGCAAGGAAAGCGTTTCTGAAGAAGAGAAATTTGTTAACATCCAGTATTGATTTAAGTGTCAGGAAGTCATTTCTGAAAGTGTTCGTATGGAGTGTAGCCATGTATGGAAGTGAAACATGGACGATAAATAGTTTGGACAAGAAGAGAATAGAAGCTTTCGAAATGTGGTGCTACAGAAGAATGCTGAAGATTAGATGGGTAGATCACATAACTAATGAGGAAGTATTGAATAGGATTTGGGAGAAGAGAAGTTTGTGGCACAACTTGACCAGAAGAAGGGATCGGTTGGTAGGACATGTTGTGAGGCATCAAGGGATCACCAAATTAGTATTGGAGGGCAGCGTGGAAGGTAAAAATCGTCGAGGGAGACCAAGAGATGAATACACTAAGCAGATTCAGAAGGATGTAGGTTGCAGTAGGTACTGGGAGATGAAAAAGCTTGCACAGGATAGAGTAGCATGGAGAGCTGCATCAAACCAGTCTCAGGACTGAAGACCACAACAACAACACCATTAAACCAAACTCGTTTTTCGCGGAGGCGGAAACTACTCACGAAATTTCAATCACCAGCTTTCTCTTCCGAATGCGAAAATATTTTGTTGACACCAATGTACAATGCGAGAATGGATAACCATGATAAAATAAGGGATATCAGAGCTCGTACGGAAAGATATAGGTGTTTGTTCTTTCCGCGCGCTATACGAGATTGGGGTAATAGAGAATTATTGTGAAGGTGGGTCGATGAACCCCCTGCCGGCCACTTAAATGTGATTTGCAGAGTATCCACGTAGATGTAGAATTATTTGTTTTCGTAAAACACTCTGTCACCACCACCATCACCACCACCACCACCATTACTAACACCAGCATCACCAATACCACCAGCGACACCGCAGTCATCACTTAAATGAGAGTCCTCTACACATTCCCATGCATTACTGTTTTAAATTATAGGGTTGGACGAAAGTATGAAAACATCGCCAAAAACGCATGCTTGAACGTAAATGCAGATGCTATCCAATCCTGCAAGTTTCGCTGTTGTATCTGACCGCGAACGGCCTCTTACAGTGTCCTCAGTGCACTGAAAGTGTCAGTCATGATGAGAATAGTGTTCTGTGTAGTTGTCAGTGTCTTATGTTGTAGCCAAGTGAATTCGAACGCGGGCAGTTTGTTTGTGCTCGTTGGGGGGTACTTCCGTAACCAAGATAGTCGTAGTGTTTTGTGTTAAAGGGCACCGTATGAAACATTTAGAACGCGTACAGGGAACGCGGAAAAACATCAAAATGTTTCAAATGGCTCTAAGCACTATGGGACTTAACATCTCAAGTCATCAGTTCGCTAGACTTAGAACTACTTAAACCTAACTAACCTATGGACATCGCACCTCGACGCCTGAGGCAGGATTTGAACCTGCGACCGTAGCAGGAAAAACATCATCGCTAAATCACAGCGTGGACGAAAGAGTGTGTTGAGTGCTTGTGATGGACAGTCATTGCAGAGGATTGTAACGAAAAATACAGACGTTTTCAATTGGTGAGAGATCTAGAGAATGTGCTGGCCAGGGCAGCAGTCCAACATTTTCTGTATCCAGAAGGGCCCGTACAGGACCTACAACGTGCGGTCGTGCATTTTCCTGCTGAAATGTAGAGTTTCGCAGGGATCGAATGAAGGGTAGAGCCACGGGTCGTACTACATCTGATATGTAACGTGCACTGTTCAAATTGCCGTCAATGCGAACAAGAGGTGACCGAGACGTGTAACCAATGTCACCCCATACCATCACGCCGGGTGATACGCCAGTATGGCGATGACGAATACACCCTTCCAATGTGCGTTCACCGCGATGTCGCCAAAAACGGATGCGACCATCATTACGCTGTTAACAGAACCTGGATTCATCCGAAATAATGACGTTTTGCCATTCGTGCACCCAGGTTCGTCGTTGAGTACACCATCACAGGCGCTCCTGTCTGTGATGCAGCGTCAAGGGTAACTGCAGCTATGGTCTCCGAGCTGATAGCCCATGCTGCTGCAAACGTCGTCGAACTGTTCGTGCAGATGGTTATTGTCTTGCAAACGTCCCCATCTGTTGATGCCTGTCATCTCGACTGCTAGTGATACGAGGCCGTTGGGATTCAGCACGGTGTTCCGTATTACCCTCCTGAACCCACCGATTCCATATTCGGCTAACAGTCATTGGATCTCGACCAACGCGAGCAGCAATGTCGCGAAACGATAAACCGGAATCGCGATAGGCTACAATCCGACCTTTATCAAAGTCGGAAACGTGACGGTACGCATTTCTCCTCCTTACACGAGGCATTACAACAACGTTTCTCCAGGCAACGCCGGTCAACTGCTGTTTGTGTATGAGAAATCGGTTGGAAACTTTCCTCATGTCAGCACGTTGTAGGTGTCGCCACCGGCGCCAACCTTGTGTGAATGCTCTGGAAAGCTAATCATCTGCATATCACAGCATCTTCTTCCTGTTGGTTAAATTTCGCATCTGTAGCACGACATCTTTGTGGTGTAGCAATTTTAATGGCCAGTAGTGTAAGAGGACAGTGGCTGCAAAAGTTACTGCAGAACTGAATGTCACGCTCGCAAACGTTTTCAGCACCAAAACAACACGAAGGGGGTATCATAAGTGGGGAATTGCAGGGAGACCTGGAACTGCAAAACTACTCATCAGTGATGCAAATGTCCGTAACAAGAATATGATGTATTGAAGCCATATTACCTAAACTCCTGACTACTGTATGAAAGTCATTTGGTCGGATGAGTCTTATCGCACGCTGTTTCCAACGTTCGGCCGAGTGTACGTCCTAAAAGTGAAACATGATGGGTTTCGGCTACGATTTGATGAGCCATGTCGTGGCATTCCAAGGGCCCCGTGGGTGCTCTGCAAGATCGCATTATTGCCAAGATTATGTGACCGTTTTGAGTGATCATGTCCATTATATGGCACAATGTTTGTATACCAATGGTGACGCTGTGTTCCAACGTGACACGGCCACTGGCCACACAGCTCGCATCGTCTAGGATGGTTTTGTGGGAGCGAGGATCAAGCGTCGTATCTCCCCTGACCGCCACAGTCATCAGCTATAAATATTGTTGGGACTTGGAAGTCCACTTTGGAGAGAAGGGAGCGAGATCGCTATCCAGCTCCATCATCGTTACTTGAGCTTGCCACTATTTTGCAGGAAAACCATATAGGACATTTCCAGAATGAGATTTTCACTCTGCAGTGGAGTGTGCGCTGATATAAAATTTCCTGGCAGATTAAAACTGTGTGCCGGAGCGAGACTCGAACTCGGGACCTTCGCCTTTCACGGGCAAGTGCTCCACCATCCGAGCTACCCAAGCACGACTCTCGACCCGTTCTCACAGCTTCAATTCTGCCAGTACCTCATCTCCTACCATCCAAACTTCACAGAAGCTCTTCTGCGAACCTTTCAAACTAGCATTCCTGGAAGAAAGGATATTGCGGAGACATGGTTTAGCCACAGCCTGGGGGATGTTTCCAGAATGAGAATTCCCGAGTTCGAGTCTCGATCCGGCACATTGCTTTAATCTGCCAGGAAGTTTCATACAGGACGTGTATTTATCCATCCCCAGACGACTGGAAGTTGTTTTAAATGCCAATTGTTTTCCGACACCGTATTAGGCGCGGTAATGTGTTTTTGTGTTGTGTTTTTTTGGTGTTTCCATATTTTTGTCCAGTCCCTACATGTCCAATGATGTTCTGCTATAGGTTTTTAATGTCATGTACCCAGTCAGCCCACATTACCTTCAATTTGTACACGTAAGAGAAAACGGTCGACATTTCTGTACCAGACCCTCACAACAACAGCCGTCGTTGAAAACTTAAATGTTAGCGCAACAGATGTGTACGTTATTAAAAAATAATTCTATGTCTTTTTTGATCTCCATATTACGCTTCCAGCAGTAATTTTTCAGTTTTTACTTCCGCTACTTCTGTTACTTTCAATCAGAGATGTCGGCAGTGGACAGCATCATACAAAATACTTACAGTTATTTACATATTCCACCGTAAGACCCTCAATGAACTAAAGGTATGATTTATTCTTTTGTTAAATATCTCTGTGAGGAACGTCATCAAGCTCGGTTTACAGACTTTCCACCCGAGAAGTTCAATTGTTATACCACATCACTAAACTGCTTTTGATCTATTGAAATTGTCGCTGAATTTATAAAAAGAGTTCATGCAGGTTTAAAAGAAAGAAATGCCTGTTACGGTTAGTTAGCTGGCAAAAAACGTTATTCCACAGTCTTTTCGTTTTTGAAGACACCACTCAATTTCGACACTTCCTGTATTAGGGTTTCTGGATGGTATTCCTACATACAAACCACAGAATAAACCGAAGGGGCAGAAAACTTATACATCATGTATCTATCTACATCTACGTCTACGTGTCTACTCCCCAATTTGCATTACAGTGGTTGACAGAGGTTCATGTAACCATTTCAGTCCGTTTCTCTACCGTTTCACTCTCGAATAGCACATGGGAAAAATGAACATTTCACCCTTTGTGTGATAACTCTGATTTCTCTTGTTTAATCACGGCGGTTGTTTCTTCCTATTTGGGTGAGAGTAAAAAAAAATTTTCGCATTTGCAGGGGAAAGTTGTTGGTTTAAGTTTCGAGAAAAGACTTCGGCGTAAAATAAAACACCTTTGTTTTATTGAGTGCTGCCGCAACTCGCTTATCATATCCGTGGCTCTCTCTCCCCTATTCCGCGATAGTATAAAACGAGCCGTCCTTCTTCCAATGTTTTCAATACCATCCCGTCAATCCTATCTGTGATTTACTGACAGAACACTGAAAGTGCTACCGGCCTACTGAAGAGACTGCTTGCACTACAGTTATCTGCCCTCTTCTGGAGTATTGCAGCGTGGTATGGTAGTCGCATCAGAAAGGACTGACGAATGCCACCGCAAAAGTTCAAAGAGTTGCAGCTCGTTTTCTATTGTAGTGAAATAGGCAGACAGTTCCACGAATGCGATACGCATTTTGGTCGTGGTAATCGTAAAAAAAAAAAAAAAAAAAAAAAAAAAAAAAAAAAAAAAAAAAAAATTTGCAGGATATTTCCACTAACTTTGTTGGCACCCAGATACATAGGGAAGAATGAGCATCATAATAAAATAAGAGAAATATGAGCTTGCACGGAAAGATTTAAGTGTTCGTATTTCCCGTGTGTTGCCAGAGCGGAACGGTAGATTAAGAGCTTGACGGTGTTTTGACGAATCCTCAGCCAGGAACATAATTGCGAATTGCAGAGTACTCACATAGGTGTAGATGTAGATGTATCTGGTCAGGATTGCATACCGCGCAACAATACTCCATAAGAGGACGGACAAGCGTAGTGCATGCAATTTCTTTACTGGATTTGGTGCATATTCCGAGTGTTCTGCCACTAAAACTGAGTCTTTAGTTCGCCTTCTGCACAATATTTTGCGTGTGGTGCTTCCAGTTTAAGCTATTCGTAATTGTAATGCGTAGGTATTTAATTGAATTAACAATCTTTAAATTTGTTTAATTTGTTGTGTAATCGAAACCTAATTGGAGTCCCTTAGTACTCATAATGACACTTTTCGCTCTACGCAGAGATATAATATAACTAATTTTTTAATTCCTATTGACTTCACGACGAGTATGCTGGACGGCAAACTACATCATCATCTTCAAAAACTGTAAGAAGACTACTAAATCACCTATGTAGATTAAGAACACAAGAGGGCCTATGAAACGTCCTTGGGAACGCTAGAAATCACTTCTGTTTCACTAGAAGACTTCCCGTCAGTGATTCGAACTGTATCCTTTCTGACAGGTAATCATGAATCCATGACAAAGGAAGGAAGATGGAAGAGGCAGATGAGAAGAGAGCATTCCCCGTCAAAAGACATCTACTAGCATCAAACAAAGGCGTTAATTTAGACATTTGTGAGAATATACCTCTGGAGTATTGTATGGCAGTATATCACGGGCTGTGTGAAAACTGGAAAAGAAATCAACTGAATGATTTGAGACGAAGTTTTATGGAAATATGCGTTAAAACATCACGAATAAGAGTATACAAGATGACGTAGACAAAATTTCTAGTTGGTGTGATAAATTTCAGCTCGCTTCAAATGTAGGAAAACGTTAAGCTAACTGGGACGAGTAGGAAAAACAATCCAGTAAAGTTCGAACACACCATTAACAGGTTGCTATGTGACACAGCCACATCGAT
Source organism: Schistocerca serialis cubense (assembly GCF_023864345.2). Taxonomy (NCBI): domain Eukaryota; kingdom Metazoa; phylum Arthropoda; class Insecta; order Orthoptera; family Acrididae; genus Schistocerca; species Schistocerca serialis. The sequence continues at coordinate 314,319,106 of NC_064645.1, read as the reverse complement.
TCAACATACAGGCGTAACGTTGCAAAATGATACGAAATCGAATGAGCGCGTCAGAGTGGTAGGAGGAAAGATGAATGCTCGATTTCGTTCTTCTAGGAGAAATTTGTGGAAGTGTAGCTCATGTATAAAGGTCTGTATATAGAATACAAATGTAACCAATTCTCAAGTACTGTTTGAGTGTTTGGGATCCCCATCAAAGTGGATTAAAGGAAGACATAGAAGCAATTCAGAGGCGTGCTGCTAGATGTTTACCTAGAACCGATTAGCTCGCAAGTGTTACAGATAATCTTCGTGAACTCAAATGGGAATCCCTCTAGGCAAGTCGACGCTGTTTGCGCGAGACGCTATTGTGGAAATAAGGAGAACCGGTATTTGAGGGCGACTGCAGAACGATTCTATTGCCGCTAACGTATATTTCGTGTAAGATCCACAAAGCCGGCCGCGGTGGCCAAGCGGTTCTAGGCGCTTCAGTTCGGAACCACGAGGCTGCTACGGTCGCAGGTTCGAATACTGCATCGGGCTCGGATGTGTGTGATGTCCTTAGGTTAGTTAGGTTTAAGTAGTTCTAGGTTCTAGGGGACTGATGACCTCAGATGTTGAGTCCATAGTGCTCAGAGATATTTGAACCATTTGAAGATCCACGAAGATTAAATGCGAGAAATCTGCGTTTGTAGATAGGCTTTAAAGCAGTCGTTTTTCTCTCGCTCTACTTGCATGTGGAACAGGATAGGAAATGACTAGTTTCGTACGTGTCACAGTCCAGCATCCACCGTATGGTGCCCACGGAGTACGTACAGGGTGATTTTTTCCACCGTGTAGAAACCTTACAGACTGATCGGTGAGAGGATACGGAACAAAAAAGATCTAATGAACTTATGTCCGGAAATGCATGGCATCCATGCTAGACACTATTTATTCAACCATACATTGTTACAGTGAGTGCGGTCTAATAAGCGCTGTACGATGCAGCCACAATTACAGTATATGCTGATAATGGTTTCCATGTGTCTCAACGCAGGCGTGTACGCGCTGTAGTATGATCTGCCTCACACGTTCACATCGGCCATCCTACATCCGAACAGTGTGAAAGGCAGCATGAATACGCTGCTCCAGTGTCTCCACATCTGGAATGGGCTCTACATACACGAAACTTTTGAGATGGCCTCATAACCAGAAGACGCACGGGTTGAGATTAGGTGAATGAGCAGGCCATGCAACTGGACCCCCTCGTTCCATCCATCGGCCAGAGAAGACACGATTGAGATACGTCCGGACGTTAACGGGAAGTGGGGTGGAGCACCATCGTGTAGCAGCCACATAACCATTCGAATCAACAATGGCACTTCTTCCAACAGCGGAGGCAAAGTCATCCGCAAGAAACGCCGATAGTTCCGGCCTGTTAGGTGGCGTGGAAGGAAGACTAGTCCCAAAATACGATTGCCAATTATCCCGGCCCACACAGTCAGGCTGCACCGAGGCTAATGATTCGCTGTCACCATACTGTCCTACATATGACTGTTATAAACGTTGAAGGTACTACTCCGCGTAAAGGTGGCCTCATCTGTGAATGGGATGGATGACAAAATCCCGGAAACGTGTTTGCCTGATGAAGAAACCAGTGACAAAATTGCTCACGATATGGAAAGTCTATCGCTAATAAGCTATGCACAGCCTGTAAGTAATAATGGCAATAACAGTTATCGTGATGAATGATCCAGACGGTCGTCTGGTTCACCCTGTACCAGCGGGCATGTTACTGACAAGGCGGCCGCCTTCCACACTGTTAATCACGCTTTCCTTCAAGTCTGGTTTCCGAGCATTTCGGCTGCGTCCTTAACGATTTCCTGCTTTCTGATACGACCCTGTCTCAGACAAACGGGGAAACACTGTTGCAAACATTGAATACTGTGGTTGTGGTTGGCGGGGATAGGTCTCCTGATACAACCTTGCTGCCCGCCGACCATTGTCATTTGCCATTCCGTAAGTAAACACCATGTCGGCAACCTCTCGATTCAAATACGGAACCATTGGGTACAGCGCTGTATCACATCGATTATAAGGTGAATCAGCAAGAGAAGTGAATCGGACACAACATTACCAATTACTATGGCAGGAGAGGGCACTAGGGCATGATGTATGAGGAGCAGTCTAGGAGTTAACAGGATAGGAGGAAACCATGCATACTGTAGCCGTGCCTGCCTGGTACAGCGCGTATTAGACAGTGGTCTCTGTAACAATGTATGGTTGAATAAGTGGTGTCTAGCATGGAGACCACACATTTTCGTACGTAAGTTCATTAGACCTTTTCTGTTCCGTATCCTTTCACCGATCAATCCCTAGAGTTCGTAACTTAACTCCGTTCGAACAGGCCATGAAGGCCCGACGATATCGACCGGCCGCCGTATCATCCTCAGCCCACAGGCGTCACTGGATGCGGATATGGAGGGGCATGTGGTCAGCACACCGGTCTCACTGCCGGATGTCAGTTCACGAGACCGGAGCCGCTACTTTTCGATCAAGTAGCTCCTCAATTTGCCTCACGAGGGCTGAGGGCACGCTGAAAAAAATCATCCTGCATATAAATGTACACAATAGAGGAAACCGCGGGGAGCCGCATCAGATTAGTCGGAAGACTGACGATGCAGTAAAGGTCTACGAATCGTAAACAATTTAGAGTGCCGGAAAGAAATGCTACACGGACAAGGTAATTTTACTGACAGTTGAGGTGACAGGTAACCATTAAAATCGCTACACCACGAAGATGACGTGCTACAGACGCGAAATTTAACCGACAGGAAGAAGATGCTGTGACATGCAAAAGATTAGTCTTTCAGACACTCACACAAGGTTGGTGCCAGTGGCGACACCTACAACGTGCTGACAGGAGGAAAGTTTCTAACCGATTTCTCATACACAAACAGCAGTTGACCGGCGTTGCCTGGTGAAACGTTGTTGTGATGCCTCGTGTAAGGAGGAGAAATGCGTACCATCACGTTTCCGACTTTGATAAAGGTCGAATTGTAGCCTATCGCAATTGCGGATTATCGTATCGTGACATTGCTGCTCGCGATGGTCGAGATCCAATGACTGTTAGCAGAATATGGAATCGGTGCGTTCAGGAGGGTAATACGGAACGCTGTGCTGGATCAGAAGGGCCTCGTATCACTAGCAGTCGAGATGACAGGCAACTTATCCGCATGGCTGTAACGGATCGTGCAGCCAATTCTCGATCCCTGAGTCATCAGATGGGGACGTTTGCACGACAACAACCATCTGCACGAACAGTTCGACGACTTTTGCAGTAGCGTGGACAATCAGCTCGGAGACTATGGCTGCGGTTACCCTTGACGCTACATCACAGACAGGAGCGCCTGCGATGGTGTACTCATCGACGAACCTGGGTGCACGGATAGCAAAACGTCATTTTTTCGTATGTATCCAGCTTCTGTTTACAGCATCATGATGGTCTCTTCCGTGTTTGGCGACATTGCGGTAAACGCACATTGGAAGCGTGTATTCGTCATCGCCATACTGGCGTATCACCCAGCGTGATGGTATGGGGTGCCATTGGATACATGTCTCGGTCACCTCTTGTTCGCATTGACGGCACTTTGAACGGTGAACGTTACATTTCAGATGTGTTACGACCAGTGGCTCTACCCTTGCGAAACCCTACATTTCAGAAGGATAATGCACGACCGCAGGTTGCAGATCCTGTACGGGCCTTTCTGGATACAGAAAATGGTTGACTGCTGCCCTGGCCAACACATTCTCCAGATCTCTCACCAATTGAAAACGTCTGGTCAATGGTGGCCGAGCAACTGGCTCGTCAGAATACGCCAGTCACTATTCTTTATGAACTGTGGTATCTTCTTGAAGCTGCATGGGCAGTTGTACCTGTACACACATGCAAGCTCTGTTTGACTCAATGCCCAGGCATATCAAGGCCGTTATCACAGCCAGCGGTGGTTGTTCTGGGCACTGATTTCTCAGGATCTATGCACCCAAATTGCGTGAAAATGTAACCAAATGTCAGTTCTAGTATAGTGTATTTGTTTGATGAATACCCGTTTATCATCTGCATTTTTTCTTGGTGTAGCAATTTTAATGGCCAGTAATGTAGCTCGTCATGTATGTTCAAATGGTTCAAATGGCTCTGAGCACTATGGGACTCAACTTCTCATCTCATTAGTCCCCTAGAACTTAGAACTAGTTAAACCTAACTAACCTAAGGACATCACAAACATCCATGCCCGAGGCAGGATTCGCACCTGCGACCGTAGCGGTCTCGCGGTTCCAGACTGCAGCGCCTAGAACCGCACGGCCACTTCGGCGGGCATCATGTAGGAATATACGATGAAATATTCAGACACGCATCAAAGTAAAGGATGGCCAATACACGATTCTCGCATGCAAACTATCGCAAAGATGCCGAATGGCATGATTATATTAGTTTTTCGTTCCATAGATCCGTGCTGAGGAGATCTTCGTGGATGTGGAACATAGCAATGTTTTCTTTTTCTTTTTTTAGTAAGCAGAAATAACAATACTAATAGTATGAATATATAAATACATCATTTCTTTCCATTAGAAAATTCCTCAATGGAGTAGAAGGAGTTGGCCACTAGTAAGTCTTTCAGGCTCCTTTTAAACTGATCTTTATTTGTAACTAAATTTTTTATGTTTGCTGGCAAATTATTGAAGATGAGTGTTCCTGAGTAGTGGATGCGATAGATTGTCCCAAGTATCTTGCTCCTGGGGCTGGAAAAGGAACAAGTTCACGCCTGGTAATGTCCCATACGTGTTCAGTTTGCCAGGGCTATTGTTGAACACCTCAAAGAGCACACTGCGTTGTAGCAGCTATATCTGGACGTGCATTGTCCTGCTGGAGAAGCACATCACTTTGCCGTCCAAAAAATGGCAATAGCTTGGGACATTGAGCCTCTGCATTGTAGCGGGCTTTACCCTGTAGAAACACCAGATACTACAGCGAGTTGTAACTGATAGCCCCCACACCATCAAGCCCGTGATGGGACTTGGGTGTCATAGACAGATGCACTCTGGAATGAGCATATCACCAGGTCTACGCAGTACACGCGTGCGTCCATCACTCACCTACAGACGGAACCCACTCTCATCACTGAAGACAACAAAGCGCCACTCTTCAGTCAACACCTTCTCTACACCAGAGCAGCCACGTTTGGTACTGCTCCGATGTCAGTGGTTACCTGGCCAGAGGCACACGTCATATTCATTCTACTGCAGGCAGAAAGTTCCCAGTGGTCTCTGATAAGGCAGCACATGTGACATGAGCTCAGATTTCGCCCATGGATGATGACCGGTCGGGCACCACTTCTCGCACAGTGCATCGATCTTAACGTGCATCAGTAGCTGGCGGGTGTCCAGGACCTGGTGTATAGGTGAGTGAATGTTGCACAGACTATTACTGGAGGCAGTTAAATACCACCGATACACTGCGCCCGACATGTGCAGAAACCCGTCGATTCGTTCATCTATCTTCCCACAGGGCCACAATGTGACACCGTTTAAAAGGCTGAAGCTGTTAAACAGGAGCACGTAGTCGTCGGTGGGACATGGTTGTACCCGGGAATGAATGTTGCAAACCCCGTTCACCTGTAAACTCAGCACTGTTAGTGCCTCCACGGTAAAAAGAGGGAACACAGACAGTCCTCCTGAGCGCATTAGCATTTCCGATGGCAGTGACAAATGAATCACTAACAGTACGGCCCTTCAATACACACATATTATAGCATGATTGCACTGATCACACTCCTTGCGAGCATCGCATTTTGTTCCGATTGTGTATATTTGAATTGTAATCTATTACGTCTTTTGTGTCGTATTTCGAAATAACAAATCAATCTTTCCTTTTCTGCATCGCATCGAAGAAACATCCTAAATCAGCAACCTAACTATTCCATATAAAAATAACAAATGGATTCGATCCTGTGTCGCCATATCCACTTTTCTAGCTACATTGCCGTCAATATTCATGTAGATCATTAAATGGGTAGATAGGATAACTAATGATGAGCTCGGAATATAAATGAGGTGAAAAGAGCTTTGTGGCTCATATTTCTGAAAAGAAGGACTCTGTTGATAGGACACATCTTGAGGCATCAAGAAATAGTTTGGTACTACAGGCAGATGTGACGGGAGAAAGCTGAAAAGGGTGATCTAGGCTTGACGCAGTAAACAAGTTCAAATGGATGTAGGTAACAGAGGTTATGAACAGCTGAATATACTTCCTCAGGGTAGGCAAGAGTTCTATCGAAACCAGTTTTGGGACTGAAGGTCACAAAATCTAGAACACCGATGACAATTATTCTTTGACCCTTTTCGTTATGCTTCGATCCACAGTCATCAAACATCGATAAATAAGTCATTGGCAGCTGAGGCAATGCATTGTTTGAATAAGATACTACATTGGCCAATATTGGCCAATTTTGCCCAGTGGTCATTAAAATACACTACTGATGTTGTTCAGTCTGTACACCATGCGGGCTGTGAAGAAAACCAAGAAGGAAGTCTGATAGGAAATTAAAATTTAGAGAGAAGAATAAAAGCTTCGAGGTTTGCCTGAGACAAATCTCTGTCAGAGATGCCAAATGACTTGGAAGAACATTTAAACGTGCCGTGAAAAGGAGTTGCAAGATGAAGACCAACTAAAGTAAGCGAACTGTAATGTAATGTAGTCGAATTAAGTCAGGCGATTGTGAGGGAATTACATTAGAAAATGAGAAACTGAAAGTCGCAGATGAATTTTTCTTTTTGTGTATATAAATATCGGACGATGATTGATGGGTGGAAGATAACAAATGGTTAAGGTTGTCAGACATCAAAAGGAAAGGCTCAAAACAGGTGTTGTAGAATACGAATTTATCTAGCTTGTGCACTGGCGCTAATGTAAGACCTTGACGATTAACATGTTATACAAAAAAACCCTATCTTATGAAATGTGCTGCTGCAAAATGTTCAAATGTGTGTGAAATCTTAAGGGACTTAACTGCTAAGGTCATCAGTCCCTAAGCTTACACACCACTTAGCTTAAAGTATCCGAAGGACAAACACACACACTCATGCCCGAGGAAGGACTCGAACCTCCGCCGGGACCAGCCGCACAGTCCATGACTGCAACACCTAAGACCGCTCGGCTAACCCCTCGCGGCTGTGTGGTGGTGCAGGAGAATGCTGAAGATGAGAGGATATATTGTATAACTAATGAGAGGCTAATGAATCGAATGGAGGATAAAATAAATTTATGGCACACGTTGCCTTAAAGAATTTAATCCTGCAGGAAAATGTGGGACGGCTAAAAACTAGAGCGAGACCAAGGCTTGACTACGTAAAATAATGCATGTAGGCTGGAGTAGCTTTATAGAGATGAACAAGCATGCGTAGTATAAACTATGATGGGGAGCTGCATCAAACCAGTCTTCAGACTGAATACCACAACAATAAAAGATATATTACCCGGTCGTATAGAGCGTTAAAAACAAATGCTGACGCATTTTCCATAATACACTGTCGATTGACACTGTCTATCTAACATGCCTGTCCAAGATCTGCGCTCCCGGAGTGCGCTCGCTCTGTGTGCACCTCTTAGGAAGAGGTGTTTCAAACACAGTGCGACTATTTCTAAGTGCCGGCTGTTGCAGAATTCTTTTATCAACAGGAATTTATTGCATTTATTTATTTTTTTTGCCAAAGTATAAACTTTTATTACTTGATTAAATACGTATGTTAGATAGTGATAATGAAGTGAATAGAACTACATACAGGCATTTAAAATTCAACTCTGATATTTCCACTTCAGAATTTGTAATGTATATCTGGAACTATGGTTTCTGACTCACTTAAACATATGTGGTTACACAAATTAAAATCTGTTAAACCTGAACGATAGTGGAGCGTCGACCATATCATAACAGAAGAAAAACGTTTGCACTGATGTGTTGAACAAAACAGTGAAATAAATTTAGTGACTTGTCTGTGTAGTCGATGATATTGGTTTTGTGGTAACATTTTATGAAAGTTTTGTTAATTTCTGAACTGGACAAACAGGTCGTTGAGACGGGTACTACGCTGTACGTCTATAAGTTCAAGTTGAAAGGAATGACGTACATGAGTAGCCAAAAGCGAGGTTGGTCTGGAAAACAAATGAAAATCTTTATTCAGTTGTGCAAGGTCTTTGAGAACTTATGCTGAAATGTTTCAATTACTGAAACATAGTCGGTCATGTCTGGTTCACATACGACTGCCTTGAGTCATGTGAAATGTTCCATGTCATGAACTTGAAGCTGACTTTTCCGTAGGATTAGTTTTTGTTTGATAGCATCAATCTTGTACGTCATATCTGTTACCAAATGATTCTCCCGTTGTCTTAAGACGTTTAACAGATTCAAATAATTGATGACGTCGGCCGTAAAAGATTTTGTCACCACTCAACTAACCCTGAACTCAGTACGTAAAGCACGGCAATTCCATTTCGTTTTGAACGATTGATGATGTTTGGTTTGTAGGTCGCTCAACTACGCGATCATCAGCGCCCGTACAAAGTCCCAATTTTTACAACTCCAGTTTTTATACAATCTAACTAGCCACTGTCACGAATGATGATGATGATGATGAAATGATGAGGACAACGCAGCACCTAGTCCCCGGGCAGAGAAAATCTCCAACCCGGTCGGGAATCGAACCCGGAACCCCGTGATCAAGAGACAGCAACGCTAGTCCCTTTTATTGGATTTCATTTTATTCTACATTGTTCGCTGAACTTGTTCGTGGCTGACGTCCGATGACACCCGTTCAGGTTGTTCGTTGATCCGTTTACTCAGGTTTTTATTACAGAAGGTAGCTAAACCCTCTGACCGAACATGCTGAGCTACCATGCCGGCAGCTACTAGACCACGAGCTGCGAACATTCTGAACGATGTGGCCCCACCATTTTTTTCTTTTCTGGACAAGGGTGTAGACATAGTATTCGTAATGCAGAACGTATCTAATTTAATACAATAGTTCTGTGGGCAAACTGCTCCGCATCTGCACTAGCTCTCGTGGAACGCTGTCTAGGCAGGCCTGATTTAGACTGATACAAATATTTGTGTTCTGTATTTCGTTGTCAACATTTGTGAACGTAGTCACCTTATGCTGTGTTTCGCAATATGATTAATGTCCATCTAGCGTCCCGCCCTGACTTTGCATAGTTAAGCACTAAGTATGTACAGCTTGGATGACTTATCTCGCATAGGGTTAATTTTGCTTACAGGCCACTGCGTGATGATTAAAATTAGAATTGCGATGGTCCAAAACTGCGGTTCGGTACTTTTGGTACACTACATAAATGACGTACTAAATGGTAAGATTATCGGTAGTACTGGAAGTATTAGCAGGGAGAGAAAGTAAAGAATGTGAAAAAGAGAAAACTGGAAGCCGACGATTTGTCTTCGTTTTTTTTGTTTGTTTGGTTGTTTGTTTTGCATATAATTAGAACTGCACGTCATTCAGTGTTTCTCCGTCATGTATTTTACATCTTTTTGAATTTTGTAAGTAATAAAAATTAGTTGAACAAACATTTTCTGCGCTTTTGTGCAACCAAAGCAATTGCTTTTGATATAAAAACAGTTTACATGCACAAACATGAAGAACATGTACATCTATTGTTGTTATTTTCTTTATCATCACCAAACGTAAGAGTTGTCTATTATTATAGATAAATGCGAAAGTTTTTTATTAACAACACAACAACATATTTTCTATTAGTTCAACTAAGTACTGAAGCAATTTTTGATATATTTTTGTATTGTTATTTTTTCTTCTTATTTTACCCTTTTGTTGGGGAAATAGCGTTTTCTAGCGATACATGATATTTTTGTTTGAAAATCTCTTTGTTTCACCTCATAAATCAATAATTTTCGAGTTAGACCTGAATTAAATATTAACAAGTTCAATTTTGCTATAAACATTGTTTATTTTGAAGTAACAGACAGGAGGAATATCATGTAGAACAAAAACTTCAGGTATGTTACGCGGCACTTTACATATCCTCACTCAGATTCTAGATGGATTTGGGGAAACCTAGTATGACACTGACCGCACACGTTAAGAAAGCATTTGTTATGAGGTAACGACCGATAGGTAGGGAACACACGTAACGCACACATAACGAGGGTACAGTCTTAATTGACCAAAGCTACTAGGAAATCAGCCGTAGTCTACGCTTATGTATGATAGTCTACGGTAGCCTATGACATTTTTACAAATACAGAGTGTAACGACTAGTAACTGAGTATCATTCAAAAATGGTTCAAATGGCTCTGAGCACTATGGGACTCAACTGCTGAGGTCATTAGTCCCCTAGAACTTAGAACTACTTAAACCTAACTAACCTAAGGACATCACAAACATCCATGCCCGAGGCAGGATTCGAACCTGCGACCGTAGCGGTCTTGCGGTTCCAGACCGCAGCGCCTTTAACCGCACGGCCACTTCGGCCGGCAACTGAGTATCATTGCCGGCCGGTGTGGCTGAGCAGTTCTAGGCGCTTCAGTCTAGAACTGCGCGGCCGCTGCGGTCGTAGGTTCGAATCCTGCCTCGGGCATGGATATGTGTGTTGTCCTTAGGTCAGTTAGGTTTAAGTAGTTCTAAGTTCTAGGGGACTGATGACCTCAGATGTTAAGCCCCATAGTGCTCAGAGCCATTTGAACCATTTTTTGGAGTATCATTACACTCATATAACGTAAAGGATTTAAATTGCACAAGCCACAAAAGATCTCAGGAGTCACAATGTTATCTGTTCCATGTTTAACTATCGTGTCGAGTGAAACTTCGTGTCAATGATGGAAGCGCCAAACTACCACGCCTTGTCTGTCCCACTGTAGCCACAGTTGAACGGGAACTGTGCCTCTATGCTGGCCGCCCAACTACAGCACGAGTACGTCACAGAACGCCCGACGGTAACGGAGGTCGGTCTTAGTTACGGCCACTTGCTGGCCAAACGTCAGCCCGACGCAAACTTTATTTTCTATGCGACTACTTGCTGCATTTCCTTTAATATCTCTTAAACATGAACTCTATATAAAAAGCTGTGTTTCTATCATCTTCTCATCATTTTCTGAGGTGACAGAAGTGATGGGATACTGCCTAATATCGTGTCGGACGTCTTTCCGCCCAGTGTAGTGCAGCATCTCGACGTGGCATTGGCTGAAGAAGTCGTTGGAAGTCCCCTGCAGAAATAGAGAGCCATGTTGTCTCATAGCCGCCCATAACTGCGAAAGTGTTCCCAATTGAGGGTTTTGTGCACGAACTGATCTCTCGATTACGTCTCATAGATGTTAGATGGGATTCAAGTCGGGCGACCTGGGTGGGCAGATCATTCGTTCGAACTGTTCAGAATGTTCTTCAAATCACTTTCAAGCAATTGTGGCCCGGTGACATGGAAACACGAAGTCCATGATTGGTTGCAAACGCTTTCCAAGTAGCCGTTTTTCCAGTCAGTGATCTGTTCAGCTGGAAAAGAGGAGGCAGTCCATTCAGTGTGAACACAGACAACACCATTATGGAGACACCACCAGCTTGCAAAGTGCCTTGTTGACAACTTGGGTCTTTGGCTTCGTGGTGTCTGCGCCACTCTCGAACCCTACAATCAGCACTTACCAACTGAAGTTGGAGTCATCTGACCAGGCCACGGTTTTCCACTCGTCTAGGGTCCAACCGATTGGTCACGAGCCCAGGAGAGGCGCTGCAGGTAATGTCGTGCTGTTAGTAAAGGCACTCGGGTCGATCGTTTGCTGTTATTAACGCTAAATTTCACCGTACTGTCGCAACGTATACGTTCGTAGTAAGTCCTAAATTGACTTCTGCAGTTATTCACGCAGCATTGTTTGTCGGTTGGGACTGACAACTGTTCGCAAACGTCACTGCTTCGGTCACTGCACTGTCCGTACAAAAACTTAGTGGTCTGCCATACAGCAGGTCTGGTCATGGGGGAAGCCTCGTCAGAGAGGTCCACCGCATGAGCGTCTAGGGAAGTGATTCCAGTGGTGGTTTCCCGTTGCCTTCCACTGACAATGATGAAATGATAATGAGGACAACACAACACCCACTCCCTGAGCGGAGAAAAATCTCCGACCCAGCTCAGAATCGAACCCGGGCACGTTGGCGTGACGGACTGACGCGCTTACCACTCAGCTATCGGGGCAGACGTTGTCCGTGGTAGGAAGTAATTCCTGAAATTTGGTGTTCTCGGCACACTCTTGACACTGCACCTCGGAATATGAAATTGCCTAAAGATTTACGAAATGAGATGTCCCATGCGTGTAGCTCCAACTACCATCCCGTGGTCAAAGTCCATTAATTCTTGTCGTGCGGTCATAATCACGTCGGAAACTTTTTCACGTGAATCACCAGAGTACAAATGACAGCTCCACCAAAGCACTGTCCTTGTGTACCTTGTGTAAACGATACTACCGCCAACTGTCCATGCGCATATCGTTATCCCATGCCTTTAGTCACCTCAGTCAATGCACTTATTCACTATCAAGTATATACAAATAATCTATGTTTACATTTTTATAAGTTTAATATATTTCCTACAACACAGAGCGTTTAGGAAGTCGTTGGTAGGTTATGCAGGCCTGGCACCGCAACCGTCAACCATATGCCTGTAATAAGATGATAGTCTGAAAAGTTTATGACCTCAACATGGAGATAGCTGCAGTTGGCGACAAAAATTGGGGAAAGCTGTGTGTACGAGCATAGTAAGGCACTCACCAAAATTACAGTCATTTCGGACACACGCAGTTGTTGTATGACAGTCGTTTTTCTGAGTCGATGTGTTGTTGTAAAACTTGATAAAATCGGGTATCAAGATGTCATTAGATTTTTGTTTTTGGAAGGCGATACGCCTACGCAAATTAAACACCAGTTGCACGCTGTTTTTGGCAACTCTGCTCCATCAAAACCTTATTGAAATCCTTAATGTAGAAAAAATTAGCTCTCTGTGTTTTTTTTTTTTTTTTTCCTTTATTGAATTTCGATTCCCCCCGAAGGGGGCGGGCTGGCAGCAGCTTAGTACGCTGCTCTTCAGCCTACAGAATTTTTGAAGCATAAGAAGAAGATAAGAAATAATAAAAGCAGGCGATAAAACCCTGACTTAAATTGTAAAACGGCTGAAAATTGTAGAAAGTTAAAACATAAAACCAAGGGTTGGCGATGCTAATAAAATACACAGGAAGCAGACAGGTAAAATAGTACACAGACAATTAAAAAACACGGCAACAGTCTCGTTTCTGTTCGCAAGAGATATAAAAATCGCACCCAGTGGCAATATGAGTTCCGTTCGCAACACTTCCGAAAAGACGCACAACACTGAACAATCACTGGAAAAACAGCACTTAAAAGTCGGCACGAAGTTGACACACCACAGCCAAGGGCTGATGGGGGGGAGGGGGGACCTGGACAGACGAGGGGAAAAAAGGGGAGAGGAGAGAGAAAACAAAAGGGGGGGGGGGGCGACGGAGTTCTCCGTGGGTGCACTACTGAAGTAAGTAACATAAATTCGCGCTACATCTGTACGGATACCGAATCAGAATTTATCGCGTAGTCAAGACGTGGGGACGAGTAGAACGCTGTTCCTCGTGGGTGGGCTATCGTGTTTGAGAGCCAGATTGGCGAGAGCGTGGTAATCCGCTCGCCAGCCGCCGGCTGTTCCTTCGCCATCACTCGCAAAGCGGCTGGATTTCGCGCGCCATCTGTTACCCGAAAGATTAATTCCGCGGCGACATCGCCAGATAAAGCGAGACCGCGCGTGACTGCGCCGGTCGCGAATTACGCCACCGGTAACAGATGGCGCGGCGGGCGCCCCCTCCCCCATCAATGCCACCGTAACCCCGCCACTGGCGCACAAACGCAGCGGAAGTGGAGCGATTGCTTTTGTTTCACACCTGCGCCTCTCCCATCGACAGTGGCCGACAATACTCTAACTCGCACGGCGCTATGACATCTTTCATTCTCTCTCTTCCTCCAGTATACATTTCCCAAACGACGATGAACACATTATTTCGCGAAGTGAATAATCTTATTTCCGATCCTTCATTAGCACATAACAACCGCCAGTAACTCGCATCTCTAAGCGCAATAATAATACACTACTGGCCATTAAAATTGCTACACCACGAAGATGACCTGCTACAGTCGCGAAATCTAGCCGACAGGAGGAAGATGCTGTGATATGATTAGCTTTTCAGAGCATTCACAAAAGGGTGGCGCCGGTGGCGACACCTACAACGTGGTGACATGAGCAAACTTTCCAACCGATTTCTCATACACAAACAGCAGTTGACCGGCGTTGCCTGGTGAAACGTTGTTGTGATGCCTCGTGTAAGGAGGAGAAATGCGTACCATCACGTTTCCGACTTTGATAAAGGTCTGATTGTAGCCTATCGCGATTGCGGTTTATCGATCGCGACATTGCTGCTCGCGTTGGTCGAGATCCAATGACTGTTAGCAGAATATGGAATCGGTGGGTTCAGAAGGGTAATACGGAACGCCGTGCTGGATCCCAACGGCCTCGTATCACTAGCAGTCGAGATGACAGGCATCTTATCTGCATGGCTGCAAGGGATCGTGCAGCCACGTCTCGATCCCTGAGTCAACAGATGGGGACGTTTGCAAGACAACAACCATCTCACGAACAGTTCGACGACGTTTGCAGCAGCATGCACTATCAGCTCGGAGACCATGGCTGCGGCTACCCTTGACGCTGCATCACAGACAGGAGCGCCTGCGATCGTGCACTCGACGACGAACCTGGGTGCACGAATGGCAAAACGTCATTTTTTAGGATGAATCCAGGTTCTGTTTACAGCATCATGATGGTCGCATCCGTGTCTGGCGATATCGCGGTGAACGCACATTTGAAGCGTGTATTCGTCATCGCCATACTGGCATATCACCCGGCGTGATGGTATGGTGGTGCCATTGGTTACACGTCCCGGTCACGTCTTTATCAGATGTGTTAACACCCGTGGCTCTACCCTTCATTCGATCCCTGCGAAACCCTACATTTCAGTAGGATAATGCACGACCGCATTTTGCAGGTCCTGTACGGGCCTTTCTGGATACAGAAAATGTTCGACTGCTGCCCTGGCCAACACATTCTCCAGATCTCTCGCCAATAGAAAACGTCTGGTCAATGGTGGCCGACCAACTGGCTCGTCACAATACGCCAGTCACTACTCTTGATGAACTGTGGTATCGTGCTGAAGCTGCATGGGCAGCTGTACCTGTACACGCTATCCAAGCTCTGTTTTACTCAATGCCCAGGGGTATCAAGAACGTTATTACGGCCAGAGGTGGTTGTTCTGGGTACTGATTTCTCAGGATATATGCAAGTGGCGTGAAAATGTAATCACATGCCAGTTGTAGTATAATACATTTGTCCAATGAATACCCGTTTATCATCTGCATTTCTTCTTGGTGTAGCAATTTTAATGGCCAGTAGTGTATAATAATAAGCCACCACAGCTGTACTGCACACATTTATTATCTCACGATCGGTGACATTCAAAAGAACTGCTTCAATTGTATCAATACGTGGTGTCTGTTCTTTAAGGCATGTACGAAAAAATATACACCATGTATTCATATAATTGATTCGCCGCAGTGGGCAATGAATGCATAACATTCAGAGTGAATACGTAATGATGTTTGACTTCCAGTGGGAATCTAAACTTAGCGAGCATGGAGGACACAGGTGGAGACTGCACATAGGTGGTGATAGATCTGAATGTGAAGCCACCGGGGAGCGTGCCGCACATTTGTAATAAATACTGTGTCACGGGGGGGAGGGGGGCAGGGGGGAGGTGAGAGGGCGCAATGGTTAACACTGCCTCGTAAGCGGGAGATCCCAAATTTTAGTTCCAGCCTGCATACCTTTTCACTCGTCGCTGCTGATTCTGAACTGTTATAGTTGTTTTATCAGTATTAACAGGAATTAACTGTAGAGCTAAAGATGGCCAATATTAAACAATAAAATAACCTCATTGGACAGACTGTTAGTTAGTCAGATTATCTGAAATAGAAATTCTTGTAGAAGGCGATGTGTGCTTGTAAATGTTGAAGTCTTCTTATACAGACATTGATTTGTACAGTGACGACTAGCTTTGGAAAATTTGAATTGTCATTTTCAAATCTGAAAATGCAGAAAATTGAGGCTACAGGTGAATTTTCGACTTGAATGTGCAATGTATGTTAATAAAGAAACAGGTAAAAGAATTACATATCACATTAGTGCAAGCAGTAGCGTTACAACATCGATTATAGGTAGACACTTTGCCACTATGGATAATAATGTTACTGTTAGAGCAGAAAAGGTGAATACATAGAAAATTATCCACAGTCATAAGTAAAATAATCCAAGGGGTGTTCATAACTGTCGTACTGCACAATACAGGTAATATCATACCACGCTCCACAGCAACTACAGATATAAAATGTACATCAAACGTTATAATCGTTGATAGAAAGTACATTTAGCCAGTACTGTCTTGGATAACACACTCATGTTACCAGCTGGAAAAAGACTAGCATACAGCCTGTAAACCACGAGTAGGCAGTGTAATTTACATTAAATATTTTTCTTACGTAAAGTAATACGCAAATAAGCAAGTAATACCATGAAAAACTGCTATGTAACGGTATTAAAAATTATGTAAAAGTTTTCATGCAGATAATTATAAAATATAAAGCCATTATGTAAGAAAATTGGATGTTCAGAGCACTAGATAGCGCAATTATAACTTTTTTTGGTAGACCATATCTTCGTAGACGATAAACGTTAAATAAATAATAGCATGAGATTACAGTATTGTTCGTAAGGAGTACACATGTACAGTCTGGTAGGTTACAGGAATAATACACCGAGATGTATATGACAACATTTGACATCATGTCAGACATGTATGTTAACTATGTTCATATATTCTCGTTTACAATACAATACAACACATCACGAAAACCTGCAGACAGTAAGAACTGCTAATATAAGAGTTGCTTGAGAAAAGTAATTAGACTGACTTCACCGTTAGTGATCCGGCAACGTTGCGGTCTGCTAGTTGTGTAGACCAGTGTGTTCATCGCTTCCAGATGATCAGTCCGAGTTCCAGCTCCGTACAGCCATCACGTGATTTTTGAAAGCGCGATCAGTGAAGACGTGATTTTGTTGTGTGCTTTGAAAATGGAGCAGCGGAATTTAGAGCAACGTCATGCCATCAAGTTTTGTGTTAAACTTGGGAAATCCGCGAGTATGACCTCTGAAAAACTGAAACATGATTATGCCGAACATTCTTTGTCAAGAGCTCAAGTTTTCGCTGGCACAAATCATTTTTGAATGGCCGAGAACACGTTAACAGGGATACATTCAGCTTCAAAAACCGATGAGTGATCTGTTAAACTTAAACGCTTTCACCGTATCGAATTTTGACCGAAGTTTTTCACATGCGAAAGGACTATGTCAAAATAGTGGCAGAAAACCCCACAACCGAGCAGAAAGGCAATCGAAGAAACGTGTGCGTTATCTTCTTCAGAGGATTGCCAATGACCTCGAATTATTCAGTCGTGTGATCAATGGATTTTATTGCGATACTGAGACAAAACTGCGAAGTGGGGAGTGGCGCACTGAGACAATTCCTTTACCGAAAAAAGCTTTAATGAGCAAATTAAAGATCAAAACAATGCTGATTTCCTTTTTTGACAATAAGGGTATCGTACATATAGAATTTGTTCCTCCAGGACAAAGTATCAACCATGTGTTTTACAAAGATGTCCTTGAAAGGATAAGGAAAAGGGTGAATCAGTGAGACAGTACATTGCATCAAGACGTCGCCCCATCTGACATGCAAACTTCCTTCACGAAATTTTTGACCTCAAAAAGGCATTCCTGTTGGTTCACAGCCACTCTATTCACTTGATCTGCGTGCTTGTAATTTCTTTCTTTTCCAGAAATTGAAAACTGTCTTAAAAGGGAATCATTTTGTGACTGTGGAGAACATTCAGAGGAATGTGTTACAACCCGAACAGTTGAAGCCTTCAAACGCTGCTACCAAGACTGGGAACGACAAAACCGCTGGCATATAGCTGCTGAAGGGTACTGCTTTGAAGGGGTAATATTTCCGAATGAGATTTCCCTCTGTGCAGCGGAAACTTCCTGGCAGATTAAAACTCTGTGCCGGACCGAGACTCGAACTCGGGACCTTTGACTTTCGCGGGCAAGTGCTCTACCAACTGAGCTACCCGACTCACTCCCCGTCCTCACAACTTCAATTCTACCAGTACCTCGTCTCCCGCCCTGCAAACTTCGCAGAAGCTCTTCTGCGAACCTTGCAAAACTAGCATTCCTGGAAGAAAGCATATTGTGGAGGAAGTTTCAAGGGGTAATATTGTTCAAAGAAAGAAATAAATAAAAACTTTGATAGGTAAGAAATCAGTCTCACTAGTTTTCTCACACACCTCATAAGGTACTAAAAATTAATTTTATAACATACAGTGCTAAATGATCCATTATGTAAAATTAGTTAGACCTTTGCAACAGTGCAGTGGTTACTTTGGAGAATTGTAGACGCTGTAGAACAGATGTCAGGCGAGAAAGTGACTATTCACTGCTTATGTAATAATGGGAGTAAGTGGTGTGTGCACTATCTGATCAGAGGTATCTGGACACCTATCAGTTGGCATTATATTAGGTGTGCCCACCTTTCACCTTTATGACGGCTTTAACTGTGCTGAGGACACTGTCAACTATGTGTCTGATTGGCTGCGGAGGAAGGGCAGGCCATTGAGCCTCAAGAGCCGAACCAGAGGCGATAGTGATGTTGGATGCTGGGGTCTGGAGTGACGTCGACATTCCAAATCATCTCCAAGATGTTCCATTGGGCTTAGGTCAAGAAACTGGGCAGGAGAGGCCATTTAAGGAGTGTTGTTGTCCACAAACTATTGCCTCACAGATGCTGCTTTGACAGGGTGCATTACCATGCTGATACAATCATCGTCACCATACTATTTCTCTACATTACACAGTATACAACACTGTACAATACGTTCATATCCTTCCGCATTTAGCGTTTGCTTAAGAGCAACAAGAGACACTCACCAAAATCATGAAAAACAACCACAGACTATAACATCACCTCCATTGTTCTTCACTGTTGGCACTACATATGATGTCAAGTAATGTTCTCCAGGTAATTGCCAAACCCAAACCCTTCCATCGATTTTTCACGTGAGTTATCACCCAAAATCACTTGTTTCCAGACACACGCTGTCCAGTGGCATCGCACACCACCTGAAGCAGGACTGCTGGTAGCACTTTGGAATTCATGAGCAGTTCTATCCACTGATTTCATGCGAGCTTTTGTAGCCACAGTTTCCAACCCTCGAAAGTCCCTGGCTGTCGGTACACATGTGACCCAGGCTTAGCTGTGGTTGTTTCTTTGGGTTTCCACTTCACCATTACATCACCAATAGGCAGCTTCGGCACCTTCATAAAGGTTGAAATATTCCTGATGGAACTGATACTCAGGTTACCTCCGATGACTATACCACCTCCATTCCTCTTATACTGGCAGGTCCACCTCCCGTGCCAACTATTAGTCAATTCTGCACTACTTACGTGTGTGCAGATATTTTTAATAAGATAGTCAGACGCTTGTATGGGGTCATAAGTAGCTTGGATCGACGTGATGACGTGCGCTAATGTCACAATGGAGCTACCGTTTTTGGTTGCGCCCTTTATCGCTGACCACACCATGAATGAAGTTGCCCATTTTGTTTTTGTTGTATCAACGTGAACCGACCAAAGTGTTTCCAAAGAATACCGTACTATTGGTGTGCACAGGCATTTTTGGCTGGTAAACACCAGGGAATTCGGCTGTCTGGTGCAAGTCGATTTATTTCATAGCACTTCGGCAACTTTTCGACGATTTACACCCCACCCTGAGCAGAGAAAAAACCCCAACCCCCCCACGAATCAAACCTGGTGTCCTCTGATCGAAAGTCAGCAACGCTAACCAGAAAGCCACGAGTTACTGAAACTAACTGAGAGAGACCAGAGATGAGTGTCATGTATTGTCTAAACATGGCAGGAATTGCTGCTGTCAGTGAAACCAGATGCACTTCTGTGAACATTCTGAACAGAAATGCATGTAATGCACATTTGGACTCTGCTGCCTCACTCACAATGACACACAAGACTGCAGATGTCCAATGGGCAAAAATTACAGAAAATGGACAACAGCTTACCAGAGACGTGTTGTGTAGTCCGAAGAGTCGCGACTTTTCTTTTATTCCAAATGATTTAAATCGTCAAGAGCACCAACAACCAAATGAGATATACAAGCCACAGTGTGTGGAGTGAGTAATTCAAGCTGGAGGTATTTTTTTGGTTTTTTTGTATTATCACTTGAGTCCACGCATCCTGGTTACTTTAAACATAAACCAGTGTGTTTATTTCACCATTCTCGGTGATAAATGTTGCTGTTTCTTCTACATCTTGATGAGTATGAAGTGCATACTTTCAGCTACCAAAATTTGTGGAGTCTACTTGTCAAATCAGTGTTACAAGGTGATTGCTCTCATGCCTCCTTGTGGGACTAACTTTTTTCAGTGTGTTAATATGGAATTAAAACAATGTTGATGAGTATGAATGTACTCGTTTTGGGAAATGGTCCCACAAGAAAGTTTCCCCACCACCATAGCACTTGAAAAGGGAAGGGGAGGTGGTGGTGCAATGGATGCATCTTGTGAGCAGAAGATCTAATGTTAGTGGCTTAGAGTGAATCTCTAGTTTCACCACAGTATGTCAAACAACATTAATTTCTTACATATATAAAATGTGAGTGGGTGTTTGTATGTATGTCCAGGGTCTGCTCCCACACTTCTGGACAGATTTCAACCATATATGGCACAGAAACAGCAGGCTTCATGAGTATTGGCACTGTGTGGTTTAAAATCTCCTAGCTACAATAAGAGTGGAGATATGGGCAAAAACGTGTTTTTCCAGCCCCTAGCTGCCCTGTATGGCAGGTATTGGGCTGCCGAATCCACCTGCTTTGAAGGTAAGCCTATATGTCAGGTGCAAGAAATGGACCCTGATATGTAGGCTGCCCTGATTGAGAGGTGTGTTGTGTTGGAGTAGTATTGGCCCGCTTCATTGACCTGCTTTGCATGGCAGCCAGTATGCCACAGGCACATGTATGATATTCAAGCCCCTGAACTGTAGCCTACCCTATAAGACAGACATATTGTGGGAGTAGTGTTGGCCTGTTTTATTGAACTGTACTGTAGGGGCTACACATGAAGGTATGCATGGCTGGGAACAGGGTGAGACGCACAGAGCAGGAGATGGACAGAGACAGGTGAGGGGGGAGTTGCATAACACACATGGAAGGTGGAGATGAAAGAGGGTGAGAATAGATGGAAAGAGTGATGGGAGGGGGGTGGGGAGAGGATTGGGAAGGGGGTTGTTTTGGGGAAGGAGACCAGACAGCAAGGTCATTGGTCTCATCGGATTAGGGAAGGATTGGGAAGGAAGTTGGCCGTGCCCCTTGAAAGGAACCATCCCGGCATTTGCCTGGAGCGATTTAGGGAAATCACGGAAAACCTAAATCAGGATGGCCGGACGCAGGATTGAACCGTCGTCCTCCCAAATGAGAGTCCAGTGTTTAACCACTGCGGCACCTCGCTCGGGGGGGGGGGGGGGGGGGGAGGGGAGGAAGATATAAAGAGATGATGGAGGAAATGGACAAAAAGAAGGGGAGGAGGAGATGAAAAACAGAGCTACTGGGAGGAGGAGGAGGTAGACAGAGGAGGGAGGATGAAGTAGATAGACAGAGGGAGAAAGAACTTTACACAGGGACGTGTGTTAAATACATTTTCTAGTCCATACAGGGGCGTAACCGTGGGGAAAAGGCCACTTATGAATAAAACATAATTAGGTTTCCAGCCACTTCAGCGTATGGAGCAGGATATCGAAGTCTGATATCGTTCTTGCACAATGCACCAATATTTGCAACACACTGTGCATCTGTGACGGGTTATCCACATCAATATTTCGCAAGCCACCTGACGGTGGGTGACGGAGTGCACTTCTGGAATCACTAACTGATCCTCTGATTTGCGCATGGAAATAATGATTTTCGGTATGCCTCTGTATAGCTCTAATTTCTCGAAATTTCTCGTTGTGGTCATTTCGCAAGATGTTTGTGGAAAGTAATAACTTATTGTCCGACTCGACCAGGAAAGTAATCTCTCAAAACTTCAATAGTTATCCTCTTGGTGATTCACGATACCTCTCTTGTAGCGTCTACCACTGGAGTTTGTTGAACATCTCTGTAAGGCTCTCGCGCCGACTAAACGATCCTGTGAAGAAACGTGCCGCTCTTCGTTGGATCTTCCGTATTTGATCTATCAGTCCTAACCAGTAAGGGTCCCATATCAATGAACAATTGTCAAAATCGGTTGAAGAAGCGTCTCTTAAGCCACTTCCTTCGTGGATGAATTACATTTTCACGATGGCTGATGGCGTGCAAGTACAGACTGGTGTAAGCTTCCAGTTCACTATGGAAGCAGAAAAAGACAATATAATGTCGTTCCTCAATGTACTCGTTCACTGCAAACTAAATGGATGCCTTGGCTACATCACCTGTAGAAAACCTGATCACATGCATCGATATTTGCACGCCATCAGCCATAATCACTCGGCACAGAAGCGCACTGTGTTACAAACGTTGGTGCATTGTGCAAGTCCGCAGCTCGTGGTCGTGAGGTAGCATTCTCGCTTCCCATGCCCGGGTTCCCGGGTTCGATTCTCAGCGGGGTCAGGGATTTTCTCTGGCTCGTGATGACTGGGTGTCCTTGGGTTAGTTAGGTTTAAGTAGTTCTAAGTTCCAGGGGACTGATTACCATAGATGTTAAGTCCCATAGTGCTCAGAGCCATTTTCAAATTGTGCAAGAACGATTAGCAGACTCCGATAACCTGCGCCTTGAGCTGAGCGACATATACAAGCTCTTCAAGAACAATGCATACAGTGTTCCCAAAGTAAAAGAAGTGAGCTCAAACAAGATTCACAGGAACAGGAACCTGTTTTCTTGTCATTCTGTGATTTTGTCGATTAAGATAAGCTGCCTGCTGCAAAGAAACAAGATCAAATAGAACTTCAGGCGTCCGACAAAAATCTGACGATTACTGACACGAGTCAGAGATGCATAAAATCTGAGAAAGTATGGGGTATAGAAGATACCTTGTCACTGTGGTGATCCACATGATCCACATGAGTTCCAAAAGAAATCCGTTGGAATTCGATTACTCGATAAATAGTACAATTCTCAAGGCTGTCAATTCAACTAAGTACCTGGATCTTAAAATTACTTCGGTTGGAAAGACCACATAGATAATATTGTGTGGAAGGCGAGCCAAACGTTGCGTTTCATTGGCAGGACACTTAGAAGATGCAACAAGTCCACTAAAGAGACAGCTTACACTACACTCGTTCGTCCTCTGTTAGAATACTGCTGCGCAGTGTGGGATCCTTGCCAGGTGGGATTGACGGAGGACATCGAAAGGGTGCAAAAAAGGGCAGCTCGTTTTGTATTATCGCGTAATAGGGGAGAGAGTGTGGCAGATATGATACGCGAGTTGGGATGGAAGTCATTAAAGCAAAGACGTTTTTCGTCGCGGCGAGATCTATTTACGAAATTTCAGTCACCAAATTTCTCTTCCGAATGCGAAAATATTTTGTTGAGCCCAACATACATAGGTAGGAATGATCATCAAAATGAAATAAGAGAAATCAGAGCTCGAACAGAAAGGTTTAGGTGTTCGTTTTTCCCGCGCGCTGTTCGGGAATGGAATGGTAGGGAGATAGTATGATTGTGGTTCGATGAACCCTCTGCCAAGCACTTAAATGTGAATTGCAGAGTAATCATTTAGATGTAGATGCAGATGTAGATGTGGTCAGTCTTACGTTCAACTAACAGCACGCACTGTAGAACGACTCAGGAAGGAGAACGAGAGTTTTATCGCCTACGCTACGCAGACAAATGGGCGTAAGAGAGCGTAGTTTAGGAAACCATCAACGGATCAAATTTGGCGGAATCTCTGCCGTTGCTCCCAATAACAGCTTCTGGCACTTTGTAATTAAAGAAGTCATTGAAATAAAAACCAGCAATGACACGCCTAATAGCTATGGCGACGTGCAGCTAAGTGCGGCGTTGAGCTAAGCTTTTGCTAGGTTGAAGCAGGCTCATCGAATTTAGAGTCAACGTACTTATGACGATACCGTGAGCACCAGTGATGTCACAGCTCGGAAGCTACTGTATAGAATGGTACCAGCAGGACAGTGACAGACCACTTGACAATGGCCAAGGACCGAGTGCTTGGAAGCTCGTGGACTTTGTATTCAATGCTGCTGCCACGAGACAGCATTCTTACAAGATTAATAATGAACTATCTGTTCATCTCGCACGTGGAATAGTGAACCATCTTAGTGCTATACGACCCTACATAACCTCTAACCTATACTCTGGTAACTTAAGCATCACAGTGCAGAACCTTCCAGCACCAGCCAATGTACAGTGCTTTGTTAACGTCTTCCACTTTTGTGAACTATCATTTTATTTTTTATTTTAATTTAAAAGTGACAATGGTGATGTAGTGGATACTACGCTACACTCCGTCTGTGGAGGTCCCGGTTCAGTCTCAAGTGGGAGTGGGGATTTTTTTCTCGTTCGAGTCCCTCAAAGGACGGTTCCAGGTCCATTCACACAGTCCTGCTATCAATCTGAGTACCAGTGATCTTTCCTACCTGGGATAAAAGCTGGCCGGGATGGGGGACCCACCACACTCCCCTCCTACAGCCGTGGCGAACGAAAGGTTACAGTCTACTTACAGAATCACGAGGGTAAGCTGGTTCGAACCTGCTGGTGGAAAAAATTTGCACTGTCACTGTTTCGTCACTAAGGGAGAAAATGTGGTTGCGTAAAGTTCCTGATCACCAGATTTTGCCGCCAATACCCTGGTATAAATACCAAACTTCTTTACACTATCTCCTGAAGAGATGTCATGTGACACTGTTGATGGTGATGCATCCGTCGGATGGGGACGTTAAGCTTGACGGCCCCCTCGGTGGTATTCGAAATGAGTGGACTATGTGCCAGCACTGGCAATCAGCTTCTTGCTTCTCTCATCATCTTCATCATCATCATCATCATCATCATACAACACAGATGCACTCCCACCCACCCACCGACCTACACACACACACACACACACACACACACACACACACACACACACACACACATATACACATACACATACACACACACACAGACACACACGCACACACACAGATATATACATGTAGTATTACAAACAATGTAATGAAGCATGTTATAAACAAATAAAAAAACCTTTACTTACAGTCAGGCCAGAAGCTGGTTCACAGTTTGAAAGCAACAGACTTCATTTTCATTAAATTTAAAAATTAAATAATGGCCAAATGTGTGTTATTTAATACCATAGATCAAAACCTATTTACAAAATTTTGAAAAACTGTCCTGAAGAATTCATCTTTTTAGTAATATAAACTATAAAGTTTGTTTTTCTTTTTTTTTAATAAACTACTACGCTATACCTTTGACAGTGCACCCATGCCCACACTGGGTGAAGGACATGAAGTAACAATAAGAAAAAAATAGATAAATTTTTCTTCTATACAGGTCACATGAAGAAGCGCGAGTCCATCTCCTAGCCTAACTCGCGAGCTGATTTCAAAAGCGTCTGAAGTCTCTCCCGCGAGGTTCACTCTGGATGTCGTATTAGTAATAGTCTGTCTGATGGCCCGCCCCGTTGGCCGTGCGGTCTAACGCACGGCTTTCCGGACTGGGAAGGAGCGCCTGGTCCCCGGCACAAATCCGCTTGGAGGACTTGTGTCGCGGTCCGATGAGCCGGCCAGTCTGTGGATGGTTTTTAGGCGGTTTTCCATCTGCCTCGGCGAATGCGGGCTGGTTCACCTTATTCCGTCTCAGCTACACTATATCGGCGATTGCTGCGCAAACAAGTTCTCCACGTACGCGTACACCACCATTACTCTACATAGGGGCTACACTCGTCTGGTGTGAGATGTTCCCTGGGGGCCGAACCGCACAATAACCCTGAAAAAGTCGTTCGGTGTGCGGCGGAGGGGTGAAGGGGGCTGCGGTGGTCGTCGTGGGGTTGTGGACCACTGTGGCTGCGACGAAGATGGTGCCTCTTCAAATGGTTCAAATGGCTCTGAGCACTATGGGACTTTACTTCTGAGGTCATCAGTCACCTAGAACTACTTAAACCTACCTAACCTAAGAACATCACGCACATCCATGCCCGAGGCAGGATTCGAACCTGCAACCGCAGCGGTCGCGCGGTTCCAGACTGTAGCGCCTAGAACTGCTCGACCGGCGAGGAGCCTCTCCATCGTTTCTAGGCTCCCGGTTAATATACAATACAATACAGTACAATAGTCCTTCTGGTAATAGCCCTTGTTTTATTATTTAAGCCAAATTGTTTAAAAATTTCGGGAATAGTTATTCTGTCAATCAATTCGAGCCTTAGCATAAGGCATATGAGAGTCCGACTACCTGGTGCAACTCTTTTTTTATATACATATTTTTATTTGACGTCACTTCGGCAACTTAATCGTTGATGATGATGATGAAATGATGATGAGAGTTACAGACAGACACCCAGTCCTGAGCGGAGGACATCAGTGATCTGACCGGGAATCGAACCCAGCGCTCCGTCATCGAGAGTCAGCAATGCTAACCACAATACAAGGAACTGCTGACAGGGTCTCTGTCAACTATGAAGGTCACTATGAAGTTCTTACTTTTACATGTTAAGTAAAAGAGAACACTTGAAAGTGTTCAGCACACGAATGTACTTTCCTGAAACTTCCATGGTATTCTCCCAGCTGTGAGTGAAGTTGTTTTTCTGTCCTAGTCTGAGGCTCTTTCTAAAGAATCTTCTAGGCTATTAAACAGCCTTTCAGCTATTGATATTTAAAGGTATTGGAGCCGCGTTTCTTGGTAATGTCTCCTTCGGCGTCCCGCTAGGTGTGGCATGCGATGAGACTGCGGGTCGGTAGATGGTCTTGTAACCTCCTGCGTATGCAAGAACGAGTAGTCTTGTGGGACAACGGAGACCTGTTCCCATCTGGAGTTGGTGCCTCGGGGTTGGCACAGTGTTACCTGGGACGGAAGTTCGACGACAGCATTCATAACATATGTTTGGAGGGTCATCTGCATGTGAAATGGAGTTCGACTTATACTTTGAGTTTAAACTGCGCGAAGTTAGGTAAGTATTAAGCTTGCTGGATTGTATTATTCTCCTTCGAGATTACGAGTGTGCTTGAATGGGCTGTATGTTTTAGTTAAAGGACAACAGGTGCAACTAGTACGACTCGTTTCATTTGGTAATTTGGCCGAATGTTACGGTACTGCCTGCGTATTATCACTGTGGCAAGGGAAGCACAACGCAAACGAATAAACGGTGAGTCATCGTGTCATGCTTGGTGGAGCGTACCCTTCACTCACAAACAGAGCTAGGGGAAACGACCAATCTCCCTAATCTTATCTTCATGGTCCTTATACGAATTGTACTTTGACGCAGTACAATCACTGTGCAGCCAGCCTCAAATTCAGGGTTCCCTAAATTTTGTCAGCAGTGCTCCTCGAAAAGAACGTTGCCTACCCCCCCGTGAATCCAATTCGAGTTCCCGAAGCACCTCGTTAATACTTGTGTGTTGCTCGAATCTATCTGTAACAATTATACCAGCTCGCCTCTGAATTGCTTCGATGTCTTCCTTTAATCCGACCTGGTGCGTGTCCCATACACTCGAAGAGTGCTCAATGGGTCGCACTAGTTTCTTGTATGAGGTCTTCTTAACAAATGAAGCACATTTTCCTAAAATTCTTCCAATAAAGCGAAATCGACCATTCGCCTTCCCCGCTACAGTTTTCCATTTCATACGGCTTTGCAACTTTATGCTTGGACATTTAATCGACCTGACTGCCGAGCAGCACACTCGTAGTACTGTATTTGAACATTACGGCTTTATTTTTCGTAGCAACACAAACATTTTTCAGCTTTGGTATTAATGAATGCCACCGATTAATCTTTTTTAAAGAGTCTCGCGGCGTCTGAGAGCATTCTTGTCAAGTCTATATTGTGAGTAGTACATTCTACGCCCAGTGGTTGCCCGATTTTTGTAATCTGATTTCGGCTGAGTGCCGTGAACTAATGTTGATGCTTATTGATTTAGTCTTTGTAAAAATCATATATGAGCATGGCCCTTGTCTTGCTAAGCGTTTCTTTTTTAAATTGTTTTGAAAGTATATTTTTATAGATCTGCTCTTGGTTAAGATAAGTGGTCTTTTCTTCTTAGAGAGAGAGATTGTGGCTACATTGAAATCATATTGTGGAAAAGTAGTTTTAATCTTTTAATGCCTGATAACTGTCCAAGCATTCGAAAAATCCTGTTGTTTATTTCACAGTTAAGAGTGGCATATTATTCTATGGTGCCCCTGATTTAAGATCTGTTTAGTTCCCTTACTTGGTTTTCATATCACATTAGCAAAGAAAGAGTACTTCCTCCTTTAGAATGTAAAATACATACATTTTAAGACATGTGCTGTAATTGTTTCCTATGCGAGTTTTAGAATGCTGAAGAGCGTCATTCCCTATGTATCAAAATTAATCTGTTTGAATAGCTCACTGTATTTTGGGGTGCCAGACCCAGCGGTTATTTTAAAGCTGTTATGAGCACTAGGATTTCACAAAGGAATTGTATCTAATTTAATATTTACTTTGTACATGTCATAATGCCCTCCTTTACTCTTTGCCCGCATATAACGAAGAAAAAATTACTAAATTGTACTTATTATTTTATAGTATGAACAACATTTATGTAATGTAGTAAGGGCAGAAACATTATATTTGCAAAGTCGGTCTCATTGCCTAGGCTGGCACCTTTGTCCATATAAACTTGTTACCTGATTTTGTCGAGAGTTGTTGAAATGACAAGTCGTTGAAACATTATGTTGCTTTTAACTATATTCTTTTTTTTATTTATATGATCGAGACACGCATTTTCCAACAACACTTTTAACATACACACATTGTGCAACATTCTAGAGCTATACTAAGAAGACAATCGGATAGAGAGCGTAATGTACCATACTCAATAGCTACTGAAACCACTGTGACGTGCTTGGCGCCAAAAATATATACTACGAACCCTGCTTCCAGTATCTTTTAGAATAGGATGTAGTCCAAACTGCTATTGAGATGATTATCTTAACTGAATTTGTTTTTCATATTTAATTTATATCATGTTTTCTGGAAATAATAATTTACGTGAAGATTTATAGACCTAATGCTTAAAAACAACGGTTGCAGATTTAGAAAGTAAGAAAAACATTAGTTTCCTGTTTTTTATAAGATCGATTTCATTATCGATAGCAAAATAAGAAAAATTATAAATGAAGACAGAAATTTTGTTTACGTGGAAACTGAAGCATAATAGTAATTTTTGAGACATTTCTCGTGAAGAGCAGCGGTCTGGCAGAAAGTACTTTAAAAAGGGAAACAAATAGGCTCTACCGCGGTCGAGACCGCTTGTGACCACTTTTGACACATAGTAATATTGCGTTTATTGTAAATTCATTTGTAGATCATTTAAGTTGACATCTGTAATTACTAATTTTCATGGTACACAATCTATATTGTGAAATGGATCGATATAAATAATAAACATATATTAACAGAGGAATAACATTTTGGCAATCAAATATGTTCAGAAATATCTATAGATAAGGAATACGTAATTTAAGTAAGAAAATTAACCCAAGTCTGACCACTGATTACATGGGATCGAACATTTCGCTTAACCTGCGGAAGTTCCGACGAGCCAAGATTCATTACAATGTATTAAAGAAAAATAAATGTTTTCTTTGGTGGCCTTTATTGCTATTTTCTGAATTTTTAAGAAGACCGTTTTAATTAGAATTATTTGATAAAATAGAATTTTGTATAAGATTGTTCATGTTTATTTCTCGGTGTGTGCGTCAGGATTTTGCCACTGCCGAACTGAATATTTTATCTTGTGATAATTTCGAGGTAACTCAATTAAGGGAAGAGAGATGCCACAATAATTGTTTACATCCATTCTATCACCTCGCTTATGAAGTGCATGAATGAATGTATGCAGGACCTTGGTAGTTCCTCGGTTTCCCTATACGTTTACCATTATTTTACGTATAATTAAACAGAAATGACTCGTTCGCAGCGCTAAGGCTCGAAAGTTAGCGTCTCGAAATCCCCCACTAAGTATATTCGGCCTAAGTCGATATGCATATCCTCTTCTTTTCCAAGCGCATATCGATCAGATTTCCGGTATCCCTACAGGATTACGCAATGATTCATCGCGTCACTCGGCGCCGTGCCTGCGCTTAACAGGCCGGTGCCGCGGCAATAATTCAGAGCTCGGAATCCCGGCGTAACTACGTGGGCAGGCACGAGAGCGCTGCTGACGTCACAGTCGAACTGTAAGCCTAACAAAGACCTTCAGCCAATAGAGCTACTACCTCAGGGGCAGACGGCGTCTTTGATGATAACTTGAAATAAATGAGGATGAGTCTAGTCTCAACTTTAGGGATTCATTCAAGATATTTGTTTGAGAGTCATTAACACATTCTTCGATAGCGTAGGTGAACTGGCGATAGGCTAATAAATCTCTAGTATTTCCTCACGACGATTTCTCGTAAAACAAAAAACGAAAAATAACTTCGCAATCGCGTATTTATTTCATACTATCTGTACCCAGCCACAATTTGCTGTGATTCATGTACACGTTTCTAATATGTATGGGAATCGGATGTAATTATGTCCTAATGTCCTCCTCTCACCTGTCTCTGTCCATCTTCCCCTCCCCCTGTCTTTGTCATCTCCCCCTTTCCATTGTCTACGGAAACCACCACTTTCCCCTCTCTCTGTCCACCTTCTCTTTCCCCACTCTCTCTCTTTCCGTCTTCTTCTGCCCCCTCTCCCTCCATTACCTCCTCCTCCTTTCTCTGTCCAACTTCTCCTAGCTCCAACTACCATTCCGTTTTCAAAGTCGGTTATTTCTCGTCGTACGGCCTGAATCACGTTGGAAACCTATTAACATGAGTCACGTGAGTACTAATGAGAGCTCCGCCAACCTTATGTACGCGACGCTACCGCAGTCTTCATTTGTGCATATCGCCATGTCATGATAATTGTCACCTCAGAGTACATTTCCTCAGAAGTCTTGCAGTGCAACTGAGCCTAGCATCTGCTTTACCTGCAATGAGTTTTATGTTGGACATTTCACTTTACGTCACTATGGATGCTTCCTCCCAAATATTTTATGGCTGTACAGTTCCCACTCCTTTATCACTACAATATAGCAGGTAGGCAACTGGAAGCAGTTAATTCCATAAATTATCTGGGAGTAGGCACTATGAGTGATTTAAAATGGAATGACCATATAACGTTGATCGTCTGTAGAGCAGATGCCACACTGAGATTCATTGGAAGAATGGTAAGGAAATGCAATCCGAAAACAAAGGAAGTAGGTTACTGTACACTTGTTCGCCCACTGCTTGAATATTGCTCACCAGTGTGGGATACGTACCAGATAGGGTTGATAGAAGAGATAGAGAAGATCCAACGGAGAGCAGCGCGCTTCGTTACAGGATCATTTAGTAATCGCAGGAGAGACGCTCAGTAGCTCGGTACGGGCTTTTGTTGAAGTTACGAGTACATACCTTCACCGAGGAGTCAAGCAGTATATTGCTCCCTCCTACGTATATCTCGCGAAGAGACCATGAGGATAAAATCAGAGAGATTAGAGCCCACACAGAGGCATACCAACACTCCTTCTTTCCACGAACAATGCAAGACTGGAATAGAAGGGCCGGCCGGAGTGGCCGTGCAGTTCTAGGCGCTGCAGTCTGGATCCGAGCGACCGCTACGGTCGCAGGTTCGAATCCTGCCTACGGCATGGATGTGTGTGATGTCCTCAGGTTAGTTAGGTTTAATTATTTCTAAGTTCTAGGCGACTGACGACCTCTGAAGTTAAGTTGCATAGGCCTCAGCGTCATTTGAACCATTTTTGAATAGAAGGGAGAACCGATAGCGGTAATCTACGTACCCTCCGCCACACACCGTCAGGTGGCTTGCGGAGTATGGATGTAGATGTAGATAGTGTAATCGAACAAAAGCGAATCTTTCCTTCTTTTTATACGGAAAACGTTATTTTCCTTTACGGTAAGGTCCAACTGCTAGTCCACATATCGGCTGTCCTCTGCCGATGTTCCTGTATATTAATTCAGTTTTCTTATTTTGCATCTTTCCTTTATACAAAAGCAACACACGAACGGGGGGAAGTAGTGCAAAGCATATTTAATCACAATTTCAGACGCTCTACGTTTTAAAAATATACTCAGGATATTGAACCCCTATTTTTTACAACGTCCAATCACAATATTTAAAAAAGCTTTTGGCTTTATTTACTCTACTGTTCTTAAGAAATCTTCATTAATAAATGTTTTGAAAACCCTACAGGTACATAATCATAACAGATATTATCTGTAATGAATCTCTGTCCTGTTTTGCAATAATCTGTTGAAAATGAAATACTGTCCCAAACAGGCATCGCATCAAAGCTACTTTATGCAGTGAAATGTTGGAGAAAGGTGTTTTATATTTGTTGAAAGATATTCTTCTAGCAAAAACTGCTCAATCACGGCAGCGGCTCTAGAGGGTGAACCACGACTCCACCAACAAAGTTTCAGAGGCGGTAGTATGGATCAAAATAAGAGAAATTTATTTATTAAACTGGGCTCTAAAGTATTCACCTTAAGAACTATAAGTACATTTCATCACGGCTAATGTGAAACACTTCTCCTCTACTGAACAAATGCTCATAGCTCTTAAAGTATGCATTATATTGCCCATGTGTACTAGACATTTTTTCCCTGTTTTGATCCATACCACCACCATGTGTACTGTAGTATGCGAAAACCAAAATAGTCAGACTAAATTAGAATTGAGACAAGTTGGTTGAAAACGTTACTGTTTTACTTTATTCAGGCCAATATAATGAGCTGTTCACTGGCAGATTTTCCTGTTGTTCATGCCAGTACACCATTCTGTGGAAAAAACATTTAAGCTATGTACTGAGCTGCAGAAGACAAAGGCACATGTAATTTTAAATTATTACTATGTTCACTGTGTCACATGGTTAAAAGCTGATCACACTAACTAAATAAGCGTCTTGATCACAAAATTCAAAATTACCGATTTTTAGGCTGTTAATTATTTAGTATAGCAGGTATGTGATTATAAGTCTCATTTCACTACCATTTACATTATCGAACTGAAAGACCTTAATGTATGTGTTCAAATGGTTCAAATGGCTGTGAGCACTATGGGACTCAACTGCTGAGGTCATTAGTCCCCTAGAACTTAGAACTAGTTAAACCTAACTAACCTAAGGACATCACAAACATCCATGCCCGAGGCAGGATTGGAACCTGCGACCGTAGCGGTCTCGCGGTTCCAGACTGCAGCGCCTTTAACCGCGCGGCCACTTCGGCCGGCTTAATGTATGTGTATTTTCATTAATTTTTCAGTTAGATGTAAAGTATTGAGAGAATATTTCCGCCGTCTGTGTTTTTCAATGTGGAAAGAGAGCTCATACACTGAGGTGACAAAAAGTCACGGGATAGCGCCATAGCCGCGCAGGACTAGCCGAGCAGTCCATGGCGCTGCAGTCATGGACTGTGCGGCTGGTCCCGGCGAAGGTTCGAGTCCTCCTTCGGGCATGGTTGTGTGTGTTTGTCCTTAGGATGATTTAGGTTAAGTAGTGTGTAAGATTAGGGACTGATAACCTCAGCAGTTAAGTCCCATAACATTTCACACACATTTGAACATTTTTTTTTTTGTTGATAGCGCCTTACAGGTGGCGGTAGACTCTTGTGTAAAAGGTGTAAAAGGGAAGTGCACTGGAGAAGTTCTCGTTTGTGTTCAGCTGATTCATGTGAAAATGTTCCCGACGTGATAATGCCCGCCTGACAGGAATTAACAGACTCCGAACGCCGAGTGATATTTGAAGCTAAGCAAATGAGACATTCCATTTCGGGATTCGTTGAGGAATTCAGTATCCCGAGATCCCAGTGTCAAGAGTGTACAGAGAATACCACATTTCAAGCATTACCTCTCACCTTGGACAACACAGTGCCCGACGGTCTTCATTTAACGATCGAGAACAGCGGCGTTTGCGTATAATTGTCAGTGCTGGCAGACAAGCAATACTGCGTGAAATAACAACAGAAATCCAAGTGAGACATACGACGAACATATCCCTTAGGACAACGTGGAGAAATTTTGTGTTAAAGGGCTACTGCAGGCATACGACTGACGTGAGTGCCTTAGTTTATTGCACGACATCGCCTGCAGCGCGTCTGCTGGGCTCGTGGCCATATCAGTAGAGTCCTAGACGACTGGAAAGCCGTGGCTTGGTCAGATGAGTCCCGATTTCAGTTGGAGAGAGCTGATGAAAGGGTTCGAGTTTGGTCCCAAGGTATCAACAAAGCACTATGCAGCTGGTGGTGGCTCTGTGATGGTATGGCTGTGTTTTTATTGAGTAGAGTGGGTTCTCTGGTTTATTTTGAGCCATTCGTGAAGTTCATGTTCCCAACCAACGGTGGAATTTTTATCGATGACAATGCACCTTATCACTGGGCCACAGATTTTGACGATTGGTTTGATGGAATTGGACACTTGGAGTGACTGGTTTGGCCACCGAGATCGTCTGAGATGAATATCATCTAACATTTATGGGCCGTAATCGAGAGGTCAGTTCATGTACTAAAACCTGCGTCGGCAACACTTTAGAAATTATGGACGTCTTTAGAGGCAGCGTGGCTCAGTATTTCTATAGGGGACTTCCAACGACTTGTCACGTGGAGATGCTGCAATACGCCAGACAGAAGGAGATCTGACATGATATTAGGAGGTGTCCTATGACTTTTGTCACCTCATTGTATGCGCTCGATTGGAGACATATGTGCGGATCGAGCAGGCCAACGCAACATGCCGTCTCTGTGTACAGCATGTTGTGTTACAACAGCGGTATGTGAGCGAGCGTTATCCTGTTGTAAAACTGCTCCTGGAATGCTGATCATAAATTTCAGCACAACAGGTAGATGACCAGATTGACATACGAATTTGCAGTCAGGTTGAATGGGATAACCGCGAGACTGCTCCTGTTGTTAAACGAAATCGCATCCCACACCATAGCTCCAGGTGTAGGTCCAATGTGTCTAGCGTGCAGACAGGTTGGTCGAAGACGCTCATCTGGCGTTCTCCTACCCAACATATGGCCATCAATGGCACCAAGGCAGAACCAGCTTTCATCAGAAAACATAACAGACCCCCACCCTACCCTCCAATGAGCTCTTGCGTGACACCCCTGAGCCGGCTGGAGTGGCCGAGCGGTTCTAGGCGCTACACTCTGGAGCCGCGTGACCACCACTGTCGCAGGTTCTTATCCTGCCTCGAGCATGGATGTGTGTGATGTCCTTAGTTAGGTTTAAGTAGATCTAAGTTTGACCTCAGAAGTTAATTCCCATGGTGCTAAGAGCCATTTAAACAATTTGACACGACTGAAGTCCCAATTGGTCTTAGTCTGGGGCCGGTGGGATACAAGCTACAGGGTGTCTGGATCGGGCCCGTCCTTGAAGTAACAGATTTGTAACAGTTCATTGTTTCACTGTAGTACCAACTGCTGCTCAAACGGCTGCTGCAGATGCAGAACGATGTGACAGAGCTGTATTCCGCATATGATGGTCTACTCTGTCGATAGTGCGACGTGGTCATTCAGAGCCAGGGTTTCTTGTGACAGCAATCGCCTACAGTGGTTACATTCCTGCTAAGTCCTGCTGCAATATCGCATGGAACACCCACTTAGCACTATTACATGACATCGTTCAAACTCAGTGAGGGTCTGATAATGACATCCTTGTCACCTTAAAGGCTTTCTTGACTAACATCAGCACAACATGGTCACTCTCAAAGACATTTAACTCTCACTACCATTACTGGGTGTATTTAAGCAAACCTTATTTTCATCCTCATTGTGGCGACAAACTTCGAGGCCTTGTAGATGGTGTCTTGAGGATCATATCCAGGATAGGAACCCATGTCCTGAAACGTCATCCAACGACGACACAAAGCGTCGAAGCTCTAGGCGGTGACGCCTGCTACTAGGCTACCCCTCTCGCAGCAAACGTGACGGAACGTAGGCGGTAAGTCTCGCAGTGTTGTTTGGTATTCACTGATCGCGACTGAGTGCCACGATCACCAGTGTTGAAGATAGAGCTAGCTGTTATCTCCTATGAATGCGATCATAGGATGCGATGCTGTGTTGCTTCAGTGAGATGATGATTTTGGACACAGGTTTGCATCCACGGTTTATTTTTCTCTTAGAATCCACTAAAATATACAATGTTTTTCGGTGTGAAGGATAAAATTAAACAGCAGATGGAAACCTGTGTCTAAAACCGTCATCCACCAAGGCAACACAGCATCGCACTCACACGAGACAAGGCCAGTCTACGCGGCAGTTTCCTTCATCTTCTCCACTGGCGATCGTGGCAATTAGTTGTGATCAGTGAATAACAAAGGACAAAACGAGACGTTCAGCGTACAAAGTCACATTTCCTGCCGAAAGTCTGGCTTAGTGGCAGGTGCCAGCTTCTGCAAGTTCGACGTTCTGTAGCGTCGTTGGAAGACGTTTCTGGACGTGCTCTTATCCGCGATTTGTTCCTCAAGACACCTTATGTCACCCTTTGAGGTTTTTTTGCAACATTTCTGAGACGCCCTGTATACAGCGGTGAATAAAACTGTGGTAATGGTGATTAGGATGATGATGACGACGATGATGATGATGATGATGATGATGATGATGAATGCCTCTGAGGAAATAATCCATAAAATATCTTTGACAACTGAGTCACACAGCAAAAACTGAGATGCGCTATATTCTGCAAATACCAACTAAAAACTACAAAATTAAAGCCGTAGAGGAATAACATTTTTTATTGTTTCCAAGCAGCTGTATTTGCTTACATATTATTTACTTTAGACTCTAACACTTGGTAAATAGGCTGCACTGCTCCTACATATGTGTTTCTGACTTACAGTTTTACCCCTGATCCGCTGGTGGTAATGGATATATTGGCTGTGGAGTTGCTGAATTTCTCATGTCACGGAAACAGTCATAATGTGAAAGAATTAGAAGTAAAGTAATAGGTTGCACGGATTATTTGTCTAAGTACCTACTTGCTTCGAAAAAACTGAATTGTTTTCTGTAGTAAACGTGTTGGCACTAAAATTGTCGGAGCCATGGAAAAAGCTGGGCTGCGAGTGAATTTGTGACCAAATTCGTTATTCTATAAGAGAGCAGACGGCGAAGTATAAATCATTGCTGCCTCTAGCTCCCCTTCCAGACAGCAATTTCCGTTACATTTTCGCTTCTGTCATCGTGAGGCACACGTGGAGGGCCGAGTAATAAGTTCCCACTCATTTATCAGAGTGCTGCCACCGCTGCCGGCAATATGTTTTCGCGATTCCGTCTGTTTCTCTCCAACAGAGTGTTTAGTGCTGGGTATAAGGAAATGTGAAGCTACTATTCGCCGCCAAAATTGCTTACACAGACAGCAAAATTTTCAACAGAAAAAGGGCAGAAATTATGGATTGCTTTTATAACCAAAAAAAGTGGAAAATTATCCATTACACTTAAAAAAAGGTCCTGGTTCCCATACATCACCACAGTGTCACCTCTTGTCGTTATAGGCCATGACACGGAAGAAGTTTGGGAAATGTTTATGGTAACTGAGAACAACAGCGAGAGCATTCCGTTTTACGAAAAACCTCTGGGGTGCGATGTTGCAAGTTCAATCTTCAGCTGGGCACATTTTAAAGTGTTGTGTTAAGAATTGTAACAGGAAACATATTAGCTGCTAATGACTCACCATGGGCATGAGGAGAGTGACAGTAGATGTGTGTCCGGGAATTGCAGAGATCAACCTTCTATGGGATGTATGTATTACACTTCACAAAACAGACATCGTCAAAATCCAAGAAATGTTGCGCCATGAGCAACGAATGACAAATGGCGCGCCAAAGAGATCACAAAGGTTCGCACCATCAAGATCGAATGCGAACTCCTTGGGAGTTATAAATCGTGCAGGACGTTCAGCTATGCCTCCTCTGTTAAGACGTAGCTGACAAGTTTCATAGCCACGGTAAAAACAAATATCCAGAGGCTGAATTTGTCGAGTGATTCCAGGTGGCATGAACTGCAGTGTTGCAAACTTTTCAGGATGGATAGTTTGCTCCAAAGACGTATGATTTTTATACGCAGGCCAGGAATCAAGCAAATGTAAGTTATTTTGACCAGCTTTTGGCCAAAATCAGTGCTTGTACCACAGCTGTAATTTTCTTACATCCATTTATGACGTCCATTTCCATTCTCTTACTTGCTGTGACGTAACTATTTCCTACTGTCCTTGCAAGATCACGCACTCGACAAATAATCGTAGGGGGACGAGCATCGCCAACTTCTTGCAGCACAATAAATAACTTTCTAACAAATTTATCATCCAGATTAACAGTCGGCATAATTGTAAGCGAATGCTTTAGGGCATAGACGTTAGCTGATCTTAATAGAACTTTCTTGGTACCTCTGATTTCCAGGGATCCTCTCACATGTACTTCCGCTTCAGATATCGATTGGTCGGAAATGAAAACAAATTCCTTACCGAACGATGTGACAAGTTTTTTATCTCAGCTACAAATTCTCTGGCCGATTCCGCTGTTTCCTTTGCATCTTTACTGATTGAAATTTCGTTATCTTACATCTTCCAATTCTGTAGCACTGTCTGATGTTATGCATCCATCAAATGCTTCCCTTGAAATCACTGTAATCAATGTCGCTTGCAGTTTGACGTGCACAACGCAGTAGGTTACTGAAATTGTATCGAGCGTCTTTGAAACGCGCAACCACCAGTTTTTGGGACGGTGTGCCTTGTCTTCCCTTGAATATTCTTAATTTTTCTTTTGCACCACACAATCATATTTCTGCGGACTTATTCGAAATCATTTTGTTACTATGCTGCAGCTGATTTTCCATGTACATAAATGTGTTTAGTACCCTCTCCTTGCACAACGATAGTTCTTTACTATGTTTCATGGACAGGAGATTTGTGGCTCCCTTTCCGACAAGTTTGATAAACTACACGATTCGACACCTGTTCCAAAATCACTTTCACTTGTTAAGCACGTAACGTCATCATTGTACTCCTCTTGCGCCTTGTCCGCACAGTCGAGCGTAAACGACACCACCCATTCCACTGAATCACGTTGCAGAAGCATTAATACGAGGCCTGTTCAGAAAGTAAGCTCCGATTGATTGCCAAATTGAAACCACAGTGAACATCAGAAATGTTTTACTTCTAACAATTAGCTACACCTTTCAGCTACTTCTCTACGTAGTCGCCGTTCTGACTTAGACTTTTGTCATAGCGTTGTA
The DNA here is from genome assembly GCF_023864345.2 of Schistocerca serialis cubense. Taxonomy (NCBI): domain Eukaryota; kingdom Metazoa; phylum Arthropoda; class Insecta; order Orthoptera; family Acrididae; genus Schistocerca; species Schistocerca serialis. The sequence continues at coordinate 314,279,375 of NC_064645.1, read as the reverse complement.
CCAACTTTTCAATAGCCTCATCATAGAAGGCAGCCGCCAGTGCTTTCCGCCAATTCTCCACGCTGGCCTACACCTCGTTGTCTGTGTCAAAATGTTGTCTTCAAAGACAGCGGTTCATGTGACCAGAGATGAAACTCAGGGGGAGACAATTGCGGACTGTATTGTGGGTAATCTAACATTTCCATTTGAAAACGATGCAGGAGCATCTTCATTGCCCCTGCAGAATGCGACTGAGAATTGTCTTGAAGAAGAAACAGCACGACAGTTATGTAATGTTAGCTGCATAGCTTCAGGCGAAATTTCTCACCAGGCCCTCGTACTTGGCGGCAGACACTATTTTCTAGACATCTTTACGCACTCACTGCGAGCTCAGAAATGAGAAGAGCGACGTGATGCTAACTGGGGTTATACTAGGGACACTGCCCAACACATCTGTGCAAAGCTTTATCGGATTTTCATAGTCGTTTCCATTTCGCGACCGATCGGAGCTTACTTTCTGAACGCCCCTCGTATTTCGTCTGCCACTTCTTTCTCACTCTGTCAAATTGTTTGAGTTCCTTCCTGACGAGATGTCAACTTCGGCGACTGTAACTGTTGATATAATGTATTGTTTGCTTTGTTTATCGTTGCCATTACTCTCCTTTTAATCAACACCACTACCACTGTAGTACTGTTATGAGTTACTCGTCGACTAAGCGGTTCAATCACGCTCTGAAACCTCCTGCTGCGCTCACCATTGGATACCTCCAGTCCCACCCCTGTCGCCATTAGCAGCCAATATTGTGGTTGCATGGTAGGCAATATGTGAGGGGCTTCGCATACCATAACCATCACTGGCCTTTTGTAGCCTCACCCTCTGTGGGTTCCTGTTATATACCGATCACACTTTTGAACGGCAATTACAGAAACTATACTTTTATTTAAAGCACATAAGTCAGCTATTCACTAGTTTTTGAAATTACACACAACTATAGGACTGAAATAAGGTTGCTGTCTGCCCTCCTCACTCTTAAAGATATATGTGTAGAAGGCTCTGGATCTCTGGCGTAGGAAATGCAGGGGCATGGGGCATGTGCACACTTACCTATTCTGATAATCAGGTCCTTACACCAACCGGCGAGGAGAACAAATCTTACGTGCTTAAAAACTGTTAGGTGAACATAAAAATTGGGCTTGAAAAAAAGTGGGTTTTGAAATTTAATTTTGGGAGGACGGAATATTTATGTCTCGGAGAGGAGGGAAGTGACTTGGACATTGGCGGACGTCAAATTACAGCCTACGAAAAGTTTAAGTAGCTCGCTGCTATACTAACACGTGACCGAAGAAGCGAGGTGATGATGATGATGATTGATTTGTGGGGCGATCAACTGCACAATTATCAGTGCCCTTACAAATTCCCAATCTTTCCTCATTCCAATATCGCCACTTTCATGAATGATGAGGACAACACAAACACCCAGTCCCCGGGCGGAGAAAATCCCCAAAGCGTCCGGGAATCGAACCCGGGACTCCATGATCCAGAGGCAGCAACACTAGCCACTAGATCAACGGATCAGTCAAGGTAGGGCGGCTAGCCAAAAATTCAATCTTGTATTTCGGCCCTCGAAAATGAGCTTCAGGATTAAAATGCGATTTTAAAAATCCATTATGGAACCAGTAACAAGATATGACAGTCAGTCCTGTAGCTTTCGAGTTGGACCACTTGGGAAGAACATGTAGAATGTACCGACTTGGCTGCGTAAGAACTGAGGAAATAAGAGGGTGCAGAAACTCTGAAGTATTACGGGTAGAATAGAAGAAAGATACCTAGGACGATTAGGGCATGTCAGAAGAATGGAAGCAGACAGAGGGCCAAAGAGGACAATTTCATGTCAATCTAATGGATAGAGCAGAAGAGGAAGACCACGAAAAGAACTGCTAAACGGAATTCAAGAAACGATGGAGAAAATAGGAACAGAAAAGAATGAAGAAGAATGGCGGGACCGAGATGTCTGGCGAAAGACATGTGGGATGCGCGACAACCACAGAACGAATGTGACAAGAAGAAGAACTCATTCTATCTGTGAAGTCTTGCAGATTAATGACTGAAAGTCGTGGAGGGGTTTCACTTCACATTCTGTTCACATATTCTACAGACATTCTAGTGTGATGTCACACACGATGAATAAATCAGCTTTCCTCAGTTTTTCCCTATGAATCTGCACTGTCTAATCACATCATCGTAATCACATGTTAAAATCTTGAATAACAACTATTACTGCGTTGACCACTGTGAAACGTGCAGGTAGTGTGTCAGTGAAACTGTGGAAGATACCTCAAGAGTGTGGAGACATGCTAGCCGAGCGGTCTACGGGGCTGCAGTCATGGGCTGTGCGGCTGGTACCGGCGGAGGTTCGAGTCCTCCCCCAGGCATGGGTGTGTGTGTTTGTCCTTAGGATAGTTTAGGTTAAGTCGTGTGTAAGCTTAGGGACTGATGAATGACCTTAGCAGTTAAGTCCCATAAGATTTCACACACATTTGAACTTTTTTTTTTTTTTTTGTGGAGACATGCCAACTCCAGCACCATGGTCAGCTGCGCTAGGTTTCTTGTCTGAGGATCCACAGTGGGAACAGCTCGATCGAGGAGGTCCCACAAATTCTCCATTGGATTTAAATCCGGGGAGTTTGGAGGCCAGGAGAGTACAGTAAATACATCGTGGTACTCTTCAAACTACGCACATACGCTGCGAGCTTTGCGATCCGTTGCATTTTGCTGCTGGTGCAGCCATCGTGCCGAGGAAAAACAAGGTACACGTATGGGTGGCAATAGTCGTTGACCTACTGTGCCTTCCATAATGACGACATCATCCAGGGAATGCCACAAAAATATTCGCCTTTTCACATCTCCACAGCCTTCTTTCACCCCCGTCATCTATGGGAACAACAGGATGAAAAGAATCGATTCACTCGGTTGCTGGAAAATAATCGACTAATTCGGTTGTAGTTGCATGTATCAGTCGAATTATTCGTTCATTCTTTTGAATGAAAATAGTCTGTGGGAGCAATCAAATGAAAACAGTCGTTCAGTTGGTTAGACTGTCCATTCATTCTTTTGAATGAAACCAGTATGTGGGAGCAACCGAATGAAAACAATAGTGTCAGTCGGTTGTAGTTTTACCTGTCGGTTGGATCATTATTCATTTACTTTTCTCGAGTAAAAGCAGTCAGAGGTAGAAATCGAATGAAAAGATTCAACACCGTTGTAGTTTGCATATTGACTGAATTATTCCTTCTTCCTTTTCAAGTGAAAACAATCAGTAGTTTTTCTGTCAGTTGAACCATGTCTTCATTCTTTTAACTGCAACAAATCTTTAGTGTTTTAGATGACTGAACTATGCATTCATTCTTCTGCCTGAAACCAGCCTGCAATAATGTAATTAGTTGAACTAAAGCAGTGCTGCGTTATACTGACAGAGGGTGGCTATAAGTGAAAGCGTATCTCAGGGATATGCCAAACTTAAACAAGCAGTATTCATGTTCATTCAATTATGTACAGAATGCAATAATGTTTCTTTTCGTTATTTCAAACTGATTCGTGAACTGACAGGGATTAAATTGTAACAGAAGCCAATAACGCGTAACTAATTAACCTGATGTATCGCTGGGGTAGGCCTCCCATCATTTAAATTGCCAGCCCCACACAAAAACTTGTAAATCCTGGACATCTGGGTCTAATCGGATAATTTTCCCTGACACAAACAGTCTGTAGACGATAAGTTGGTCGATGGTCAAGATGGTGTGCGTGTAGCGGGGACATGAGAGGCTGGCGTTTCAGTGTCAACGACGCCAGCGGGCGCACACCTCTCGTACACACCCTGACTGCAAATTTGTACGCGAGTCTGCTGATTCGATCTGATGTACTGCCATTCATTAAAGCATTCCAGGAGGTGTTTTGCAACAGGATTCCGATGGCCCACATACCGCTCCTGTAACCCCACATGCCCTACAGAGCGTCGACAAACTGTCTCGGGCTGCTCGATGACCAGCTCTGTCTCCAGTCGAGCACATATGTGATATTATCGGACGACAAGTGTCACTGTGTTGGCCGACCAAAGGCAACAGGCGTGGATCTCCGTCCTGCAAACTGAGATCCATCACGTGTACAACACAGTGCATGCAACGTTCGCATGCTTGCATCCAGCCAGTCACACCGGTTGTTAATGTACCAAACTTTCGCATTCTCAATGGCTTATCTCGCGCTTACATTAACCTTTGGTCTTGCATGTTAGCTAGACAAATGTATTTCCTAAATGACATTACTCTACATTAATTATTATTTGTGTTGCAATATTTTTTCCATCAGTGTAGATTTAGTTGGTCAAATTTCTATGTATTAAGACCTATCATTGAAGACTTTTTTCTACGGCAAATTTAATAATATTTTTGCTAGCTTAAATTCAGACATTTTTGTACACTACTAGCCATTAAAATTGCTACACCACGAAGATGACGTGCTACACACGCGAAATTTAACCTACAGGAAGAAGATGCTGTGATATGCAAGTGATTAGCTTTTCAGAGCATTCACACAAGGTTGGCTCCGGTGACGACACACACAACGTGCTGACATGAGGAAAGTTTCCAACCGATTCCTCATACACAAACAGCAGTTAATCGGCGTTGCCTGGTGAAACGTTGTTGTGATGCCTCGTGTAAGGAGGAGAAATACGTACCATCACCTTTTCGGTTGTAGCCTATCGCGATTGCGGTTTATCGTATCGCGACATTGCTGCTCGCGTTGGTCGAGATCCAATGACTGGGGTCGGTGGGTTCACGAGGGTAATACGGAACGCCGTGCTGGATCCCAACGGCCTTGTATCACTAGCAGTCGAGATGACAGGCATCTTATCCGCATGGCCGTAACGGATCGTGCAGCCACGTCTCGATCCCTGAGGCAACAGATGGGGAAGTTTGCAAGACAACAACCACCTGCACGAACAGTTCGACGACGTTTGCAGCAGCATGGACTATCAGCTCGGAGACCATGGCTGCGGTTACCCTTGACGGTGCATTACAGACAGGAGGGCCTGCGATGGTGTACTCAACGACGAACGTGGGTGCACGAATGGCAAAACGTCATTTTTTCGGATGAATCCAGATTATGTTTACAGCATCATGATGGTCGCATCCGTGTTTGGCGACATCGCGGTGAACGCACATTGGAAGCGTGTATTCGTCATCGCCATACTGACGTATCACCCGGCGTGATGGTATGGGGTGCCATTGGTTACACGTCTCGGTCACCTCTTGTTCGCATTGACTGCACTTTGAACAGTGGACGTTACATTTCAGATGTGTTACGACCCGTGGCTCTACCATTCATTCGATCCCTGCGAAACCCTACATTTCAGCAGGATAATGCACGACCGTATGTTCAGGTCCTGTTTGGGGCTTTCTGGATACAGAGAATGTTAGACTGCTGCCCTGGCCAGAACATTCTCCAGATCTCTCACCAATTGAAAACGTCTGGTCAATGTTGGCCGAGCAACCGGCTCGTCACGTACGCCAGTCACTGCTCTTGATGAACTGTGATACCCTATTGAAGCTGCGTGGGAAGCTGTACCTGTACACGCCATCCAAGCTCTGTTTGACTCAATGCCGGGCGTATCAAGGCCGTTATTACGGCCAGAGGTGGTTGTTCTGGGTACTGATTTCTCAGGATCTATGCACCCAAATTGCGTGAAAATGTAATGACATGTCAGTTCTAGTATAATATATTTGTCCAATGAATACCCGTTTATCATCTGCATTTCTTCTTGGTGTAGCAATTTTAATGGCCAGTAGTGTATATACTTTAGCAGTTTGATCCTCTTAGACAACAAAATCCGCTTACCTCGTTCTAAACACTGTTTTTTACTGAATTTTCTGTTACGAACTTCGGAGTTCTATTGATATGCCTTCAAAAGATAGCATCAGAGATGATTAAATCTTATCGGGTTACCAGCTGAGTCGTAGCTACGTGCTGTCGTATCGTTCCGACAAGTTTTCCTACTCGTGTTCTTCAGGTGAAGAGAAAGACACTGCGCCAGGAGATGATGAGTAGGAAACACGTCTAAACGTTCAGACTAAAAGATGTTATGACTCGGCTGATAATCCGAGAAATTTTATAAACGAAATTCGCCGGGAAAGCCTGCTTCTCCATGTAGCATCAGAGTTTAAATATTCTTCTGCTTCTCCTAATACCTCTGAAGCACACACAAACACGGACATTATTAAGAGTTTTTCTTGCAAATATATCAAAAACTTTGACAGACACGGAAGTTACTCAGCTAGATCCACCCATTAAAAGCGCCCACGTTTCTTGCTCAACTGGAGGAAGCCAGAGATTCCGATTTTTATGACGTGAAAGTTCCGTCTCCGGAAATTCCTTTCGTGAGTAACAGCGCATCCTGCAAATTTAATGTTTACCAGTCTAGTGATTAATTCTGCCGTTCCTTCTGCAGTGATAAACAAACTAAATAACCCCGCCATAGTTTCGCAGGCTTTATCATTCAATGTACTGTGCCGCTCTGCACTCTTATCCTAACAAAAGCGTAAGAACATTGAACAGGTGAAACACCGACGGAAAAGAGGAGAGCGAAAAGCATCTTATCACACGCTCTCTTTAAACCTTTATTTGGCACACAGAGAAATACTGTGAAGGAAAAGTGTTAAGTTACTTAAATTAGATGTATGTGGTCATTTGAACAATTTGACATATGCTGCATTGTTAATACAGCCTATCAGCATGTAAATATAGTGCATGTAAGTATCATCACCCACCAAAGGAGCATGGATGTTACAGAAAAGTACTACAGTCTTATTCCTGTGGCTGAAAAAATGGTCAGTTTTTCACTATAGCGTGTAAAAAGTCTTAAAACAATTCCTTTTTGCTACTAAGCACAGAACAGTTCCATATTTTTCGTATTTTGCAGAAGGCTACCCGTGAGAGTAAAGCTTACATCTTTTTCGGACAGTAACCAAAACTGTCATATCGTACACCATTCACTGGAACAGGAGCTCCTGTTTACTATTTCTTCTGTTCTTGTTGTCTGTCCATTATGGAAAGCGAGGTCTCGTCTTCCCAGAAAAGATAGGTTCATTTGCAATACCACAGGTAATTCTTCGATGATACAATTGTATAACGACTCATTTACAAGACTTCTTCTTTCGGTTTAAAAGCAGTTTTCGTTTCACAGTAAAAAACAGGTCCCACAATACCGAACCAAACTACAAAGTTGGTATCTGGTGCTGACATACCATTGCAAGATGTCTACCAAAGATGCACACCATTCACATTCACCAGGGACAAGAGAATATCGCTATATACGAGATTTCAAATTTTGCTGACATCGTTATCCATCCAAAAACGAAAATACAAACTTTTGCAGAAAACAGTGTGCGACTTTGATCTTGCTGGAGGGCAACATTGCCATATAAAGGGTTAATTTCAGATGAATATCTTGAAGCCATCACGCATTATGAAAGGCATTCAAATACATGTGCCTCTTCCCTACCCCTCCCCATTCTCCATCTCCTAAGAGAACATTGTCAAAGAAGAGACACGATGGGGGACACAGCTCCCATCGGTGAATGATTCCCGTACTAAAATGGAATGTGAATTAAGGACTCCAGGGGAGCCGTTCAAATTCTTAGCACACAAAAACAAGTGCGCCCGTGTCTACAAAAGGCACACTTCACAACGTTTGAGTTAAAAGGCTATTCACTCCTCAGGGAATATGACATTAGCGACAACAGGGCTTAACGACAGTGTGGTGTTGTTCAAGAGAGTTGTTTGGAAGTACTTACATTCAGTGTAGTGCAGCAGTTTACGTCGATAAAGGCAAGTCTTCTGGTCCAAACTATATAATAGGAGCGCGAGCTGAAAAGTAATTCCTCCTATTTTTTAATGTGAGAAGTCTTCAAGCTTTCTTTGGCCCTGAGCACTATGTGACTTAACTTCTGAGGTCTTCAGTCGCCCAGAACTTAGACCTAATTAAACCTAACTAACCTAAGGACATCACATACATCCATGCCCAAGGCAGGATTCGAACCTGCGACCGTAGCGGTCGCTCGGTTCCAGACTGTAGCGCCTAGAACCGCACGGCCACTCCGGCCGGCCGAGCTTTCTTTAAAAAAAAAGCAATCGGTATTAACATTCTACATCCTTATTCTTCATGTCTACATATTTTGCAGCCAGTGACGATAGAGGCTTCCGAATTATAGCATATTCGAGGCCTGTTCGGAAAGTAAGGAACGATAGATGACGAAATGGAAACCACAGTGGAAATCAAAACTGTTTTATTTGCAACAGTTAGCTACAACTTCCAGCTTCTTATATCCATAGTCGCCAATCCGAATTAGACGTTTGTCGTAGCGTTGTACCAACTTTCCAATACCCTCGTTATAGAAAGCAGCCGCCAGTGCTTTCCGCCAATTCTCTACGCTGGCCTACAGATCGTTGCCTGAGCCAAAATGTCTTCATAGCCAGCAGTTCATGTGAGTAGAGATGAAACTGAGAGGGAGACAATTACGGGCTGTATTGTGAGTAATCAAACATTTCCAATTGAAAACGATCAGGAGCATCTTCATTGCCCCTGCAGAATGCAACTAAGAATCGTCTTGAAGAATAAAACGCACGACAGTTATGTAATCGTGGAAGCATAGCTTCAGGCGAAATTTCTCACCAGGCCTTCATACTTGGCGGGAGACACTATTGTTCTAGGTATCTTTATGTGCTCTCTGTGTGCTCAGAACTAAAAAGAACGACGTAACGCGATCTACGGGCATACTAGAGACACTGCCCAACACACCTGTCCAAAACTGCATCGGATTTTCACTGTGGTTTCCTTTTCGAGACCGATCGTTCCTTACTTTCCGAATAACCCTCGTAACATGGCGGTGTGTAACGCACTACGTCGGTGTTTGCGAAACAGAGTGCTGTAATCTATTTTCGAATCCGAAGAGTTCGCCCACACCTGGAGCATCGTCTCCTTCTTCATGACAAGGCCAGACCACACACGAACGCTGCGGTATCTACCACAATCCAACGCCTTACTTTCACAGTCGTCGATCATCATACAGTCTCGACTTGGCCCCATCCGATTTCCATCTATTTACAGAACTAAAAGAAGACCTTCGAGGACCTCAGTTTGATAGCAATGAAGCAATGCAAGTAGAGGTGAGGTCGTGGCTCCGTCAACAATGTCTCATATTCTGCAATAACGATATCAACGAACCGGTCCCTCTTTAGGAAAAATGTGTTTCTCGCCAGGGTGCCTTTGTTGAGATATAAGTATGTAGACGTGAAGAATAAAGATGTAGTATGTTAATAACATTTGATTTATTTAAAAAACTATAATTCGGAGGCATTACTTTTCAGCAAGCTTTCGCATACAGAGCGATGAGTAAAGTCCGGAAACTTTGTAGGCTGTGCTGAAAAACAAATGTTAAAAAAAATCGATACGTTGCGCCATTGAAGTTCACCAATCAGTCTGCTGCGCGCGCAAATTCAGGTCACATTGAACCAATACAGGTATAAGGTAAAAACTTGTGTATTTTGCTATAAAATTCGCCAAAGCCATGTCAGCAAGTTAAATGAACAAATCAGTACGAGTTTTCAAAGTTGTAAAGTCCTTTTCATAACCCTTCATTCATTTCTGTTGAACATTAGACGTTCAGTGTAGCCTTCTGGGCTCTTTCCCTCAAACATTTATCGACCCAGTTGGATATCAGCCAGGATCATCTTGATTATTATTTCATTATGTATCATAGTCTCAAAAGCATTGCGGAAGCACAGGCGGGTAGAATCTACTTGCTCACCTGAACCTACTGTTGCAAGGTGTCGTGTACGAAGGAAGTAAACTGCTACAAACCCTCGTCAGGATCGATGCATTGTAAGAGAAGTGGTGCGCGACCTACACTATGTAATCAAAAGTATCCGGACACCTCGCTGAAAATGACTTACAAGTTCTTGGCGCCCTCCATCGGTAATGCTGGAATTCAAAATGGTGTTGGCCACCCTTAGACTTGATGACAGCTCCCACTCTCGCAGGCATACGTTCAATCAGGTTCTGGAAGGTTTCTTCGGGAATAGCAGCCCATTCTCTACGGAGTGCTGCTCTAAGGAGAGGTATCGATGTCGGTCGGTGAGGCCTGGCGCGAAGTCGGCGTTCCAAAACATCCCAAAGGTGTTCTGTGCTGGACGGTCCATTACAGGGATGTTATTGCCGTGTAACCACTCCGACACAGGCCGTGCATTATGAACAGGTGCTCGATCATGTTGAAAGATGCAATCGCCATCCCAGAATTGCTCTTCAACAGTGGGAAGCAAGAAGTTGCTTAAACATCAATGTAGGCCTGTGGTGTGATAGTGGCACTCAAATAACAAGGGGTGCAAGCCCCCTACATGAAAAACATGACCACACTATAACACTACCGGCTCCGAATTTTAGTATTGGCACTACACGTGCTGGTAGATGACGTTTACCGGGCATTTGGCATACCCACACCATGCCATCGGATGGCCACATTGTGTACCGAGATTCGTCACTCCACGCAACGTTTTTTGACTATTCATTCGTCCAAATTTTACGCTCCTTACACCAAGCGAGGCGTTGTTTGGCACTTACCGGCGTGATGTGTGGCTTATGAGCAGCCGCTCGACCATGAAATCCAAGTTTTCTCTCCTTCCGCCTAACTGTCATACTACTTGCAGTGGTTCCTGATGCAGTTTGGAACTGCTGTGTGATGGTCTGGATAGATGAATGCCTATTGCACATTACGACCCTCTTCAACTGTCTCTGTCAGTCAGCAGGGAAGGTCGGCCTGTACGCTTTTCTGCTGTACGTGTCCCTTCACGTTTCCACTTCACTGTCACATCGGAAGCAGTGGACCTAGCGATGTTTAGGAGTGTGGATATCTCGCATACAACCGCATGACACAAGTGACACCCAATCACCTGAGCACGTTCGAAGTCCGTGAGATCCGCGGAGCCCCCCATTCTGCTCTCTCACGATGTCTAATGACTACTGAGGTCGGTGATATGGAGTACCTGGCAGAAGGTGGCAGCACAATACGCCTAATATGAAAAACGTATGTTTTTGTGGGTGTCCGGATACTTTTGATCACATAGTGTATATCATCCATCATCCACGGACGGAATCCGGGCGCATGCTACACATGCTGTGTCATCAGGCAAAAATGGAAACCGTCTGCCTGCAGCAAAATTAAGATCACGGATGACTCTGATCAGACTATTACTGACACCACGACATCGCCAATCATGACTACTCTGGTGTAGAGAAAGCGTTGACTAAAGAGTGGCACTTTGTTGTCTTCGGTTACGAGGGTACGTTCCGTCTGTATGTGAGTGATGGACGACCACGTGTACGGCATATATCTGGTTATTTCAGAGTGCATTCGCCTACGACACACAAATCCCATCACAGGCTTGATGGCCACAACTCGAATATTTAGTATGTCTGCAGGGTGAAGTAACTAGTGCCCGCTACAATTCACAGGCTGTTATTCCCGTGACACTGCCGTTTTTTCGATATCTAGGTGATGTGCTTTTCCAGCAGAACATTGCACGTACACATACGGTTGCCATGGCGAACGTGCTCTTCGCAGAGTACGACAATTTCCCTGGCCAACAAGATCACAACCCGAAAACGTATGGGACAGAATAAACTGCGAACTCAGTTACTCGTTCCCAGAGCCTGCCAGAACTACTGCCAAATCGCTACAAAAGGGACAAGGCGGTTGTGACAATCTATCGCAGGAAGCCAGTCGGCACCTTCATGATCGTTTGAATGCGAAAATACACCCCTGTGTTGCCTCCAAAAGGGGGACGGGGGGTGGGGCTGGTACTGTGTGGGCACCTCTGTACTGCGACAGGTGTTTTATTTAATCTCTGTTGGTCCGTTATGGCCAGGGGACGTAGACTGGTACGTACTTTCCAATTCAATAAACTTTACCAAAAGCCGTACACTTTAAGATATTTTATTTCATTTCGAAAGCATTTATTACACCGCTTAAGCTTAAAAATGATGAAAGTATTGGCGTTAAATCCAATCTATGTGTACATCCAGCACAATAGACTAAAACATGTGTACGTATTTGGCAATATCACGGATGGTAAGACAAGTAGTTGTCACAGCATCAAAAATAACTTGACGCAAAACCGAACGGCAGTCGACATATGAAAAGAAAATAGCATGCATAGCGAAATGTTAAGTAATCTAAAGGAAACCAGTCAGTCCGATTTACTGTACAACCTAGGCCACAACATAGTTGTGAATGCTCTCAGTGTTCGCTATGCGTGCTATTTTCCGACAATATGTCGATTGCCGTTGGGTTTTGCGTCAAGTTATTTTTGATGCTGTGACAACTACTTGTCTTACCATCCGTGATATTATCTAGGATGCAAATATGCATATTGTTGTATTTCATAGCTTACTGTGAGGAATTTTACTTTAAATAAAGATTGGTACTCACATATACTTGACGTTTTCTCATCTAAAAGAATTTTAAAGGATTTTATTATTACAAAATAAATAAATGAATAAACACATAATTAAAAAAAATGACGATCTTTGTTTCCACGGAGCTCTTGATTGTACGCTGTCTAGTGCTGGTCTTTTTAATGAGTTTACATGTTCCCTAGTAAATGTGTGATGTTAATAGTTTTATGACTAACAAATATGTACACATGTTTTAGTCTATTGTGCTGGACATACACAATAATTTGTTTTAGCGCTAATAACAAATATATCCACATGCTTTAGTCTATTGTGCTGGATGTATGAAGATCTGATTTAACGCCAATACTTTCATCATTTTTAAGCTTAAGCGGGATTACGATTACCTGACACTTCTTGTAAACTTGATTTGTGCACCCTTATATTACTACATGTATACTCTTTTATTATGCAGGGGCCTGAAGATGGCAAAATGAATTGCCGAAACTGGTTGCTTTCGAAATAAAATAAAATATCTTAAAGTGTACGGCTGTTGGTAAAGTTGATTGAATTTGTAAAATGTGTTTTATTCCTTGTGAATTTTTTATCATATAATCCTAGAATGGGTAGGTACTTGTCATCCCACTTGTCAGTAAAGTGACCTTGTCGTTGAGGCTGTTACTTTTCTTTCCAGCAGTGCACATAACCATGTTCTAACAAATTCACTCTTCCTTCAAATGGCTCTGAGCACTATGGGACTTAACATCTGTGGTCATCAGTCCCCTAGAACTTAGAACTACTTAAACCTAACTAACCTAAGGACATCACACACACCCATGCCCGAGGCAGGATTCGAACCTGCGACCGTAGCAGTCGCGCGGTTCCGGACTGAGCGCCTAGAACCGCATGGCCACCGCGGCCGGCATTCACTCTTCCTGCTGGAATATCCGTGTTAGTATGCAAAATGAAACAGCAGTTTGCAAAGCAGTGCGCTGTTGTCAGAAGTGCAAGCTCTGTGAAGTTTTCTCCAAGTCGGATATTCCGCGTGGTTTCCTCTGCCAGAATTTAATAAGATATCCGATTAATTTGAAATGCAAATAGCGTATCGACTCTCTGTTCCCTGTATACGAATAACAAAATCTGTAAGACAGACAGACAACTTTTTTCTTTCAGCCTAAACCAAAATTCTCGTTTGGCACCCGCATTGCAACTAAGAACTTTGCAAGAATTTACTTACACCAGTGAATGCTGAACAGTAAACTCTTTTGCAAAACAAGCAAGCTGGGTTAACTGCAATAACTACTTACACATAGGAATTTGAAATCGATATTTTCCAGCAAAAGCTCCGTACGATTCATGACGTTCAGAATGTTAGATTGTTTTGATTATGTATGATATCAATTGGTAAAACATTAGAGAGAGAGAGAGAGAGAGAAGTAAGAGAAGAAAGAGCCAGAGAGAGTTTCCAAATGCCAGGAAATACATGTGTGCAGCCCCTAAGAAGGGACCAAAGATAGCACATTAGAGACACTAAATTGATATTGATACCACTGGAGAAAATACACTATTAGGACGAAGAGAAATACACTGTATACAATAATACGCCATCCTTATCGCTTTTATTGTATAAATTTTACAATTTTAGGCGTTTCGGCCTTAAGCCATCATCAGAATTTATCTAACACAATGAAAAAAAGAAAACCATGTGAATTAGTTATCTTATCTTTGTGTTTTGTAAGATAACTAATTCAAATGGTTTTTTATCCGTCTTTATATCAGATAAATTCTGAGGATGGCTTAAAGCCAAAACGCGTAAAATTGTAAAATTTATACAATAAAAGCGATGAAGATGGAGGATAATTGCATATAGTGCGTTTCTCTTCATTCTAACGGCGCGTTTTCTCTAGTGGTATCAATGTCAATTGAGTATCTCTAATGAGCTATCTTTGGTCCATATATATATATATATATATATATATATATATATATATATATATATATATAAGAAGAAGCTGAATCCGTTAGATGGCGTTAGTTCAGATGCGCTATCGCATATACCATCAAAAAATGTTCAGATGTGTGTGAAGTGAAATCTTATGGGACTTAACTGCTAAGGTCATCAGTCCCTAAGCTTACACACTACTTAACCTAAATGATCCTAAGGACAAACACACCGATGCCCGAGGGAGGACATGAGCCTCCGCCGGGACCAGCCACACAGCCCATGACTGCAGCGCCATAGACCGCTCGGCTAATCCTATGCGGCGCATATACCATCAAAAAGTTTAGTATTATGCATGCTCTAATTACCTACGAAAGAATTAAAATATCTATCGTAATAAAATGTACTATGGGCTAGTGTAACAGTTATACGGCATAAAATTATAAACAAAAGCAAAGTCTTTCTTTCGCTACTGCCCTTATCCCGCAATGGGCGCAGGGTCGGCTGGGTTAAGTACGGATTTGGCATGGTTAAGTTAAGGGGTGGCCGACTGCCCTTCCTGCTGGCACCCCATACCCCCCCGGGACGGAATTAGTGTACCCCAGCCGTCTGCGTCTAGTGGAAATCGTGAAACAGTGTGAATGTGTTTCAAATGTCTGCGCGTAGTGTAACTGAGGTGGGACGTGGGGACCAGCCCGGTATTCACCTAGTAGGACGTGGGAAACCGCCTAAAAACCACATCCGACTGGCGTATTCGATCCGGGGGCGGCGCGCCTACCAGAGTCCAGGAAGCAGCGCGTTAGCGCTCTCAGCTGTCCTGGCGGGTATTATAAACAAAAGCAAAGTGTGAAGTAATAAATACGAAACAGCTATATTTGAGTAAAATAAGGATGACGTTGGATAATAATGACTTTATTATTATAATATACACTGTTCAAGTCCGCAACTTGTGGCCGTGCGGTAGCGTTCTCGCTTCCCGCGTCCGGGTTCCCGGGTTCGATTCCCGGCGGGGTCAGGGATTTTCTCTGCCTCGTGATGACTGGGTGTTGTGTGATGTCCTTAGGTTAGTTAGGTTTAAGTAGTTCTAAGTTCTAGGGGACTGATGACCATAGATGTTAAGTCCCATAGTGCTCAGAGCCATTTGAACCATTTTTACACAGTTCAAATTAATGTGACCACCTGTCAAAAGCCTGAATAACGACCTCTTACACCGCGG
Source organism: Schistocerca serialis cubense (assembly GCF_023864345.2). Taxonomy (NCBI): domain Eukaryota; kingdom Metazoa; phylum Arthropoda; class Insecta; order Orthoptera; family Acrididae; genus Schistocerca; species Schistocerca serialis. The sequence continues at coordinate 314,263,738 of NC_064645.1, read as the reverse complement.
ACCGCTACGAGAAGTGCAGGACGAGAGTCACTGGGTACCTGGGAGCCACAGACAGGAGTGTGGAGCCATGCCAACTCCAGTACTGTGGCCAGCTGCGCTAGGTTTCTCGGTTCAGGATCCATGGTGCGAACAGCCCTATCGAAGTAATCCCACAGATTCTCGATTGGGTTTAGTCCGGTGAGTTTGGTGGCCAGGAGAGTAGGATAAACTCATCCTGGTACTCTTCAAACTACTTACAAACATTGCGAAGCTTTGTGGCGCGTTGCATTTTCCTGCTGGTACATTCATCGTGCTGAGGAAAAACTTACAGGAGAGATCATGGTGCCTTCCATAATGACCGACATCATCCAGAGAATGCCACAACAACATTCCAGAGACCAAAACAGTCGCTCCTCTGGCCTGGACGCTTCCAGCGATTGTTGTGAGGTGCTTGCTTTTGGAGGATAAAACGAGATTCATCTGGAAAGGTCACCTATCGCTACTCTGTGGAATTGTCGTGACAATGCCACCCTTCTTCGCCGATGAAAAGCATTCAACATGAATGCATGAACCAGGTGCCTGCTGCGGAGGCCCATAAGTGGGAACGTTCGTTGAACGGTCGTTGATGATGACGATGTTTGGTTTGTGGAGCGCTCAACTGTGCTGTCGTCAGCGCCCGTACAAAGCCCCAATTTTTACACAGTCCAATTATTTTTTACACAATCCAATCATGCCACTGGCACGAATGAGGATGATGATGATGAAATGATGAGGACAATACAATCACCCAGTCCCCAGTCAGAGAAAATCTCCAACCTGGGGCCCCGTGATCCAGAGGCAGCAACGCTAGCCACTGGACCACGAGCTGTGGGAACGGCCATTGACGAGACACCATTGGCAGCTTGTTGGTTCATTTGGCGGTAAGATGCACTGCAGGTCCACGTCTATTCCATTCGCCTGTATACATATCTGCAGCTGTCTTTCACCCCTATCACTTATGACCTGTGGAGCACCTCAAGTTGCCTCTGCACTGGTATTGGATAGCGCCCTTTTTCGATCTACTGTATACTTTAAGAACACTTTAAATTAACCACGGTTAAGACGTCGTGGTCTCCTGACCTTCTTTGCTTACATATTCCGCCCTCACAATCATATTCCGCACATCAAGACGCTTCATTCGAACCGAAACTCGATAAGATAAAGTCAATGTTGTATGAATTCATGTGAACGATATGCAAATAACAAGTAAGCGCACCGTGGTTGAAATACTCGAGGCTGGCGTACACACATACATTCCAGACACGACGGTCACAGGAGTCTTTAATTCGAGAGAGGCAGACCGCACGCCAAGGGGCCGGTCTCTTCAGAGGACGACCCAGCCTATCTATGTTAGCCAGTGCAGCCCATAGAGCAGACAGCGGTTGCCCGAGTGAAAGGAGGAACGACCCCATGTTTGGCTTAAAAGCAAGTTCCGCTACATTGTGTGGGAGCGGCCAGCCTATGCATTCTTTACACATAGCACGCAGTTTCAGAGATTTTCACAGGGAGACAGCAAACGCCAAACGTCGATACTTCAGGTTTCCGGATTGGTCGCCTTAAACGAAACGTCATTCTCCCGTTTTAGAAGAGCAATGCTGATTGGCAGACTATATTTCTGACGCCTTGAGCTGGACTAATGGAAGAGACCAAAAGATACACCCCTTCACGTCTGGCATGGAGAGGGGCCGTTCCGTTGTCGCTCTTGGAGCGAGAACAGGTAACGAGAGCGTGCGCGCTCGTACGTGTACTCAAAGAGCGAGGAACAAGTCTCTGCTCTGTACTTCACTGGGAGAGCACCTCTGTCGAGAGCGAATCGAAGTGCGACTCTATGTTGAGTCCTTGCGATTAAGCGTTGTTCACTGTGTTGGCAACGACACTTATTGTGCGGTGTGAATGGACAGAGTTACAGTTAAGGCCGGTATTACACTATCAAATTTCTTTGTCAAAGATTTGATCAAAGATGTGATCCAATATTCCGTCCAATATATTTGACAAAGATCTTTGACGTAGCGCTAGAAGGGATATTACACTGTCATCAAAGTTTTCGTCAAAGTTCAAGATGGCTGACAACAACTTGTTATTTAACCGCAGCAGTTCTACGTGCTCCAAAGCTTGCATACGTTCATTCCATAATGTCATATGGGATAATATTTTGGGGGTAAATCTTGAAGTCAAACAAAAGTTTTCAAGGTCCAAAAGCGTGTAATACGTATTATTTGTGGAGTAAATTCACGGACCTCCTGCAGAAACCTCTTCAAAGAACTGGGTATACTAACTACTGCCTCTCAGTATATTTACTTCTTAATGAAATTTGTCGTAAATAATATATCTCTTTTTCCAACAAACAACTCAGTTCATACATACAATACTAGGAACAAAAATGATCTGCACAAGGACTTAAAAGCACTTACTTTAGTTCAAAAAGGGGTCCACTACTCAGGAACACTCATCTTAAATAATTTGCATCAGTTTAAAAGGAGCCTGAAAGACTTACTACTGGCCAACTCCTTCTACTCAATTGGCGAAATTTTTAATAGAAACAAATGATGTATTGTATTTATTCATACTATTAGTATTGTTATTTCAGCTTAAAAAAATCGACTTGTTCCACATCCACGAGGGTCTCCTCAGCACGGATCTATGGAACGAAAAACTAATCTAATCTGGGTGAAGCCGTGGGTTTTACGACGACACGATAAAAGCATTCAATAAAACTTGTTACGTGAGCTTACAGTGGAAGACGTCAAGTCGTACATCAATTACTTAAGAATGGATGAGCATACATTTCCGTATGTGCTCAATGAAGCGTATCCTCATATCGCAATGCACAATATTCACTTAAGAACTGCTATATCTTCAGAAGACGGGCTCACTATAACACTCCGATTCCTTGCTACAGGAGAGGGTTATGTTAGGTTGGGTTGGGTTAGGTTAGGTCAGGTTAGGTCTCCAATCTTCTTAATCTATTTTTGTATTCAGAGTGCCTCACGTTGTAAAGCGCCTCATCAGCTTCAGACATCTCTATTAATTTTGTAGTTGTCGGCACACACCAATTGTATTTACCGGCAATGGTTATAAAAACACTACAGACCACAGAACGCTGCAGCGATGCTAGCGCTCCATGTGGTAACATGTCACATTGCAGTGAACAGAAGACAAGCGGTTTCTTTGATCAAATATACAGCGAGGCCCTAGATTTGATCAAATATTGGACGATATTTGACAAAGTCCCTATTACATTATCAAATATCTTTGACAAAGATATTGGACAAAGATATTGGACAAAGAAATTTGATAGTGTAATACCGGCCTAAACGCGTGCGAGCGAATTTTTGAGTGGCATCGCGGTGGACTGGTTATCTGACCAGTGTACCACGCCAATAGTTAGACTAGGGGCGAATAGGAGTACTTGACTTCATCAAGGCGTAGGGAGAGTTTGATTGGCGAAGGTTAATTCAGATAGAACGAGAGCTATCTTATTTGTCAGCAGCGAATGGCGCAGACAGCAGTCATCGCAGCTTACAGTATTGTGCGCTACAGCTATTGCGAGCCCCATATTTCCTCCACAACAGTACCCTTCACTGCATTTCACACGCGACAGCCTCGACCGTTCCTAGTAACATTGTGACGGATAATTATTCAAGCTGAGTAGGCGCGGCTCTCAGCCATTCTGCCAAGTCAATAACAATCTTAAACTTTGTACAGAAATTTCACTAGCGAATCCTATCCTTGAGAGGTAACCTCACATTCCGAAAATAGCCAGAATATAACTTGTTCAATTCATAAGTGTCATTGTGATTCCTCAGAATTTTTTGCAAAAATAAATAATAATTTTAGTTAGTTTAATATTTTTCATACACTAACTATCACTACTCCAGTACCCAAGTATCCCACTAGTTATGTAAGAAATTTTGTGAATTTTTGTGCCATTTCCTTACAGCGGACGACTCCAGAAGATATTTATTGCTGAAAGTTTTTTAAGCATTTCTCTTTAGAACGTTAGGAGCGTCTGTCTGACTTCTGTAGTAGTGTGGGGGTGGAAATTGCATCTTGCAGGAGCCACAGGGTAAAGGGTAAATCTCAGATTAATCCGTTGCGCAGAATAACAGAATAAAAAAAACCCGACGCTCACAACGGCGACAAACTTAGACGTTTCAGAACCATATCGAACCTGAGCCTGAAAGCCAATGATTGTGTCCTTTTGGAAAACAGATCAATTAAAACAGATCAATTTACGACAATGACTGCACTGCTGTCCGCTCTCCGCCTTCCCTTTCCCAGTTCAACCCCTCTTCCCGACCAGCTTCATATTTTTTCCACTGCAAGTGCTGTCACCTGCCGTCCATGGGTGGTGATTACACGTTGACCAATGCAGTGACCACATTAATGTGACTGGACCGTATGTGCACTGAGGGGTCAAAAGTCATGGGATCTTCCTAATATTGTGTTGAACCTCCTTTTGGACAATGTAGTGTAGCAACTAGATGTGGTATGGACTCAACAATTCGTCGAAAGTCCTCTGCAGGAGCAATGAGCCTTGTCGCCTCTATAGCCGTCATAACTGCGAGAATGTTTCCAGTGCAGGATGTTGTGCATGAACGGACCTCTCGATTATGTACCGTAAATGTACGATGGGATTCATGTCGGGCGTCGTGGTTGGCCAAATCATTCACTCGAATTGTCCAGAATGTCGGTCAAACACATCGCGAACATTTGTGGCCTAGTGACATGACATCTTTTTGGGAACACGAAGTCCAAGAATGGCTGCAAATTGTTTCCAAGTAGCCGAAATAAAAACTTCCAGTCAGTGTTCGGTATGCTGGACCAGTGGACTCAGTCCGTTCCACGGAAAAGCAGCTCCACCATTGTGGGGCCAACAACCGCTTGCACAGCGCCTTGACAACAAATGGTTCAAATGACTCTGAGCACTATGGGACTCAACTTCTAAGGTCATCAGTCCCCTGGAACTTAGAACTACTTAAACCTAAGTAACCTAAGGACATCACACACATCAATGCCCGCGGCAGGATTCGAACCTGCGACCGTAGCGGTCGCGCGGTTCCAGACTGTAGCGCCTAGAACCGCTTGGCCATCCCGGCCGGCCTCTGACAACAGCTTGGCTCCATGGCTTCCTGTGGTCTGGGTCGAACCCAATAATCAGGCCTTACCAGCAGAAATGGGGACTAGTCTGACCAGACCACGTTCTTCCAGTCGTCTAGGATCCAACCCATATTGTCGCGAGCCCAGGAGCGGCGCCGGCCAGAGTGGCCGAGCGGTTCTAGGCGCCACAGTCTAGAGCCGCGCGACCGCAACGGTCGCAGGTTCGAATCCTGCCTCGGGCATGCATGTATATGATGTCATTAGGTTAGTTAGGTTTAAGTAGTTCTAAGTTCTAGGGGACTAATGACCTTAGAAGTTGAGTCCCATAGTGCTCAGAGCCATTTGAACCATTTGAACTATTCAGTGTCCGTAGTATGTTAATTCTCGTCGTGCGGCCATAATAACGTAGGAAACCTTTTCACATACATCGGCTGAGCACAAGTGACATCTCCGCCGATGCTATGCCGTTTTATACTTTTTGTATACGATACTACCGTCATGTGTATATGTTCATATCGCTATCCAATGACTTCTGGCACCTCATTGTATTTTATATCAGTCACTCAGAAAGACATTGGCTGCTTCAAATGTCAGTTGTATGCAGCCTTACTAAGCTGCTATGGATATACTCGTATCGAAATGCTTTAATGATACCTCTTACTGAGAATGCATCTGTATATGCAGAAACAGTTTCATTTGTTTATTGGGTTGCAAAAGTCAAATATCAAACCGTGAAGAGTTACTACATAATACAAGCATTTATATAATCAGAAAAAACTAGAATTAATATTTTTCTAACTTTAAGAATATCTAGAATGACGTAAATTGCGAAACTTTTATCAGTTTGAAACATATGCATGCAAATTGTTTTTAACTGCATTGACCTAAAACACTCTTTAACGTAGCCTTGAAACCTGTAGCTTTTGAGCTCCACTTTCAATGGTATGTTCATAATTCGTTGGTTATAAAAGTCTGAAACAACCAAAAATTTATTACTGTACGCATAAGCTACGTGGTGGAAACCATATGAATAAAGAGTATCTCCTAAATCTGCGTTGGTCTGTTCTAGTTCAACTGGAATGCGTGCGATTTACAGTATGCATTCAAATCCATCACAATTACATTAATGAAGTTATCCAAGCAAACAAACGACTGGATTGACTGCTTATATAAATTCTGGGGAGGTTTCTCCAGTCGTTCAGAAATGAATCACTACCAAAAACAAGTAAAACAATATATGTTAGGGGACCAGTGTTCCATCACGAATACATGCTTCACGTTTGCTGGGTACGCAAGAGACGGTCACTTTAGAGACCAACACGGGAACATAGTGATAAATGAAGGAACGTGTCTATTATGATGAGCATCTACATCTACTTATGCATCACTGCCGTGCAGTTCACACTTAAGTACCTGGCAGAGGGTTCTTCGAACCACCTGCAGTATATTTCTCTACCGCTACACTGACAAACCTCGTTTGTGAAAAATGAACACTTAAATATTTCTGTATGAGCTCTGATATCTCTTATTTTATCACGACGATCATTTCTGCCTATGTGGGTTGGAGACAATAAAAAAAAATGGTTCAAATGGCTCTGAGCACTATGGGACTTAACATCTATGGTCATCAGTCCCCTACAACTTAGAACTACTTAAACCTAACTAACCTAAGGACATCACAGAACACCCAGACAATAAAACATTTTACCGTTCAGAGAGGAAGTTGATTGAAATTTCATGGAAAGATTTCGCCGTAACGCGAAACGCTTTTCTTTTAGTGATTGCCATCCCAACTAGCTTATCATAACATTCTCCACTGTTTTGTGATAATACAAGAGGAGCTGTTCTTTTTTGGTCTTGTTCGATGTCCTCCATCAGTCCTATTAGGTAAGAATCCCCTATCACAAAGAAATATTCTGGCAGAGGACAAACAAACGTAGTGTACGCATTCTCTTTAGTAAACGTGTTGCATATTGTGAGTGTTCTGCCGTTAAAACGCACTCGTTAGTTTGCCTTCTTCAGAACATTATCTATGTCATCGTTCCATTATAAGTTGTTGGTAATTGTAATTCCTAGGTACTTAGTTGAATTGACAGGCTTTAAATTTATGTGATTTACTGCTGTAACCTGACTTTAACGGATTTGTTTTCGTATACAAGTGGATAACTTCACCACTTTCCTTATTCAGAGACAACTGACAACTTTAACACCATGCAGGTATCGTGTCTTTCAGGTTGTAAATGGTTCTGACGACTTCACAGAATCATCTACAATCGGTCTAAGAGGAATGCTCAGATTGTCTCCTAAATCTATTGCGTATAGTTTAACAGCAGAACGCCTGTAACATTTTCTTGGGGAACGCCACAAACAGCTTCTGCTTTACTCGACAATTTTCTGTCGATTACTGCTACTTGTGACATTTCTGACGAGACCAACAACCGAGTCGTACAACTGAAGCGATACTGCACTGCCACGCAATTTCATTAAAGATTTATGGTGAGGAAATCTGCTGAAAGCTTCTGGAAATCTGGAAATATAGAATAAATTTGAGATCCTCTCTCGATAGCACTCATCGAATAAAAAGCTAGTTGTGTTTCAAAAGAACGATGTTTTCTAAATAAGTACTGGCTGTGTGCCAATAGACTGTTACCTTCGAGGTAATTCATAATGTTCGCACAGAGTATATGTTCCAGAATCCTACAGCGAATCGATGTCAGTGGTATGGATCTGCAATTTAGCTGATTGCTCCTACTCCCTGTCTTAAGTTTTGGTGTGACCTGTACAACTTTTCAGTCTATTTCTACGGACATTTCGTCGAGCGAGAGGTTGTATACGCTTGCTGAGTAAAGGGCTATTGTATCGGCATACTATGAAAGGAACTTTATTGGTAAGCTATCGGAAACGGGAGATTTACCTTTACGAAGTGTTTTAAGCTGCTTCGCTACACCGAGGATATCTACTTCCACTCGTAAGTTATTCATGGTAGCAGTTGTTCTTGTTTCCAGTTTTTGAATATTTACATCATCTTCTTTAGTGAAGGAATTTCGGAAAAATGTGTTTCATGACTCCACTTTTGTGGCGCTGTCATCTGTGATATTACCGAGCATAAGAGGAGAATGTATCATAAGTCGAGAACATATAAATTTACGATTTAACATCGAGGAACAAAGTGTTACTAACAATACTTCCGGATGTGATTGTCATATATCTTCTGCGGACTTTTCCGAAAAGTCAGATTAATCGTCTTAAGACGTGGTGTTTGAGTTCTGCCCCATTATCGAGGTCGGTTCTTTGTAGTCAAACAACAGCGAGCTGCCTGTCTTGTAGAAGATCTTCCAACTGGGAATATTTGCGAGAGGATTACTATTTCGAAAATGGCTCTGAGCACTATGGGACTTAACATCTGAGGTCATCAGTACCCTAGAACTTAGAACTACTTAAACCTAATTAACCTAAGGACATCACACACATCCATGCCCGAGGCAGGATTCGAACCTGCAACCGTAGCGGTCACGCGGCTCCAGACTGTAGCGGCTAGAGCCGCTCGTTCACTTCGGCCGGCGATTACCATTTCCACTAATTGTCTTATAACCAAGAGAAACTCCCCGAATACTTTGGCCGCAACAGAATACTTGTAGCTATTTTTAATTCATTTGTTAGGGAATACGTCCCAGAAAAGAATGTGAAAACCTAGAGCTGATTTCTGCGTGTATTTGAATGTGTACAGGTGTGAAGTCGATAATTTGATTGGTGTGTAAATTTTGTTTATGTCTTTCGTTCCCTTCTCGCCAACAGCCTTGCCGTGTTGGGCACATTGGTCCTCATCCGGTCATCGAAGTTAACTCGTACTTCACACACTTCTGTGCAGTGATGTGCTTGATACGCTGGGGTGGATCGTACTCCAGTGACAACAACGATCATAACAACAACTGTTGTAATCTGTTGAATATTTTTACTTGAAATTTTTTATAGCTTCTCAGAAGCTAGAGTTCTGAAGTTATCAGAGTCATATAACCAAAACATGACATTAAGAAAGACAAATATTTTAAAAATTGAAGAACATTGCTGTTTTTTATTAAAAAAAGTCATAACTTTTCTACGTTTTTATTTAAGTGGCTAAAAATTTACCTGAGATTGTTCAAGATAATTTTAAAAATTTTTTATTACTGAACTATCTGGAAAACTAATTTATTGTGAAAAATAAAAGGGAAGAGTATCGTCAAGAAGTGAAAATTGTGTTATTGTCAAAATTATGAAAGTGTTTTTGTTTGGACGTAATATTCACACGAAATTAACTGGAAAATAGAGTAAACATGTTTATAATAACGAAACGAAAGAATTTCAAAGAAATCTGCATATCTATTCGCAGATAGCGTAGCTGTTCTCGTTGCAAACTGGACGGTGGCAGGACAAGAACTCTTTCTTGCTTTTTCGGTCCTCTTTCCTATTGCAACGGACACAACGCATAGGATGAGACGTGGCACTTAGGGAAAGGCATGGTTCGGTGTGGATGGGGCCTTACTCAGTTACCGTTGGTTTCTCAATTTTTAAAAAAATCACGTACCCTTTATTTGGAACCAATTGCAAATACGGTTGACAGTAAGGAACAATTATCAAATTTGACTGTTGAGAGACAATGTCTAATAAAAATTCTTAAACAAGTTGCACTCACAGCTGTATTCAAATTATTTTTCGGATGAAGGCCCCAATAGTAATAACTCAAAAAACAATTTGATGGCTGAAGGCCTGGATACCAAATTCTTAAGAACAGTTAAACTTCTCCAAGAGATACTAAAATACTTTTTGAAAAAAAAAACAGTCATCAAAATTTCACTATTAAGAGAAAATATCTAATTAAAAATTGTTAAGACAAATTGCATTCACAGCTGAAGACCTTATTGAAAAGAAATTCAAATTACTTGTTGGCTGAAGGCCTCAATAGTAATAACTCAAAATTAAAATATTTAAAGGAAAAAATTCATCACAATCTGATCAAACAAAGAGAGAAGTAGGCCTCAGAAAGTGCTCCAATTGTAATGTCCCCACAGAAAATACCCTCTACCACGCACCAATTAATCATTGTCAATCAAACCATCCACATTCATTCACTCTGGAAAAGTATCTGATCTGATTTTCTCGTAACACATGCGGCGACAGCTAGACGACGCCAAAGTATTTTCTAGCGCGTTTATTCTTTGAAATAACAGAGATGCATATATGCATTCTCGATGGTTGTTAGAGTGGTAACTAGGACAGCTTCTGGAGTAGGGATTGAGGGATTGACGTATTTCTGAGAATTACATATTCTGATTTTCTTCTCGCTAAATCGAGCGAATTAACTTTTGTGCCACTAGCGGTTTGTTTGAATAGAAAGAGAGTGTAAACGGAAAATAATTAAGACGTGGAATCACCGGAGATCTGGACATGTAATGGAGATGGATTTAATACACAATTTCCTTCATAAATAAGGTTTGTGACTTTTTGTTCCGGAGTGAATGAACGAATGAGTTTTTCTGAACCATTTGATGATCACGTTGGCCCTGTAATTAGTGGGGAAGTTTCAGCTGTGTCGAAGAGAGCCCGCAATCACTGAGTGTGTTAAATCGTCCAAAAAAGCTTCGTACACATCTGGAATTCGCACTCTTTCGTAAAAGGAACAAATTGTCCACACGATTGATTCTCCCGACTGAATACAGTGTTTAACAGTAATAATAAATGTAAAGATCTCTTACAGCAAGCCAGCCGCTGATTACCAAGACGAAGGACTCCACCAAAGATCCTATTTGGCTGGTTTCACGTAATGAAATATTATATTAAAAACTGTACATAGATAAAGGAGAGAAAGAGGGAGAGCGAATGAAAATAGAGATAATACTAATAATCCTCTATTAGTCCAACCTTTCGCCTATCTTATCACGGATCAGTCAAGACACGGGACGCCCTTACATTACTGTATAGATTTATGTGTGAAGGTGAAAGGGTCTTAAAGGCAACAGATACACGTCTATACATACAAGACATTACACAAAGTTAGCGGCTAGCTGCATTCATCATCTATTCATAGAGGAAGAGACGACAACTTATTATCTTGTTAAACAGTGATCGGCCTGGGAAAGTCGCTCAACTTGGTAACCGATGAGACAGGCAGCCAAGAGTTGTATTCACTTAACTGGATGGCAACTCAGTCTAGTGACAGTTTAATCGCAGACCAACACTCTTGTAAAATCTACCTAACGTCTGATAACCAATACAACGATGGAATAACTCAGGCAAGGCGGAACTGGCGGACAGTACTGCGTCTTCAGAGTCCGGTGTTTAGAACATCCAGTAGCAGAAGGAACCACTACCTCCAAAGCAGTCCAAAAGAAAGATCTCCAGACCAAAATCAAGGAGGCTGTCGAACAACATGCCTTACCGGACAGCAGTGGCAAGGTGAGGAAAGGTACACTGCCGCGAGAATACGCTAACCTCCAGGGCAGGTAACTGAAGCGTTAGCGGCCACTAGGCAGAAAAATACCGCTGGTTGAACTTCACCAATAAACACAACGAATTCAATGCTTAACAATAAGAAGCGGAGGATGGCTAACTAATTTCGCCAACTGCAAACACTCCACTCATTGCTCTTCGTCTCAGTGATCCTGTGAGCAGCAACAACGCGTGAACAAACGGCGTGATCTCAAAATAGTGGAGGTTTCACTGCTGGGTTAATGTTCACTCAACTCAAACGTCCTGGGTCCGGTGGACAACAAGGTTGTGGCCCTCGCAACTGCAGCCTCTCGATCTGGCAGTGCCTGCGCGCCGCCGGCGGTCGCGGCATGTCCTCGTGTTGCCGGACCTCACTCCTGCTCTGTCCCAACCGAACTCACCGCCTCACTCCGATATGGAAACACTTGACGTCCTTCCAAAGATATAAGCGCAGTGCTAGATATGGATAACCGCTGCTGCTGCCACTCACGGACAGACAATGATAGCAAAAGTAGTGGTGCCAGTAAACAGAAGAAGAAAACGAGACGCCACTATCCCTATTACACGCTGCAAACCTACCAACGGCACCAACACGAACCGCAACACGGCTCATAGGATTTGGCAGATTTTTACCAGAAACTGAAAACTTAAGTGTCAACACTTAAGTTTTCAGGTTATTTGCTTATCCAGTTACGCTGGCCATTGATGCGATATATATAGGGGTCGTATCAACCCCTGCTGCATTAACTACAGCCTGAAGATGGCACAATGAAGTATATGTGACATGTGTGTGCAGAAAAACAAATATTTACAATTTCTGAAAAATTGGATGATTTATTAAAGAGAAATTTGAGAAAGGCAATAATACTTAGGTCAACCTCTGCCCCTTATGCCAGCAGTTATTCGGCTTCACATATATTGAGTTGTTGGATGTCCTCCTAAGGGATACCGTGCCGCCGGCCGGAGTGGCCGAGCGTTTCTAGGTGCTTCAGTCTGGAACCGCGCGACCGTTACGGTCACAGGTTCCAATCCTGCCTCGAGCATGGATGTGTGTGATGTTCATAGGTTAGTTAGGTTTAAGTAGTTCTAAGTTCTAGGGGACTGATGACCTCAGATATTAAGTCCCATAGCGCTCAGAGCCATTTGAACCATTTGATATTCTGCCAAATTCTGTACAACTGGCGCTTTAGATCGTCAAAATCCCAGGATGGTTGCACGCTGCTGCAGATAATGCTCCAAACGTTTTCAGTTGGGGAGGGATCTAGCGACCTTGCTGGCCAATGTAGGGTTTGTCAGGCACGAAGACAAGCAGTAGAAACTCTCGCCGTGTGTGTGTGTGTGTGAAGGCGTTATCTTGCTGTAAAGTAAGCCCAGCATGGCTTGCCAAGAACGAGAACAAAACGGGGCTTAGAATACCGTCAACGCACCGCTGTTGTAAGGGTGCTGCGGATGACACCCAAAGGAGTCCTGCTATGAAGAGAATTGGCACCCAGAACCATCACTCCTGTCGGGCTGTGTTCAAGTTGCTGTCCAGGGCGTATACAGACACGTGTTTGGTCTCAAATCTCATTGACTGGAGCAGAATTGTCTTGAGTGATGAGTCTCGCTTCGAATGAGTACCGATGACCAGCGAAGACGTATATGGAGACGCCTCTGACAGTGGTGGGACACAAACTTCACTGGCGCCGCCACGCGGCTCGAGAACCAGGAGTCATGGCCTGGGGTGCCATTTCAGTTTATAGTAGGTCTCCTTTGGCTGTCATCCTTGGCAGACTTAAAAGCGCCGCGCAAGGTAGCCACGCGGTCTGAGGCGTCTTATCACGGTCCGGGCGGAGGAGGAGGATATTAGTGTTTAACGTCCCGTCGACAACGAGGTCATTAGAGACGGAGCGCAAGCTCGGGTGAGGGAAGGATGGGGAAGGAAATCGGCCGTGCCCTTTCAAAGGAACCATCCCGGCATTTGCCTGAAGCGATTTAGGGAAATCACACGGTCCGGGCGGTTCCCCCCGACGGAGGTTCGAGTCCTCCATTGGGCATAGGTGTGTGTGTGTGTGTGTGTGTGTGACATCCTTAGCGTAAGTTAGTTTAAGTTAGACTAAGTTGTGTGTAGAGACCGATGACCTCAGCAGTCCCATAAGACCTTACCACAAATGTCCAATTTCCAGCCTTACAGTTCCGTTTTGTTGCCATTCATGGCAAGCCTTCCTGGCCTAACATTTCAGCAACGTAATACTAGAGCTCCTAATGCTCGTCTCCGTGGTTCCAAACCCTACCTCAGTCAGGAAGGACGCCGGATCTCTAGCCAACTGAGGACTTTTGGAGCATTATGGGCAGAACCCTGTAACCATATGGGAATCTGACGATCTAAAGCGCCAATTGGGCATAATTTGGCACGACGTTTCTCAGTCAGTGTCAAGCCGATTTAGTGCTATCATAAACGCCAGAGGTGAACCAACGCATTACTGACTTTCTCAATTTGTGAACACTTTCTCTTGAACAATTTATTTATAATTGACCTAGAAGATAGTGTCGGAAGTTCCATGCGGCTTTTCGCGGATGATGCTGTAGTATACAGAGAAGTTGCAGCATTAGATAGTTGTAGCGAAATGCAGGAAGATCTGCAGCTGATAGGCACTTGGTGCAGGGAGTGGCAACTGACCCTTAACATAGACAAATGTAATGTATTGCGAATACATAGAAAGAAGGATCCTCCATTGTATGATTATATGATAGCGGACCAAACATTGGTAGCAGTTACTTCTGTAAAATATCTGGGAGTATGCGTGCGGAACGATTGAAGTGGAATGATCATATAAAATTAATTGCTGGTAAGGCGGGTACCAGGTTGAGATTCATTGGAGAGTCGTTAGAAAATGTAGTCCATCAACAAAGGAGGTGGCTTACAAAACACTCGTTCGACCTATACTTCAGTATTGCTCATCAGTGTGGGATCCGTACTAGGTCGGGTTGACAGAGGAAATACAGAAGATCCAAAGAAGAGAGGCGCGTTTCGTCACAGGGTTATTTGGTAAGCGTGATAGCGTTATGGAGATGTTTAGAAAAATCAAGTGGCAGACTCTGCCAGAGAGGCGCTCTACATCGCGGTGTAGCTTGCTGTCCAGGTTTCGAGAGAGTGCGTTTCTGGATGAGGTATCGAATATATTGCTTCCCCCTACTTATACCTCCCGAGGAGATCACGAATGTAAAATTAGAGAGATTCGAGCGCGCACGGTGGTTTTCCGGCAGTCGTTCTTCCCGCGAACCATACAGGACTGGAACAGGAAGGGGAGGTAATAACAGTGGCACGTAAAGTGCCCTCCGCCACACACCGTTGGGTGGCTTGCGGAGTATAAATGTAGATGTAGATGTAGAACAAATCATCCAAAGTTTCTAAAACCGATCATTTGTTTGTCTGTCATGTACACCATATCTACCGATTTCCGTCCCATTCAGAAAATTCCTTAATGGTGAGTCTTTTTTTTCTTGCACTGTATTTAATGCGTACTGGCATTGGAAAACGCTGGCTGATGAACCAGTAGCTTACCGAGAAAGGTTACAGATAAAGCCCATGCCGTTCGGAGAGACAAGCATAATTTGATATAGTCTAGTCAGTTTGTTGCCCGTGGTCCTCTCCTGATCTGCTTTACTCCCGCAGCCCCCACCGTCCCGGCTGGAGCTAAGAGTCCCGTCACGGGCGCCTGCGGCTCTTTCGCCGCCGGCCTCCCGGGCAACACGGCGCCGCTTTCCATTTAATTCCACCTGCGGCCGTAGACGGACGTGATTGCAAGTCCAATTAGCGGAGTTGGCGGCGGCGTTTGCTATCGGAAACCGGCGCAAACACGGACCCGGCCCCGACTCGTACCCCCGCGTCGACGGCTTGCATCCCAATTGTATGCAGTAGCCGAACCGAGCCCAGCCCAACCGAACGCTCCCAGTCACGTGATTACGTCTCATTTGTTTGTCCAGCTCGTGACGTCCTTTTAGAGTGCGCTTACTAGATTTCATTAATGAATTTCACTTGCACAGCGGAATATTCTGGTGCGTCAAAACTCATTACAGGCTGCCCGCGGCACACCGAAGCTTTTTAGAGTGCGCTTTGTACGAGGGTAACACATAAAGTAACGGACCACTGCGGATGATTACTTCGCAGATTGATATCAGGTTAAGGGAGTACCCAGCGAAGGCGGGAGTGATGAAATTCCCAACCACTGTAGGGAGGAAAAATCGCATCAGTTTCAAGAAACCCAGAACACACTGTATGGGGCAAATAACCACACTCCGCAACACGCACATGTCGTGTAAGCCGGCCACGTGATCCACACCGGTTCAGAGCGTAGTGCGAGATTTATCAGTATGAGTGGAGTGCAAAGGGGACAGGGGTACTCACTGTGGAGCAGCGGGTGTTATTTGTGGAAAGTTACGTGACAACAAAGTCGTGGAAACGGTGTGCTCGGTTGTTTTCTGAGGAGTTTAATGGTGTCAAAGTGCCAGCAAAGAGTACCATGCGACGGTTAGTCCGAAACTGGCGCCAGCCAGCATCTATTTGAACAGGTAATATATATATATATATATATATATATATATATATATATATATATATATATATATATATATATTTATATATATAATAAAAGAAAAGAAAATAAAATAAAAAAAATTGCGGAAGGTGCCCGCACAGACAATCTGTGTAGCCGTCTTAGATTGTTTGCAGATGATGCTTTCATTTACCGTCTTGTAAAGTCATCAGATGATCAAAACGACTTGCAAAATGATTTAGATATCTGTATGGTGCGAAAAGTGGCAATTGACCCTGAATAAGGAAAACTGTGAAGTTATTTACATGAGTACTAAGAGAAATCAGCTAAATTTCGATTACGCGATAAGTCACACAAATCTGAAGGCTGTAAATTCAACTAAATACTTAGGGATTACAATTACAAATAACCTAAATTGGAACGATCACATAGTTAATATTGTGGGTAGAGCAAACCAAAGACTGCGATTCATTGGCAGAACACTTAGAAGCTGCAACAGGTCCACTAAAGAGACTGCTTACACCACGCTTGTCCGCCCTATTCTGAAGTATTGCTGTGCAGTGTGGGATTCGCATCAGGTGGGACTGACGGATGACATCGAAAAAGTACAAGGAAGGGCAGGTCGTTTTGTATTATCGCGAAATAGGGGAGATAGCGTCACAGACATGATATGTGAATTGGAGTGGCAGTTATTAAAATAAATGCAATTTTCGTTGCGACGGAATCTTCTCATGAAATTTCGATCACTAGTTTTCTCCTCCGATTGCGAAACATTCTGTTGGCACCCACCTACATAGGGAGAAATGACCATCACGATAAAATAAGAGAAATAAGGGCTCGCACAGAAAAATTTAAGTGCTCGTTTTTCCGCGTGCCGTGAGAGAGTGGAACAGTAGAGTGACAGCTTGAAGGTGGTTCATTGGACCCTCTGACAGCCACTTTATTGTGAATAGCATCACATAAATGTAGATGTAGAGCACTATTGCAAGATCAAAAGGTTGGGGTTTGGTGTTCAGTGTCTGCATGCAGCATTACTGGCCCCATCTTCTTTCATCAGACACTGACTTCGGCGCGTTACATTGCCAACATTTTGATACCATTTGTGGTAGCATTAACGGAGCAGGAAGAGACCTACAGTTACTTCCAACAGGACTGAACAACTGTCCATACAGCCGGCCGAACCTTGGAGCACATTTACACAGTCTTCAGACCTGACACAGTTGTTAGCAGAGATCAGTCTGTTCGCGGTGCTAGCTGGCCCCCCAGATCACCTTATCTGTCAGTGTGCAATTACTTTGCGTGGGGAGCCCTCAAGTCTAAGGAGCATCGCAACAATCCTAATACTCTTCAAAAACTGCAGCAGAACATTTCGGGTTAGACTGCAGCAATTCTAGCAGTCCAGCTTCGATCCGCCTTCAGCAATTTGCTGATCAGGCCCAAGAGTGCCCAGAGATGAACTGCGATCACTTTCAAGATCTGCTACAGTCAGTTACGAACTGTATTTCTTTTCTTCTGCTGTTTTTCTTTGTATCCTGGAACTCTTATCTCCGGGCCACTTTTATTTCACCCACTATTTCACTGACTAATCCTAAGTGTATCCAGGGGCATTTTTCATGAAATCTCAAAAATATTTTCCCGATCACCACTGTTGTACTTGCTATTGAAAACGGTGGAAACAGAACCCTTTTCATTTCGTTGTCCGCGTGTCTACGTGCCTATCTGTCTGACTGTTAAGATCCCTTTTTCTCAAGAACGAGTTGAGGTATCAAACTGAAATTTGTGTCACATGCTAACGCTTACGGTCTCTCCGCGATGGCAAATATTTAAGGGTTTAAGTCAATGCAATCAAAAGATACGACAATTTTTGTTACTCACAAATTCATTCATCAAAACCGCTACGGGTACTTCCCGTTGACCCAAAATCATGACATTTGGCAAGAAACAAGTTTTCACAGTACAAGTCAAGAAAAACATACGAATATTTTAATTTGTAATTATATCACATGTACTTGCGATTACAGACTTACATTGCATTAGCAGTCTACCAGAATCTCAGGAACTACTGCAGGGACTATGTTATGAGACCAAGGCGCTGCTGTGTTCGATTATATTTTATTGCGGTATTACAACTATTACAACACAATATTGCAATAGCAGCGTCTTGGTCTCATAGCACAATATGTAATGTCTTTATATGACATATACGGCGCAATGGGCCCAGATGAACACAAACTACAGAGATTTTGATATGGTTTTCAGTAATGTGTTGAGTGATAAACGAGGAAACTTTGCGTACGTAATTTACAAAAAAAATGGGTGCTAACTGGATTAGCTACAATGAAGTGAAGTCTCTTTCCGCTGTGAAATTGGGTACCTTTGCCGCCTAATAGTAACAGGTACAACGTGGGCACTAGCATCATTGGTCCTTTACGAACTGCTCATTCTACATACAACCATTCTCTGGCACTCTGTGCCTATGAGTCGACAACATACGTAATGTTTCAAAGCAAAATAATACTGGTAATTGATGCAGGATTGAACTTCTGTTGCCTGGGATGACATACTCATAACCTATAAAATATCCATTGAAGCATTCCACAGAACAGTTCGACATCTGCGTAACGACAATAGTCTTACGACTGACTGTACCGTTCTCTTCTTAGGAGACTTCCGTAAAATGACACCATTAATGGCAGCAGGGGTGAGAGCAGACGGAATCAACGCATCTGCAATTGCCAGTTAGCGCAGCATGTTAATGTAATTCCAAAATTAATAAAATAAATGAAAGATAAGAATAATAAATGTCAAATTTATACTCAAAATTAAAAAGTTCTTGAAAGTTGATGGTAGTTACATGTTGGACCTTCAATGCATTTTTCAATAGGGCGCAGACGTAAACGCTAGCCTACGCTGCCAGTCATTTTGTTACCACAACTTTTGTGCATTCACGTTAGTTGGCTTCGTCAATTCACAACCAGACTGTCACCGTCCAGCCTAACCTCAACCTCGGTCTGAGCTACAGATCTGTCTGTCACCACATACAAGGTTTCAGTGGGAGTTCAATAAGTAACTTTAGCTCGAAAGGCTTGGAATTCGTGCGAGTATCGATATCAATAGCAGGCAAAACTCGTCGATGTATTCGACTCAATGGTGTGGAAAAACTATCTACATAGATCAAGTTTGTGCAGGACCCTCGGAGTGCAGGTCCTACTTGCAGTTGTCTCTTTTCTCTCCTGTTACCAGACAATGATAAAAACTACTGAAAGGTGAAAATAGACAATGTTTCCACGTATCTGAACCTTACCTGCCTAAAAAAAATAATACTTAGAGACTTCAGAAAGTAAGTTACACATGTCGTCCCAAGCTAAGATCATTCTGCAGCGATAATGGCGCACTGTCTGAATGGTATTGTACCGAGTAACACTATCAGACTTTCGCATCTAGCCAGCTCCGAAGTGAAAAATTAGTATATTTTCTTACTCCATATTTAAACGAGATCATTCAGTATTTATGTTCTGCAATCTTTTTTGAAATTACAAAAATTACACCAGAAAATTGAATTATTTCCAAACGTAAAAGCATCTTCCAATGCAAAATATGGTAATTTATACTTATGCGCTCTCCAGCTTCCATGTACTTAATTTTATTTATCTGACAAACCCTACTCTTAGGGCTATATTTGATTTTGACTAATGGAGCTACGGAGACGTTTGTAAAAATGGCAATGACGTATTACTCCATGTTAATATAATAGTGTCGACTTCTGAAGAAGATAGGTTTAAACTTATCGAAACCTAGGTAAAGATTACTTTATCCTTTGCAACGGGTCGGCTGTTTTAAATCTAATTACGTGGAACCGTTGCTGTTACGCAGCTATGTTTAAAATAATAATTTATGTAGGAAGAAATACTCTTTTGAAATTTAAAATCTTATCAATACTACATTTAGTAGTTTATCTGTTACATTATGGGTGTTATAGACCAATAATCAGCAAGTGACATAAAGTAAGCAGAAATATTATAAAAACACAGTTACAAGCTGAATACATTTTGAAATAGAAGCTATCGGAAACGAACACAAATTTCCATTTTCAAGAGAAGTAAAATTGTCGAGACATTACCGAAAGTTACTGAATTTTCAAATATCTCATGTTCCATGGTAATAGAGCTTCTTTTTCGGTGTACGACCGGCGAAGTATGGCTCTTCCGTCCACACTGTTCCTTGACTCATCACACTTTTGACTGGTTTGATGTCAATCTTTTCATGTCAGAGTAGCACTTGCAACCTACGCTCTCAATTATTTGCTGGGTGTATCCCAATATCTGTCTTCGTCTGCAGTTTTTACCCTCTACCTCAAGTTACCGTGGTAGTTACTCCCTGATGTCTTAATAGATTAACTAACACTGGTCAACCAGAACATTATGACCACTGACCTACTATCGATATAAACCAGTACCGGCGCTAGCAGCGTCACCTGGCGAGGAATGACCGCTAGTCAGACACACGCACGGTACCCGCAGTATCAGTGAGCGTGCTGTCCGTGTGTAGAATGGGGAAGGTGCGCGATCTGACTGAGGGCATTGTGGTGGCCCGGAGGCTCTGAGCACTATGGGACTTAACTGCAGTGGTCATCAGTCCCCTAGAACTTAGAACTACTTAGACCTAACTAACCTAAGGACGTCACACACATCCATGCCCGAGGCAGGATTCGAACCTGCGACCGTAGCGGTTGCGCAGTTCCAGACTGTAGCGCCGGAGGCTTGGCACGAGCATTTCGGAAACTGCACGACTTGTCGGATGTTCGAGGAATACTGTGGAGAAAGTCTTCAACATGTAGCGAAACCAAGATGAAACCACGTCCCAATGTCGTGTGGTTGGGCTACCACCCGTCATTGCAGAGGTCGGACGCCGTAGGCTGGGCAGACTGGTAAAACGGGACAGGCGTTTAACTGTAGCGGTACTAACATCAGACTTTAATGCTGGGCAAACTATATGTGTGTCTCGACGACCCATGCATGTGCCAATGTTAACATCACGACATCGGTAGTTACAACTGAAATGGGCACGTGATCATCAGTACTGGACGATGGCGCAGTGGCAGAGCGTTGCGTGGTCTGGTTAATACTGATAACTTCTTCACCGCCAGCCGGGGTGGCCGAGCGGTTCTAGGCGCTATAGTCTGGAACCGCGCGACCGCTACGGTCGCAAGTTCGAATCCTGCCTCGGGCATGGATGTGTGTGATGTCCTTAGGTTAGTTCGATTTAAGTAGTTCTAAGTTCTAGGGGACTGATGACCTCAGCTGTTAAGTCCCATAGCGCTCAGAGCCATTTGAACCAATTTTTTTATGCTCTTGCCTGAATGCACATCTCAAGTTCCCAAGAATTTTTTATCTTCGGTAGCGTCACGATTTCTTTAAGAGCTCTTCTTTAAAGTGCGTTTCATGAGAAACTGAGTAGTATGAAAGTTGTAAGGAATGACATCTTTTCTTTCCATACAGGATCCAATACCTGTTGCATTCCTTGAGAATCTCATGATCGTTGTAGTAACTTTCTAAAATAATTTGATTACATCTTAACATACCCACATAATAAGAGTACTTGGTTTTCAACAAATTATTAATATACTAACGCGTCAGTATACTTATTTCATGAAATACTCTTGTCATATTATCAATTCCGTTATCTTGAAACGACGCAAATGCCCTACAAAGTATTTTTTCGGGGAAAGTGGCCACCTGAGCAAAGCGGCCAGTTATTCCTGTCAATGAACTGGTCGCTGTGTGCAACTAGCCGCCATTACGCTAAATATCGTGTCGTCTGAATACCAAATTACATAATATAGACAATTCATAAACAAGTGATTTCTAAGCCTAAAATATAACGTTTCATCAGCATTGTAGCATTTAACCAGCACAATAAAATTTACGTCATGAGGACAAATGAATTCATCACTTGCTTTACATCAGACGATTGAAACACACATAATATTTCACTACAGAGGAGTGCTCGCAGCTGTCGCCATGAAACTCGCTGACAAAACCAAGGAATTTTGTTTTTATGGTCTTAAGGCTGCACCAGTCTCGAAGAGTATGAAACGAAGTGGCCGCTTTACCCTCCCTGACGACTATAGCTGTCCTTCAGCTAAAGCAACAGCTGGCAATGCAGGTATAACAAAGTGTTTCTCTGTTGTATGTGATGATGAAGTTCCACTCAACACATTGCTGTATGGTATCTTTTTAACTAGTTTCTCCTTGTGATTCAGCCAGTGGCCTTGCTGCGGTGGTAACGCCGGCTCCCGTCAGATCACCGAAGCCAGGCGCTGTCGGGATCGGCTAAACTTTGATGGGTGACCTTTCGGTTTTTCTGAGCGCTGTGCGCTCAGCCCTTATAAGGCCCATTGAGGAGCTACTTGATAGAGAAGTAACGGCTTCAGTCACGAATACTGACAACGGCCGGCAGAGCGGTGTGTTGACCAGATGTCCCGCCACATACACATCCAATGACATGTATCGGCTGAGGACGACACGGCGATTGGCCAGTATCGTTGGGTCTTCCGAGACCTCTTCGAACGAGGAGAGTCTGAGCTGTTTGAGAATCAGGACACTTATTACCTGATTACACCACAAAAATCCGTCGCCACGATTAAGTGCGTCGACATCAACTACTCTGAGAACCATAACTTAATTGGCTATTTATGTAGGAATGTATTATAGTTAATGTGTTATTCATACATACAAACTGACGCGACGAACGAAAATATGTACCAAGATCGGGATACGAAGCGGGGTTCGTATCCTGATCTTGGTACAAATTTTCATTCGTCGTGTCAGTCTGCTTGGATATACATCATGTTTCAAAAAAAAAAAAAAAAAAAAAATGGCTCTGAGCACTATGGGACTCAACTGCTGAGGTCATTAGTCCCCTAGAACTTAGAACTAGTTAAACCTAACTAACCTAAGGACATCACAAACATCCATGCCCGAGGCAGGATTTGAACCTGCGACCGTAGCGGTCCTGCGGTTCCAGACTGCAGCGCCTTTAACCGCACGGCCACTTCGGCCGGCCCATCATGTTTCGTTTGATCGTATTATTTATTGTCAGTAGACGTAGCAAGACGAAGCAAATAGATTTAATAAAGAAACTGTAACATGTACTGCAATAAGGTATATAACAAAATGAGTCTGTACCATGAAATGAATTGGCTACAAATTTTCAGGTTCATAACACATCGTCACCGGTAAACCAATATCGCATAGCCTGTATTTTTCTGAAGACTGGTCTGATGCATTTTTTACCACACTAATCTGTCCTGCACAAGCCTCCTTATCTGCTGCAACCTACATCCATTTGAACCTGCTTTATGCGTTCATGCCTCAGTCTCTCTGTTCAATTTGATCTCCGACATTTGTTTCCCTTACAAAACTGACAATTTCTTGATGCTTGAGGATGTGTCCTATCAACTGATCCCTTCTTTAGTCTAGCAGTGCCTTGAATATTTTTCCCCGATTCCATTCAATACCTCGTAATTGCCTATGAGATTTAAATTGATGACGTGCAGAAACTTCGACAGAGGAAAGTGGTAGGAGCTATTGGACATGGGTGTGAAAGGAACAGAAAATCGCGTGAGGCCTAGAAAACGTGGAAATGCACTACTGAGGAGAAATTAAGTATGGAACGGGAAAATTGGACACATTTGCGAAACCAAAAGTAACTGAAGTTTTTTTTGCGTAAAATGCCTGAATCTCTAAGAAGTGACGAAAGTTTATGGTCATTGTGGTATCTCTCACGATAACAAATTCAAATTTACCTGCAGGAAACGAGTTCGTAATCTCTATATCTGGTATCTCTTCTTTCGAACACATCGGAAAGAACGGATCACGTATTCATCCTGCAGCCATTACGAATCAAGACACAGAGGAATTAAAGACATTAGATGCCAGTGGGCATTTATATGTATCAGTAGCGTAGTATGAAAATTTGTACGGGATTGAGATTCGAACCCCGGTCTTCTGGTTTCTCGGCAGATGCACTGACCACTGCACCATATGCACACAGTGCGACCACAGTCGTGTGGACTACCCTGGCGCGCCTCACTTCAGACCCAAATAGTGATGTGCTGCCCCTGCGCACTTGCCCCATTACTCGCGGCGTCTCGCCGATACGCGTTTTGAGTTTGAGCCTGGTGTACATCTGCACTGAGGGAATCACTCGCCGTCATCTTCTGAATTATGTCTATTTGGTGACCGAAGGAGACCCGGGTTCGAATC
This sequence comes from Schistocerca serialis cubense, assembly GCF_023864345.2. Taxonomy (NCBI): domain Eukaryota; kingdom Metazoa; phylum Arthropoda; class Insecta; order Orthoptera; family Acrididae; genus Schistocerca; species Schistocerca serialis. The sequence goes on along the minus strand of NC_064645.1, from coordinate 314,239,353 downwards.
CCGGGCTGGCACATATTTACAGTTTGCCTCACTGATACAAACCGGTACCGTCTGGCAGCTAATATCTTTAATTCCTTTGCCGGCCAGTGTGGCCGAGCGGTTCTCGGCGCTTCAGTCTGGAACCGCGCGACCGCTACGGTCGCAGGTTCGAATCCTGCCTCGGGCATGGATGTGTGTGATGTCCTTAGGTTAGTTAGGTTTAAGTAGTTCTGAGTTCTAGGGGACTGATGACCTCAGATGTTAAGTCCCACAGTGCTCAGAGCCATTTGAACTATTTAATTCCTTTGGATCTTGATTTATACATTTGTTTGATAAGAACACACATAACGCGACTGTGGTGTCGTGTGTCACCCCGGGGAGAGCCACACAACGACCGGCGGACGCCAACCGATGGCTGCTACACTGTCGAACTCTCCATGGCCGGAGCCCGCACCGCCGCTCTCATCGTGTGTAAGAGCGACCAACAGCCCCCTACTGCATCGTGAATGAGTATACATCCTCTCTCTATCAGTGAGTACAGTATAACAGACTTGACTACGAACTTTGGATCTGTCTGCATTGTATAGGACGATCCATAGAGTTAAGTAAATGCGTTTCACACATCTGTTGTGTCATTTCCGCTTTTTTCCTTCAGAACCCACTCACTGCTACAGGATACGACAACAATGACGCCCATGGTGATCCTTCGTTTGCCTATTTTTGGAGGATTCGTGCATTTCTGCGACAGGAACACTACGGCAACGAAGATGTGTCTCTTCCAGATTCTCGGACAAACACCGTGCCTGCCCATCGCATTACTCGTACGAAGTGTATGAAGAAAGACTGATTTTTCATCTACCAACGTCTTTATTTTTTCAGACAACAATAGTCTCCTTCATAGTAGTTCCCTTCGGCAGCTATACACCTGGTAAGGCCTCTAACAAGTTGGTCACTTTCTTTTGAATTGTTTTTGAGTCCCAAAATGACGTCCTTTTAAAACTTTTTTAATTTCGAGAAAAGAAAAAAATCATAAGGACTCGGATAAGATGAATAGGGAGCTGCAGAACAACAATGATGCCTTTTGGGAACAAAAATTCTGTGATGGAAGCAGCCATGTGACATGGAACGCCGGCCGCTGCGGCCGAGCGGTTCTAGGTACTTCAGTCCGGAACCACGCTGCTTCTACGGTCGCAGGTTCGAACCCTGCCTCGGGCATGGATATGTGTGATGTCCTTAAGTTAGCTAGGTTATTCCATGAAGTTGTGCGTTAAACTTGGGGAATCTGCGAGTGCGACTTTTAAAAAGCTGAAACAAGCATATGGGCAACATTCCTTATCATGGACAAAAGTTTTTCATTGGCACAAATCATTTTCCGAAGGTCACGGACACATTGAACCATGCTCAGGGAGACCTCCAGCTTCAAGAACCGACGAACACGTCAAACGAGTGTATACTCTTGTGAAATCAGACTGACGTTTAAAATAACGATGATGCGTGACCAGTTAAACCTAAACACATTCACTGTACATCAAATTTTGACCTAAATTTTGCATATGTCAAAGGTTGGTGCCAAAATGGTGCCAAAAAACCTCACAACTGAGCAGAAGGACAATCGAAGAAACGTCTGCGATTATCTTCTTCAGAGGATTGCCAATGACCACGAATAGTTGAGTCGTGTAATAGCACGTAACGAATTCTGGATTTTTAGATCCTGAGACAAAGCGACAAAATGAGGAGTGGCACACTGAGACATCTCCTCGACCGATAAAAGATCAAAACAATGCCGATTTGCTTTTTTGTAGCAGGGGTATCGTGCATACAATATTTGTTCCTCCAGACCAAACTATCAACCAAGTGTTTCTCAGAGATGCCCTTGAAAGGCTGAGAAAGAAGGTGAATCGAGTGCGATTGGACACTGCAGGCAAGTGGATGCTGTATTATGACAACGGCCACTTCCATCAAGAAATTTTTGATCTCAAAACGGATTCTTGTTGTTCCACTGGCCCCCTACTCAACTGATCTGTCCTCGCGTTTTTTTTACAAAACTGAAAAACACCTTAAAAGGACGTAATTCTTAGACCCTGGAGAACATTCAAAAGAACGTGACCGACACGATAAAGGCCCTACCAGTTGAAGCCTTTCAGCATTGCTACCGAGACTGGGAACGACGACTCCGCCGGCATATAGCTGCCGAAAGGAAATACTGTGAAAGGGAAAATATTGTTGGAAGTAAGGTCCGCCAGTTATGCAAAACACCGTTTTCTCCCGGTACCCAAACATCACCTCTGTGCCATCATGAGTGTGTTTCCGTTTTATTTAATCTGTAATGTGAACATTTTTACTAAACGATTACCAAATTAGAGAAATATTTACTTCAAACAAGAATTTGTTTCTTTTTCTTAATACCTTTACATTCGGTTTGCATGGTTTTTCAGGACCACTTGTGTATTTTTTTTACTGGTAGCTTGTCATCAGCAACCAAACGATGTTGATGAGACATCTTGTTGGGAGTTACCTTATCATTTTATGCATTAAATGTAGTTTAGTTTATCGCGATATTTCGCACCTACATTCATTTTTACTTACGTTTTGGGGTGGCAAGCCCATTTTTCTCAGCATCCTGATGAGGTGTTGTGAAGCACACGTAAATATAACACATATTTTAACAAATATGGTCCTAAAAGCACTTTGCAATTCATGAAAACAGACAGTAATCGTTGTTGTTGTGTGTGCCAGCCCAGTCAGTGTTCATCTGTTCACCAGTGAGTTTGGCGCCAAATTTGAATTTTGTCTACATTTTATCTTTGTGTTTCCGTGTGTGTGTGTGTGTGTGTGTGTGTGTGTGTGTGTGTGTGTGTGTGTGTAGACTTTTTAGCTATTTGTGTTGCCGTTTTTGTAATGTTCCTTTAATGTGTTACATAGTGTGCCCTTGCACAGTGTAGTGTATTCATTTATGATCCGTTTTCCTTCTGCTATGGCCTCCTGTATGTGGAAATTTTCCTCAATGGTCAGTTTGCTGTACAGGCTGTGGCTGGGTTTCAGTATTCTTAAGTCTGTTTCTATAGTAGTTGGGTGGTGATTGTGGGCTATTAGCTGGTCAGCAAATGTGCTACGGGACCTGTTGCTTTTTAAAGCTCTGACAATCTGAATATCTGGGTTGGGTTGTTTGGGGAAGGAGACCAGACAGCGAGGTCATCGGTCTCATCGGATTAGGGAAGGACGGGGAAGGAAGTCGGCCGTGCCCTTTCAAAGGAACCATCCCGGCATTTGCCTGGAGCGATTTAGGGAAATCACGTAAAACCTAAATTAGGATGGCCAGTCGCGGGATTGAACCGTCGTCCTCCCGAATGCGAGTCCAGTGTGCTAACCACTTGAATATCTGGTTTTGAAGTTTCTGCATGTCTGTCTTATGTATACTGACTGGCAAATGTTGCATGTGAATTCATATATTCCTGGTCTGTTAAATTTATCCGTGGGTGTTTCTTGTGTTCTGATCTTTTTCTGCGTTGTGTTCTTTGTCCTGTATCCTATTTGGAGTCCCTGTTCCTTTAATATGTTGCCTATTCTGTGAACAATTTTGCTACTGTAGGTGAGTATGCGCCATTTCGTTTTGTGTGTGTTGTTACTCTGTTGTCTTGTGTGTGGTCATTGTTTTTGTTTTGTGTTGTTCTGTGTTGGTTAAGGACTTGTGTGTGTGTGTGTGTGTGTGTGTGTGTGTGTGTGTGTGTGTGTGTGTGTGTGTGGTATGTTCATTTCTGTCCTGTTTATGTATTTCTTGTTTTAATTTGTCTACCATTATGGGTGTCATAACCATTTTTCACCGCTACTTGTTTTATTGTGTTTAGTTCTTGTGTGTAGTTCTGTTTGCTCATGGTTGTTCTGTTCAATCTATGGAGCATGAATCTGAAGTTTGCTTGCTTATGTGTCAATGGGTGGTTTGGTAGGTTGTGAATGGTGATTCTTGTGGTTGTTGGCTTCCTGAATATTGTGTTTCGCATAACTTGCGGACATTACATCCAACAATTTTAACTGCAACCACGGTAAACACAGGGAGCTGCATATCCAAATGGGAACAATATTGTTGTTGAAAAAAAAAGTTTTGTTAGATCAGTCTCATTACTTTTCCCACACACCTTGTGTGATAGCAATAAAAACTTGAATGAGGAGCTGAACGAATTTCTAGAATGAGCTAAGATTTTCACAAGTTTACATCTAACAGCGAATAAAACAAAATTGTTGGAAAGAAGTAGCACCAATCTTCTCTTTGCCTCTATTATTTCTTTGTTTAATACAATGCCTGCAAAATACTTAAATTTTACTTGTTAGATCTTCGACTGATTATAATTTATTTTTCGTAGTGTGAAGAAAGGTCTGTTTTTTGTCTAATATTTGGTAGGTGGTAAACATTATTGGGGTGTCTAAACATTTTCGGGTGTAAAATTATCGCGCAATGTTTGGCAGCTAATAGTCTAATGCATATGGCCCAGCCTAAAGCGCGTACTTACAAAGGTGGAGTTGGTCATGATGACCCTAGTGGTGAGGTTCTCGGCGTTGAGGAGAGAGACGCCGCCAAACTGGTCGCGAAACACCAGCTCGGTCTCTGTAACAGAGTGGAGTACCAGGTGAGACCACGCTCGAAATATTCGTGGCAGCGAGAAGGCTACTGGAGCACAAGGCAAGGTACTGTGACACACACTTGCCTTCTGATTAACCACACACAACATTTTATGATTCTTATGTGCTCCTAAAGTATTTCTAATGAAAGAATCCTGTTTTAAAATAAGTTACATTATTAATTTTCACTGTATGAATTTCTGCACATATATTCGCTGGAATAGATGGCTATGCTTTTCAACGTTTAATAGTACTTTTATTGACAAATTAGCTCATAGGTAGGAAGAAAATTACTTAATACATATCACTTGTACATTTTAAAATGTGGCTTACAATGAGAAAACTGCAACAAAATGCATTCAACTAGTAATATGTAATATAGTAATAAAGTTGCAATATGCCGTTGTGACACTGTTCAGCGTCAAAATATTTTAAATGAAATGAGCCAAGATTCGTTAATTTGATGCAACTGTGTTCAAAAGTATCGTTAAAATCTGCATATTGGCTCTAAATTTCGACCTGTAGCTATTATCTGTAATTATGCTTTTTCACTAAATATCGGGTCCTAACATAAACGGTTGAGAGCACTAAATGAGCAGTTCGTAATTCTCACAATGGGTTATGACTAAACGGTCGGGTACAAGCAGTACAGATGTTAAGCATATGATCAGTAGCCTCGTGAACAGGTGAGAGTCTTCCGATCTTAAGAATTCTTGTAACAATGCATAATGTTTTGAGACTTCTCAAAGTGTTTTCATGATAATTGTATACTACTTGCTAGCAATAGAATTTTAAAAGATACATACACCAACGTGTCGTAAATGTGTTAATAGCGCAAATTACCTCTGCTATATTTCCTGTGAAGTAACGTTACTACGGGAAATTCTTCAGTTATGCTTTTACATTAATGCATACTTCTTGTAGTAAGGGAATACCAGTACCCTCTACACACCGCCCCCCCCCCCCCCCCACTCCCTGAAGTACCTGATTCCTTAAATGACTAAACTCGCTTGTGTAAAACACCTTCACATCATGATTAATACTGTAGTTCTACCACTTGAACGAAGAGCATTTATTTGGCGACAAGCTGTTTGACCTATATTATGGCAAACACGTTTAGAAAAACGTTTGACACTACGCGTAAAGTTTGTTCGAAGTCACTAAGTGCTTTCATTATAAAACCCTGGATAAGTACAGTCTGGGCAATTTGCCTTTCTTTTTTAAGAATATGAATGATGTGACGTCATATTGTAACGCTCTTTAAAATATAAAATAATAAACTTTTCGATTACGTTCAATGAATGTCTGATCTGTGAAATGAGTACTGAACTCGAAATGTTGCGTGTTGTAAATGCAAATGGTGTGCTTACTCTGTGTTACTGTTAGCAAAACTTTAGACGAATTGATTGGGCAATGCAGCTCCCAATACCAATAAAGAAATACAGTCACTGCAAAATACATTCAGCTCCTTAGGCTCTGAATCAACTGGCCCTGTTCAAAACTGATAACTTTGGTCCCTGTGCACATAACAAATAAATTAAATTGTCTAACCTCCGGTGTGACATGAATTGACGTGTGCTATGGTATTAATAAAAGCAGATTATCTGACACATTCATACAGTTTCAGTTAACGTTATTACCATCATTTTTCCTAGATTAAATTCTATACAACTCCTGTTGAAAACTTTGTGCAACTGTATGGAATTTAAAAAAAATTGGGCCTAGTAGTTAATAAATTAAGTATTTTACGAAATTACGTCTTTGTTTCTCTGTATGCTCTGTAAAATACTGCAGATACACGTCTGGGACACGTTTTATTAGATTCACCAAATCAATAACAACAAAACAAATGGAAATCGTGCTTTACTTTAACCTCGTACACTTTTGCGATGGCTTCATGTTAGCAAAGTTGCTAAATTTCAGTCAAAATATTTTATTACCCGTAACTCCGTAACCAAACATTTGCGGACCTATGTTTATATGAAGGTTTTTCTTTAATTTCACTTGTAGAATAACATAATAAAATATTTTCATATCTTCGTGAATCACCCTGTATAACAGAAGAATTGGAAGGGTTTAATATGCCGTTGACGAAGACGTTAGTAGAGACGGTGATCTTGAGTTTCGAAAGTCTTTTGGAGTTGGCAAAACGTGTGCAACAAAGCACGCGCAGTTCTTCGATACCCTATGAGGAAAATCAGCCTTCAAGATAAAGCTCGTAGTTTGTCAATACCCACGGTTTCTGTTTGTCAGCGTGGATATCTTTTAAACGGTCGCCTTACCGTTCTACCGACTGTAAAGTTTTAATTAACAAAGAAAGAAGTAACGGTGTTTGCCTAAAGATCCTATTAAGTCCGTACCACTGCACAACGTGCTAACATTCTAAAAGGAATTACGCAACGTTAGATTAGAACGTTCTGTCGACAAGGGGCATCTTGAGATTATCTCAGCCTGGTTACATTACAGTTTCTTTATAGGGGTACTATGGAACAGTAGTTTATGTAATTTAGTACCTCTTGTTTCCAGCACGTTCGTAACTGCACCACTAACTGGACTATTGCTTGTCGGTATAGACTAACCGTTTTGCATCCATGTGTCCCCACTTCAACGCTTGATCTGCAGCCCAGGTGGAAATAAACATTAATGGCTTGCTCTCGTCACATCACATATGTATTTGGAGACTCCTCAGACTGATACATTTATCCATCATGCTACAAAGTTTGTAACATCATCACTGAAACACCCTGTATATACACCGAGCGAGGTGGCGCAGTGGTTAGCACACTGGACTCGCATTCGGGAGGACGACGGTTCAATACCGTCCCCGGCCATCCTGATTTAGGTTTTCCGTGATTTCCCTAAATCGCTTCAGGCAACTGCCGGGATGGTTCCTTTGAAAGGGCACGGCCGATTTCCTTCCCCATCCTTCCCTCACCCGAGCTTGCGCTCCGTCTCTAATGACCTCGTTGTCGACGGGACGTTAAACACTAATATCCTCCTCCTCCACCCTGTATATACACCCGGCGCCTTTAACTTCTTCGCTCTTTAGCACCGTTGGATTACATTTCCAGACATGAGTTACTATTCAAGATGTTATGTATTCATTCCCTCTACAGGTCCTAAAAGTCTGTAACGAGAGTTCTGACACACCCTGTTATCCCAATATTGGCAAGATTATTATTTAAACCGGTTCTTTTCTGCTCCAGCAGCCGAATCATTGAATAGTATTAATACTGCAAAAAATTATGGTCTAAATTTAATTGCCTGAGTTGAATCAAAGATTCCCTTTATCAGTTTAACTGGTTACTATGCCGACCATGGATTATTGTTGCCACCAAGATCAGCGAATGCAATTATCTCTGGTTGGCGTATTAAAAATTCTCAAATGTGGAAAGTTATTTTACGAAATTCTTGATCACTTTAGACACTTCCTGAATAATAAAACTGATTAGTTTTGAGTGATATTCCCTATGGTCTCCAAATATTTCAGTATTCACCGTTTGTAACAAGTTTATGTGATTACCCAGTCATAGAGTAAATAGCGATATTTTTAGTGTCGAACTGCATTTTAAATTGTCCTTCAGGAATGATCACTCCTGTTCTTGATCGTCAAACACATCTCAATATAAATAAACTCGGTTCAGTATTTTTCAAAACAATTCGTTTCATAAACACTTTATCTTCTTTTCAGGATACACAAAACGTTTTATTTCGGATCAGTACGCACGACTACTGCCACGTAAATAATTTAATATGCATGTCTGTAAACGTGGCTGTCGCAGACGTTCTCTGATACAGATCTCAGTAAAACAGAACACACATCACTTCATTTTTTTTTGTTTTGAAACAATTTTACGTTGCTTCATTAACATAGGCCACAGCATCTAAGGGGAGCTTCCGGCATCTTCGTCTCGCGCGGGTCCGTCTACTTCCGGCAACTTAAACATTCCGTACAAGATCCCCTCGGTTGTGCTTAGCTCCAGTCCCCCTCATGAAACATAAAAAAGAAACTACACACATTTGCACTTCTCAAAAAGAATTAACAGCACTTTAATAAATTCGGGTAGACACTAACCATACGTCGTTGTTGCGATAACTTATACCGAAAAAATCCTGTATCGTCACGCTGATCACCAGTTAATGTACTAGACCAGGTTACGTGTCACCTACAGATAACAGTCTGGGAGCGTCTGGGGCTATCCAATTTACGTCATTCCCAAAACTGACATTTTATGTTCAGCCACGTAATAACTTCGGCTTGCTGCACAGAATGAGATTACTTTTTCTGCAGGCGGGCAGCTGGCTAGTGGATCGCTTCATAAAACCAATAATGCGCCGCCAGTAGCGAGTTTAGTTGCGTGAGGCTGCGAGGTCACTGAAATAGCAGATAATATGCGTGCGCAATTGTACGGTTCACCAGTTATCAGAAAAAAAGTACAATCACTGATCTAAATTTTTTTCTCGGATTAAGGAACGTATAACTATCAAGCGGCTAAAAGGGTCACCCAATACCAGTCGCAGGTTGCCTATTTCCGCTTTCCAAGGTCAATAAAATTTGATTTTCAATCTTTCATATTATTTTTGACCTAATTCAAAAATTTAAAATGGTGCAATAATCTACTCATTAACAGGTATATCTTATGTCAAACATTTAACGCAACAAGACAAGTAAACTGAGAAACCCTGTACATGTCTTGAGGCATTTCAACTGACAACGGCTTGCAGTTTACTGAGACCATATTCGTCCATTATTTGAGAATGTGAGCACTTCGAGAATTCCAACAAACTTTACACATTATTTCAAACCTTTTCGAAACTTTTACCGCTGACATACCCCACAAAATAATAAGAGGAAAGAAGTTTATCCCTTACTACATATTCGCTTTTCATGTAGTAAAACACCGCATTTGGCATGACGCTGTAATTTATTACTTCTTTACTATTTATCTTTTCGTAACACATGTTGCAGACAGTATCCGAAAAAAAAAAAATTATTTCAAATCTTTTCGTTCTGACTTTGTCATTAGTCTATGGGCGAATAATTCACACGACTTACAGACTTAGCGTTGGTGTTACCTTGCGGGAGGGGGAGGGGGGGGGGGAAATCACCTTTGACACATGTGGTACACTAGTACAAAATCGCGCCACCGTAAGCGCCACAGCAGTTGCAGCAAAGATGGCTGCCTCCACCGGTTCTGAGCGTGTGAGTTTTGTTTGAAGAGTGAAAGTCTTCAACACTGTGAAACGTAATTTTCGTTTGGAGTATGGTGAAAATTCTCCCAGTAGGTCTACTGTTAATGAGTGGCGCAAGTGTTTTATTGAAAGTAGGTGTCCTGAAAGATATAACAAATCCTCAGGTCGTCCCCATGTACCTGGACTGGGTGTCTCACATATGATAGTTTGGCGTGTGTTGAGAAAATGTTCGATTTCAAACCACAGAAGTTTACAACGATGCAAGAACTTTTAAGTAGTTTTGTGAATGGGTAGAGTAGTGCTAATTTCATAACCTATACGTTCACCGGACCCACCACTTCTGAACTTCTTCTTTTGGGGATTCATTAAGGCCGCTAAGTTTATTCCACCATTACTGGCTTCTCTACCAGAACTCAGACCTAGACACTACCTCTCAACTGAGGAACTCATACATGACATGCTACAGCGAGTTTTGGCAGGAAATCGACTTCTGATGGAATGTGTGCTTTATAAGCAATGGAAGTCACATTAGTCCTTTTTAGGCATAAGGCAGAAAACTTGAGTCTTTTGCTATAAAATGACACCCAAGCCATGTCTATAAGATAAATGAATAAATCAGTATGAGTTTTCAAAGTTGTAAAGGCCTTTTCGACAGACATGTTATTTAACACATTACCTTGTCTCTCAAGTAAAGAGATATTTTGTTTTATACGTAGTAGTTCGATTCTTCAAGGAATTGTGGGTGAAACGGGTGCTGTTACTGGTTCATTGTCTGAAAGAGAGATGTGTAAGCATGAAAATAACATTGTGAGGATTGTATAATGAGCGATACCGATACAAAACTAATATTGTGAAGAGGATACACAAAGAGAAACCCATGTAATAGCACAAGCGTACTACTAATATGTTGAAAACTTTTGAAGGATTTCATTTTTGTGTGTGCTGCTGTGGAACAAATTCTTCACGTACTTCTCAGTTTGGACCGTATTTTTTTCCAAAAACGCTTCGTCACTTTAATAGGGTTTCTGAAAATAATTTCGATTGTTCAAAATAGGGTGTGTATAGATGTTGTGGCATCTAAATTAGGGAACTTAAGCAGTCATTATTTTCTAAAAGTCAATAATTATATTTGACTTCTCTCTGGTATACAGATGAGCTTTAAAATCGCATTATACCAGGCTTTGTAAGAAGTTTGTTTGAAAAAAATAAATAAATAGTAGGCGACAGAGCACCACTAAAGCGCCCATAGCGAAGTTCACAGGGAACAGTTACACTTCAGGAGCACTGGGAATGTCTCCAGTGTGCACTACTCTCTGAGGTTCGAAGTTGCATAAGATGTGCGTATAGCATGCGGTTGTTTGGACACCTCGACCCATCCTGTGCTCAGGAATTCTGGAAGCGATCGGATAGGCGTCTTTTTTTTCATATACTCCATTTAACTCACCAGTTTCTTAAACATTGGTGCCCACAATATCTTTCCTCACAAAGAAAGTACCTGTCACCAATTCCATAACTGAAATACCAGACCGGATACGTCCAGTACCTTGACCATACCTTTGCATAACACTAAATCTTTGTGCATCTTCTTCTACAAATATTTCACACGATCCTGGAACAAAGTATCGTCTAATCGGCGCCTTATCCAAAAACGCCCCTTAATCAAGAGGCTTTATATGTTATCGTATACTTGGGTTCTCAGTCGGAATACCATAGCCGATTTTTTTCTGTTCCCTAGGGAGCCTGTATCTCTGCCACACTGTAAACTATACATGCTTTCCTCATGCCTTTCCATTATCTGTTTTGAGATTGTGAATAAATTTGAGTCTAACTATAAAAATGATCTTTAGTTTCTTTTAACTGTACCGTGATCAGTTTCGGAGCTACCAGCTCCATCCTGAGACGCACCTTGTTTCTGTAAAAGTATTTGCCTTTGTAACTTACGAAGTAATAACTGACGAAAAAAAATTATTGTGGTAGGTCAACATAAGAAATGTTACACTTTCTGCGGAGCTATAAACATAGTTTATTGTATTATTTTCCAACGAGTTACAGCAAAAAGATATAATTTTTAAGTGGAACAGTAGTTCTTTCTGTCATGCACTGAAATCATTGAAACCAGCTGTGTACAAATCAATTTAAATCGTATTCCTAACAAGTTGACCAATGAGGTGGCACAACGCCACCTACGTCACACGCACGCCGTCTCCCTTCAGTACAAAGTTGTGAGGCGCCATATTGGCATTCATTTCAAGCCTATATGTATATATGCCTTTTCTGCGCACCAGCAAATTGAGAATCACTGGAAAACTTGTTATTAACTGTGTGATTCGTTCCAATAAAATAATGAAAAGCATCATATTCGTGGCAAAAGAATTATTGTAACTTGCGTATTATGAGATTAGCCTATTTGAAGCGAACGACTCACTGAAGATCTACCCAAAACGCATTGTTCTTGGTACAATTTGTTATAATTAAACTTCAATTAGTAACATATCTACGATTAATGTTTTCTGCAGGAGCTAAGATACTATGATTAGATATGTTAAGCAAGTAATTGCTGTAGCGTAATGACTAGCATCTCTGCACGCTACAGAGGAGTGTAATTGGGCGTTGGGTCGCGTCGTCCCACTTCCAAATTTTTTTCCTGACATTCTCGTTTTTATTGGGTTCTGGTACTTTATTGTTAGTTTAATATAAGTATATACTATAATATTTGATGTTATGTAAATATAAATTCACCTATTTTTGAGGGGTGACTTTGTTCGATTGGCTTAATCTACAGGACAGCTTGCGCTACTTGTATAAAGATATTTTGCTCCTTCTTCTTTTACGCTTCGTAATTCACATATTGCAAAGATTCTGCTACTGAGTAGGAACACTGATCAAGTAAGACTGACCTTGGGGTTTTACTAAAATGTGGGAATGATGAAATAATGTTATTCTTATGCGGAGAAGTATTCCAAATTTGTACCGCACTGTTTGTAATGGAACTTTTAAAAATCTGTGTCCTTATTGATTGGACATGGTACTTTCCTTTTCGTGGACGATGTAGGAAATGTGCGTTTTAATAGAGCTAATGTGGGAATTTTACGCACCTCTTTGAGTAAACAATGTGATTTACGAACTAGAAACATCCCTCAACTGCGGCTGGAGTGCGTTGCGATCGCGTATACCACGTTGGGGCCCACGTACCGTATGCACAAGTCGCATCGTTCCTGAGAGTTCAGCAGCACGTTGGACTTCGTACGCTCATCGTTAACGTTCGACAGCACGGTCCGTATGCCGACGGCTTGAGGGGTCCCGAGTGAAATTACGCATGGTCCATTCAGAGAAAGTAACTCTCCGATTCGAATTACTCCCTCCTGCGTTAGTGAAACGCGGTACGGGTGAAACCTGTGACCCTGTACTGTACGCCACATAAATGCAAGGCTAACCCCAGTGACTACAGCAAAGTCTCGTAAGCTGACATGGAGATCGCGGCGTATTGCAGCTGAAGCAAACACCTCCGTCTCCTCACTTCTTGCTTTTCGTCTGTTACTGCTGCGCCTTCCCAAGTCGCCCGTCTCTCGAAGTCGTCGTTCAGCACGTAAGAACGTAATGGCTGCCGGAGCTCTTCTGCTAGGATGTTCCACAGTATATGCCTTGGGTGCTTCAGTGGCATCGTGTCGGCATTCGCCGAGCATCAGAAACAAGTCAATGTAGTAGTTATACGTGTATGCCACCTCCGTCCGACGTCAGTAATAACGACACACTGAACCCCGTTTGTTTGTGTGGTTCGACCTGTCGCGTATACGGCCGTGTAGGGCGACAGACGTCAGTCTAACAGCGCATCGAGGAAGCTTGTCGCTACGTGACACCGGCGACGTTACATTTCGCCCGCAGCACCTTGAGAAGGTGCATTGCGTTATGTACAGCGTGCGGTATCCGCTCCTGAAACTTTGAAGCGTTGTAGCTCCCAAACTAAACGTGATAGGAGTGTGATTTAAACTGATTTGTTCACAATTGGTTTCAATGATTCCAATGCCTGATAGAAACTACAATGGTTAAATTTTAAAAAGATTGTATCTCTTTGCTGTAACTCTTCGGAAAATAACACAATGAACTACGTTCATAGCTCTGCAGAAAGTGTAACGTTCCTTATGTTGATCTACCGCAATAAATTTGTAAGTTACAGAGGCAAACACTTTTACCGAAACACTCTGTATTCACCTAATCGGTACGAGATATGTTTTTCATAGGATCACAGATTACTGTGATCACGAATTTGGCTGTGGACACAGGTTTTACAGTCCACGCCACTGCTGGATGATGATGGCAGAAAGATGTGATCCTATGAAAAACGTACCTCGTATCAGTTAGATTTTTTCCATCTTCGCAAATCACTACGCGGGAACAACAATACCAGGTACATCTGAAGACGGAATTATGCGACGGTACCTAGCGGTTACTGCTAGTGTAGTTGCTCTTCTGAACACCATCCCAAATGAGCAAAAATGGTTCAAATGGCATTGAGCACTATGGGACTTAACATCTGAGGTCATCAGTCCCCTAGAACTTAGAACTACTTAAACCTAACTAACCTAAGGACATCACGCACGTCCATGCCCGAGGCATGATTCGAACCTGCGACCGTAGCAGTCGCGCGGTTCCGGACTGAAGCACCTAGAACCGCTCGGCCACCGCGGCCGGCGTACTTGGGCTGTCTACGGCTCTGTTTAAAAAGAATAGCTCGATATGGTCATAGAGTCGAGTGGCACACGTCTGCTTTCATGCCCCGAAACTAATTCGCTGCAAATAATAACCTATAGCTGTGGCCCTGCAGTTAAACAGTCTATGAATTGGCTTGAATTGCGAGTTGATAAAATAAATAGAAATACAAAATAAAAGTTAAATGAATAATTTAATAACAAGGGTGTCTATTCTAACTTTTGCAATTGAGACAGACAACAGAGAATTAAAAACGATTCAAATGGCATTGAGCACTATGGGACTTAACTTCTGAGGTCATCAGTCCCCTAGAACTTTTAACTACTTAAACCTAACTAACCTAAGGACATCACACACACCCATGCCCGAGACAGGATTCGAACCTGCGACCGTAGCGGTCGCGCGGTTCCAGACTGTAGCGCCTAGAACCGCTCGGCCGCCCCGGCCGGCAGAGAATTATGCTGAATAATGTTTTTTCAAGAAAAGACATTTCAAATAAACGCATGTGTTACTACTATTTTCATTGAAAGTGTAGACAGAAAATATCCTTATCAAATGCATTAAAGTTACATCGAAAGCGACCACCCGGGGTTTGAGGCGCCATGTCACGGACCTCGAGCATGAGTTTGTGTGTTGTTCTTAGCATAAGCTTAAGTAGTGTGTAAGTCTAGGGACCGATGACCTCAGCAGTTTGGTCCCTTAGGAATTCACACACATTTGTACATTGAAAGCGTTACTAGAATGGTAGCAAAATTCTCAAACTAAATTGTAATGTAAGATAAAAAAATTAAGTCAATTTCGTAATCATAAAACACGAAATTTCACCAGCTCAAAACAGGTCAGAGCTCAATATGATGATTCACAAACGGACACACGTGAAACAGAGAGTAATAATTCATACTCTGTCTATCCTAACTGGAGCACATTCAGACCTCTAGAAATATAAAGTACATTCAGAATTTAAAGTATGGTAGCGGCCGTTCACCGCACATAATCAATCACACTCACAATCATTTATAACTCGTTACACAGGTAGGTCTGCCTCCTTCAAGCACAAACGCACAAGTCCAGAATTGCTCCCTTCATTCTTCACTTGAGAGTCCCAGTTTATACTTGATTCCTGTAGCGTTCTGCTACTGTTTACTTTTCGATTGGCTGAACGCTGTCCCCCCATCGTTATTAAGCTCTACAGGCATGATCTGACTCAACATGACTACTTCGTAGACCGAACTAACATATTACAACAATGTTTAAATAAAGGAATCTCACAAACATTAGGTTACACTCAGATATTTACAATAAATATAAGTAATATTTGGTTTATACATAAATAAACCAGCATTCTTGCGCAAATGTGCTCACGATAAATGACATAAGACTGTCGTTAAATATTGTTCAAACAACTATTTACAAGCCGGCCGCGGTGGACGAGCCGTTCTAGGCGCTTCAGTCAGGAACCACTCGGCTGTTACGGTCGCAGGTTCGAATCCTGCCTCGAGCATGGATGTGTGTGATGTCCTTAGGTTAGTTAGGTTTAAGTAGTTCTGAGTCTAGGGACTGATGACCTTAGATGTTTAGTCCCATAGTGCTTAGAGCTATTTGAACCAACTATTTACTCCTTCTTGACAGAAGCGTCTTTCAGTTCTTTTTGAAACTGTGATATTCGCCAACGCATGCGTTTGACCATTTCCAAATTAGAACAGTCTTTTAATAGCACTTGCAGTCAACATTTAAAGAAAGCTACCGGAAAAACTGGAAATTCTTCATTGCATAACTGCACAAGTAAGACAACCCATGAGGCACTCATGCTGTATTCATTTGCTGTTGAATTCCGGAGGATATGATCTTCTGACAAACATTTGCATAATGAAAAGCTATAAAAGACGACGCAAATCATAAATAAAATAGATACAGATATATAGCTTTCAGAGATGATAGCTATAGCACTATGCTGTTAGCTGAGATATCGTTTGTTGAAATCGCATTAAGCAATTTAAAGTTGTTAATTCAAGGGCGCATTGTGTAAATGTTTATTCGCTGTGGTCCGCCACTGTAGCTGAGTGGGAAGCGCGCCGGCTTGAATGCCAAGGGCCGCAGGTTCGATTCCCAGCTGCGTTGGAGATTTTCTATGGTCAGGGACTGTTTGTGTCGTCGTCGACATCATCATCATTCATCATCATCATCATTTCACTCTCACTGACGCACAGTTCCCCGAAGCGGCTGGAATACTGTTCAGAGATCCAGCAACATATCAAACGCGGGGCACAGAAACGCAAAAGAAAAAGATGTGATATTAGCGCTTTAAGTGGATTTACGTGCATAAAAACATAACAGCTGTGAAATTCACCAGCAGAGCTTGCATTTACACTTTTCGTCTTGTTAATATATGTCACTATTCGACGAATTGCAGCAATCTACGCCCACCATTATAAGGACAAAACGACTAATTTGAAAGCAGCGACAGTTTGGCTGGAAGTTGAGTATGGTTGTATCTTTAAACTGTGTGAAGGAATTTTTTCTCCTAATTGCGGTCTGACTTCTATGACTTCTCAAATTTTACTCTCGCCAAAAAATGATCGAAAAAGCACGCTTTCTCTTAAATATTACCGCGTAAGCCGCCCCATTTTTTACAAAAATGTAATATTCATACACCAAATAAAAGTAGACGTTTCCGCAATTCCGGTAAGGTAGAATAAATCGAAGTTCGTCATGAGATGTGACCAAAATGTGAGCCCAAAGTCAGGTATCAACCACTATGAAATTAAAAATGGTCATCGTGCTGTAATTATACTCGTATACTGAAAATTGCGGTCTAGGCACAGAAAGGTTTTCTACAATAAAAAATTTGGTTCAAATTCAAAATGGTTCAAATGTCTCTGAGCACTATGGGACTTAACATCTGAGGTCATCAGTCCCCTAGAACGTAGGACTACTTAAACCGAACTAACCTAAGGACATCACACACATCCATGCCCGAGCCAAGATTCGAACCTGCGACCGTAGCAGCAGCGTGGTTCCGGACTGAAACGCCTAGAACCGCTCGGCCACAACGGCCGGCAAAAATTGGTTTACATATTTAATAAATGAAAAGTGTTGGTGGCAATTTCATTCATGATGTTGTTTAAGTATGATAAGATACATCCTCCAACAATTCTCATAATTTTTGCGTTGCTTGTCTTCTATTAGTCTCAATAGTTATTGTTCGGATCATGTGAAAGTGCTCTCCTGTCCATTCAGCCCAAACGCGTACCCTTCATGACTTTTAATTTTTGCATTAACTATTATCAAATGCTTTCTCTGGGTCAATGACTGAAGTCCTGATAGCACATATAAATCTTTGCGTTTGAGGTGTCCCGCAGTTCGGTATAGACACCGGTAGGAGGAAGAGAACGGCGGTTCGCTGCCCGGGTCCGTGTTATGAGACACAACACGCCGCGCAGCCGGCCCTCGCCCACTGTTTATCTTAACCCCGAGACAAACGAAGGGCCACGACGCCACTGGAGAGTAACGGAATAGGATTCTCGCCTTCAGTGACAGTTCCGCGTGCGGAATTGCTCTATAAGCGAGGTTTTGCTTCTCCGCGGCACCTGACGATCACAACCGCTTTGCATTTTAAGTATTTTGCTTTCGCTGTTCCCAGGTCGTTGGGATTTGGGACGCACTGTGCAGGCCGGTCGAAAAATCAGAGCTTTGGAAATAACGCGTGAGAAAACGCCGTGTGTTCACTCGCTTTTTGCTGCCGCTACAGGCTCCCGATTCATGAATTTCAAATTGCCTGTAGATACGGGAAAAAGATCTACGAGCAGCTGCATGGTATTTGGCAAAAAATAGTTCCACCACCGTCTTGTATGGTAAACAGCTACAGAAAGACACAGCAGCGTTACAAAAACCGCGAGATTCTCTTCGTGATTAATATCGAATATTCATACCTATGATACTGCTACAGATGCCGTGTCATCAGCGTTAACGGAATCTTGCCCTCATTTTTTGGGTTTATTTAAGTTTTCATCGCTACATTTCTTGATAAACTTGTGTAATATTCTTAATATAGTCCATCACATGTAAAGGTACATTTGAAATCCACACCCACACAGCCGCGCGGTCTAGGCGCCTTGCCACGGTTCGTGCGGCCCCCCGTAGGATGTTCGAGTCCTCCCTCGGTCATAAGTGTGCTTCTTGTCCTTAGCGTAAGGTAGTTTAAGTTATAATGTGTGTGTGTGAAATGTTATGGGACTTAACTGCTAAGGTCATCAGTCCCTAAGCTTACACACTACTTAATGTAAATTATCCTAAGGACAAACACGCACACCCATGCCCGAGGGAGGACTCGAACCTCCGCCGGGACCAGCCGCACAGTCCAGTTTATGTAGAATACGTAGTGTGTAAGTCTAGGGACTGATGATCTAAGCGGTTTGTTCCCGTAGGAACTTACCATAAAATTTCCAAAAAATTTTCCACACATACATACGAGGCGGGTGTCTACCACAAGACCTCAGCATTACGATTCAAGAGCACCATCTTCACAGACAAGCTGTGTTTTGCGTCAGCTGGTGGCAATGATGAATACTTTCAGTGGAAAAACCCACGAATAACCTTTGTCTCATAATCCCTTGAGTGAAAGCGCGTCTCCAGAGAAAAGGTCTTGTGTATCATTTGAAAGTATCTACGTACTAGTGAAGAAAACGTTACAACATGAACTGAGCTAAGAAATTGTTTACAAGAAATATAGAAGTAAAAACCTCAAACAATCAAAATCGCTGAATACAGCTTTACTTTGATAGCCGGTTTCGACAGTCTGAGTCGCCATCATCGGATCTTATGCAAATAGACCTAAATACATCTCTATCATATGTACAGTATAGCGTGTCGCATCATAAACAGTCATTCCAGGAATATGAACAACGCTGTACACCGGCATCTTCCTGGACTGACTCGTTACGACGTGACATGGTATATTGTAGATACGATGGAGTGAGGGGTATTTTCAAAAGACCCGATTACGGCAGCTTAGACTGCCGAAATCGATCATCAGAATGAAGCTGTATTTAGCGATCTTGGCAATTTGACGTTTTTGCTTCTGTATTTGATGTTATTCTCGGTCACGCCCATACTTGATTAATGTCAAGCATATAAAAATTGTTTAGAATTTCGAAATACTATTATAATTATGCTAGTATTTGAATGATAATTATAGCCACCCCGGTTTGTTTTGTAGGGTGATGCAATAAAACAGAGCTCAACTGATATTTGATATGCTCCAAAACATTTCAGAAACTGTAGAACTCATTAAAAAATGGGAACTCTAAAATGCTTTCAACACTAACTTGGTGACGAATATATGGTTCAGTTTTGATCAACATTTTCTTAAATTATCGTTCAACGTTGCATAACGTAACTGTGTAGCTCTGTGAGACAACATGCACCATCCGATCAAAAGCATCCAGACAGCCCTGCGTAAGGCAGAATTGACGGCTAGATGTCACGAGACGCTGATCCGACAATATAAAAGGAGGCTGCGAGTATCGTGTTGTTTGTAGAAAAGCAGTGAATGCGTAGCTTATAAGAGCTCGGTGTCTTCGAACGTGGACTAGGGAAGGGCCGGCCGGAGGCGCTGCAGTCTGGAACCGCGAGACCGCTACGGTCGCAGGTTCGAATCCTGCCTCGGGCATGGATGTGTGTGATGTCCTTAGGTTAGTTAGGTTTAAGTAGTTCTAAGTTCTACGCGACTGATGACCTCAGAAGTTAAGTCGCATAGTGCTCAGAGCCATTTGAACCATTTGACTAGGGATGTCACCTGACAGGAAACTTCCCACCGCCCCGCCCCCTCCCTCTTCACCCTCTCCGAGTTAGTGGTAAGATGGCCCAGTAGAGAGTCCGCCGTAAAAAACTGAGCATAGATCAAGAATGAAAACAAGAAGTAAGTGTACTGAACTGTGAAAAAGAAAGCAAAGCAGTGAACAGACCAAGAACAACAAGAGTAGTATAGAGTAGGTGGTTACACTAATAGCGCCGTGGTGGAGTGGATACGGTCTTGTATTGTCACGCGCACGAGCCGTATTTTTGTACCGTAACATTATGAACTGTCCGTCCGATCACTGAAATGTTTGTTCTCTTTCTGTAGGTTTGGCAGTTGTCATCCTACACGTTGGTTATAGAATATGAGTCAAGTGGTAAGAATACGTTACCGCCGCAAATAAATGTGATGAACATTGAGAGCAGACGAGAACAACATAGACATCTCACAGAAATGCAAACAAGAAAAACCGATGTGAACTATGATACAATAAAGAAATTCAAGAGTCAAGACCTCGAAAACGGAAAGCAACTTTAAAAACGTTAAAACACATGTTTTGACAGAGTACAGAGAAACTGCGTGACTGCGAAACCGTTGCGTTCATTTGTTGCAGCATATGTGATAAATTATTATGTTTTCATCATTTCCTTGGGAGTGACCACATTCACATTCATACGAACACGCATATGGCCAAGAATATATATCTCACCCACTTACCAGTCGTACAAATTAGGTGCATCGGTAAGAGATTCCTATCACATGACACACGTGCTGTCGCTAATGCTGTGTATGACACACCAGACGTGTTTTACGGTGGAGGGTTCGGTTGACTTGTCGCCTTTCATCAAACGTATGCGGTTCCCTTTCGAAAGCTACTTCCTTTTAGCTGCTAATAGAATAGTTGTGCAGAATCAACTGTCATTATATCTTACACCTCGCTACTGAAAACGGACGTTACAACACGTCACAGCCACAAATTTGAATAAAGCCAACAGCTGAAAAAGATTGACGCCAGGGAGATTCGAACATGGCTCGCCCGTATGGAAGTCCCGCTCCGTATTAACTTTTTTCCATTTTTCTTTTTTGTAATTTTGTTCGTTGTTATTGGTCGTAGCATTCGTTATATAACATCTGTTGAAGTTCGTTGTTGATCCCTTCTATCAGGTTTTTTATTACAAAGACCAGGCAGCTCTCTTTTTTTTCTATATACTTCGTTGCGTTTGGTCTGGGCGGACGCCACAAGATATCCATTCAAGTTGATCATGGTCTGCTTCACTCAGTTTTTTTTTTTTTTTTTTTTTTTTTTCTACAGAGGGCAAGCAGCCCTCTGACCGAACACGCTGAGCTACCGTGCAGGGGCAGGTCCCACTCCGTATCCACTTTTTTTCATTTTTCTGTTTTTTATAATTTTGTTTCTTTGTTGTTGGTTGTGATGGTCGTTACATCACATCCGTTGAAGTTCGTTGTTGATCCCTTCACTCAGTTTTTTTTTTTTTTTTTTACAAAGACCAGGCAGCTCTCTGACTGAACATGCTGAGCTACTGCGCCGGCGTGACCCGTGACCACGACACTCGTTGTTTGCCTTGCTACTCTATACTGCACTTCTTGTTCTTGGACTGTTCACTGTTTGTAATTTGCTTTATTTTTCACAGTCCATGCTTGACCTGTGCTCAGTTTTTGACGGGCTGTCCACTGGGTCCTCTTACCATTAAATCTGAGGGGTAGCGATGGGGAGTTTCTCTTGTGAGATAGAAACACATAAAGGGCAATCCAATATTTTAAAGCTGCTGAAGTCGACTGATGGTCATGAAACTATGAAGTGGAAACATGAAGGAACAGCCACAGCTTAACCAGGAGCAAGCTGACCTCATGCACTGACCTGCAGTGACCGTCGAGCATTGCAGACGGTTATTGTAAAAAATAGCATGGAATCAGTCGGAGGGGTCACTCACGAGATAGGTAGGGTTACCAGAAGCCCAGCTATCACAGTGACAGTGCGTAGGGAACTAAAAAAGCATGAGGTGAAATGGTGGAGCAGCTCCACATAATGCAAACATTTTTGCAGTTAATGCTAGGTGACACATAAGATGCTGTAAACAGTGGACAGTGGATCACTGGATACGAGTTATTTAAGAGATGAATTTTGCAATCCCCAGTAACAATCCTATGGATGCGTTAGGGTTTGGCGAAGGCCTGGAAAAAGTTACCTACCATCATGTGTAGTGTCAACATTGAAGTATGGAGGAGATGCTATTAATGGCATGATTTTTTTTCCGTGGCTAGGGCACAGCAGCCCTATTGCACTTAAGAAAACGGTATTTACTGAAGGACATCAACATGTTTTACGCCATTTTCTATTGTGCATTGTAGAGGAACAGTTCGCAGACGATGAGTGTTTGTATTTGCTTGACAAAGCACATTGCCATAAAACGGCATCTATGGGACAATGGTTTTTGGACAATAAAATTCCAGAAATGTGCTGACCTTCCGATATTGTCTCCCTGATTCCAATGGAGCACGTTTGGGATGAGTCAGGACGCAGACGTCGCTCCAGATCCAACCGTTGAACATCATTACATTCTATGATTTCGGCTCTTGAGGAACATGATTTGCCATCCTCCCAAAGACACTGAGACACCTCACTGAAAGCGTCCCGAGCAGAGTTCAAGCCGCCTTGAAGTCTATGGGATGACGCACCTCATATTAATATCCACTAATAGTTTTGAGCAGATAATGTAATGTCGCCCCTAACTTACCTATCCCCGCTTCTCCATCTTGAGTTTATGTAATTGCTATAAGATAAAAGTTATTTATGTCAACAAAAAATATTTATTTGCAACCATTAGTTCCCAATCTCAAAGCACTGATTTTAGGACCCTCTAACAACCTTATGGCAACGGCCTTGCCGCAGTGGGTACACCGGTTCCCGTCAGATCGCCGATGTTAAGCGTTGTCGGGCGTGGTCGGCACTTGGATGGGTGACCATCCGGGCCGCCATGCGCTGTTGCCATTTTTCTGGGTGCACTCAGCCTCATGATGCCAACTGAGGAGCCACTCGACCGAATAGTAGCGGCTGCGGTCAAAGAAAACCATCATAACGCACCGGGAGAGCGGTGTTCTGACCACACGACCCTCCTATCCGCATCATCAGCTGAGGATGACACGGCGGTCGGGTGGTCCCCATGGGCCACTTGTAGTGTGAAGAGGGAGTGCTAGCATCCTTATAATATTGTCCATAATGTTTTGGAACACTATGTATGTTTTTATGAGGAAACAGTTAAAAAATCTGTGCTGTGGTCTAAAAAGTAAAATATTGCAAGCAAAAAGTGAATAACTACATAAAAGTCAGTATTTCACATGTAGGCAATATCATCGTGAATAGGATATTACCGAGAGCATTAGTTATGAGGGAAACACATACACTCATCAGCCAGATAAAGAAAAATCTAACTGTATCACTTCACTTTATTAACAGATACCAAATATTGTACGAATTGGGTCGATGAAAACGTGAACGATAAAATTTTATTGATAACGCCGTAGACACAGAGAGATTAATCACATCATCTGCGAGATAAAGCGACTCTCCTATCTGTACTTCGATTTGTTACAATATCGAAAAGATAAGAGACGTTTACAGTTGCAACTGAAATGAATGGGAAAGCAATCTAATCGAACGTACCCAAAATCTGGGTCTCTAAACTTTCATTTTGATTACTGAAATGCACACACAGAAATTTACAGCACTTGTGCTATAATACACAGTTCGCATAGTAACTCGTTCTGAAAAACGTTGTCTGCGGAATGCAAGCGGCCACGGTCAGATCGGGCTCACTTTTATAACAGTACGTACTTGGATACAGATTGGAAGGTTCGTTATAGATTCCTTTGCCACAGTTTATACAACAACAAAGAAAAATACAGGATGCGGCAGCGTTCATAGTAGGATATTAAAAACACACACTCAGGCAGTGACTGTAATTTATTTATTACCTATTATGTCAATTAATAGTTAAAGGTATGCCATTTACTAATGTGTAACTCATTGTCCATTGCGTGGATTACTTTTTGAATATGACTCCTGTCAAGTGATGCCCCCTCTGCACAACACATTCATCTAGGCGGCGTTGGAAGCTTTCCATTACTCGGCGTAAAGTTCCCTGGGACATTGCCGACGGCAGTTATGATGCGATCCTTCAACTCAGGAATGGTGGACAGAATTTACATGGATTTATTGTGACAGAAACTTCCCGGTAGAGTAATTTCCCATTTTTGTGACATTTACTGGCCGCCTCGCTCACCTGACCTTTCATGTGGAGACTTTTTCCTTGGGGCTGCCTGAAGCAAGAAGTGTTCCGAACACGTTGTGCCACCATTCCTGAGTTGAAGGATATCATCAGAACAGCCGTCGGCAATGTCCCAGGGAATACGTTACGCCGAGTTACGGAAAGCTTCCAACTGCCTAGATGAATGTGTTGTGGAGAGGGGGCATCATTTGTCAGGAGTCATATTCAAAAAGTAATCCACACAATGGACAATGAGTTACACATTAGTAAATGGGATACCTTTAACTATGAATTGACATAATAGGTAATAAATAAATTACAGTTACAGCATGATGGTGTGTTTTTAATATCGTACTATGGACGCTGCCGCATCTGTATAAAACTGTTTGTCAAATGTGGATAAATGATGTGCTGTGCTAAAATGAATTTAACCTTTTTGTCCTTAGGAGAACACTGGCATCTTTAAATAAGTTAAATAACTTGTTTTAAGGAAATAGGTGCTACTGTTCCAATTCTGTCTCTAAAATTATCAAAGGTTTAAGATTTGCGAACAGAATAGACCACATATAGTCATGTGATACCATATGCTCCTGGAGGATTTAATTTCGAACACTATTGTTTTCGTTTCTTGTAGGCTACATATAAGGGGCGATCAAAAAGTTTCCGTTCGGAAGCCAGAGGTCCAGAATTGGTTTGCCAGCCAGGCAAAATCACCGTGAGCACTGAGACAAAATCCCACCGACGCACCAGGTTGGTACAACACTGTGTGCTGTTGTGTGAAGAAGTATGCAACTGCCTGTAGCACATCTTCCACCGACAGAAATCGTCGATCCTTCATGGTCTTTCTAAGGGATAATATCATGGAAAGAGACCAGGACTACAGGGCGGGAGCTCAATGGCCTCCCACTTGAATTGGCGTACCTTCTGCGTCACATATCCGATTAGGGTCGAACTGCGACCAGTACGGAACTTCGCGCACCATTCCACAGAGACGGTTTACAACAGGTATGCCATCTCATAGACATTCTTCACTCTCCGAAGGATGTCTACAGGCAGCCAAGAAAAGAATAGGAGCACTTTGGTCCTGCTTGGACGCGTTCTTTAATAAGGTCGCCATAGCTTACTTTCGACATTTTCCGCACGCAAGCCGAAAAGGCACGAATGCCACAATAATCACTTGCCTACTTGTCGGTGCTTATATACCCGCATCGGAGTCACGTTGCGTTGCATATACGCCGCAGCAACCCCGTCAAACAGAAACATTTTGATCGCCTCTCATGTCGTCTGCAAACGACTTTTGTGAGTATTTCCCTATTGTTAAACTCCATTAATATGTAATGAGAAGTTAGACATCTATGACGTTAGTCGTCGCAACTCTCCCTCTGTACGCAGTGGAAGCAAACAGACCTTCTCTGATATGTGAGAGGGAATTCAAATTAATAAAAGCGTGGAGGCTTTGAATTACGACTTGAGCGGCACTTTGTTGTAAGTGTGTACTAGGATAAGACATTGAGACAAACGAAATAGTACGAAACTGTGCGCTCGGAATAGTATTCCAGCAAGGAGTAATTTTAATTCTGTCCCGAAGGACTTTAAAGTGGTAGCAGAATTCACAATGAGAAAGCCTGTGACAGATTAAACGTCAATAAGCTTTTTTTACTGGCTAGTACACACATACTGTCCGCCCCCGGTAGCTGAGTGGTCAGCGCGACAGAATGTCAATCCTAAGGGCCCGGGTTCGATTCCCGGCTGGGTCGGAGATTTTCTACGCTCAGGGACTGGGTGTTGTGTTGTCCTGATCATCATCATTTGATCCGCATCGACGTTCAAGTCGTCGAAGTGGCGTCAAATTGATCAAATGGCTCTGAGCAGTATGGGACTTAACATCTGAGGTCATCAGTCGCCTAGAACTTAGAACTACTTAAACCTGACTAACCTAAGGACGACACACAAATCCATGCCCGAGGCAGGATTCTAGCCTGCGACCGTACCGGGCGCGCGGTTCCAGACTGCAGCGCCTGGAACCGCTCGGCCACACCGGCCGGCAAGTGGCGTCAAATCGAAAGACTTGCACCCTACGAACGGTCTACCCGACGGAGGCCCTAGTCACACGACATTTATTTGACACATACTTTCCATAAAGCACTTCAGACTATGGCCACTTCATATTAATCAAATTTCGGTATCACATATGAGAAATTAAATGAAAAAAAGTAGAACAATAAAGAAGTTTAATACATGTAACCCTGAAAACTGAAAATAAAACCAGCACAATGACACAAAGGTCCATACTAAACATTTACACTGAAGAGTCAGAACATTATAACCAATTGCATAATAGCTTGTTTCTCCATTTTGGGAACGAAATACAGCACTGATTCTGCGGATCACGGATCCGACAGTTTGTTGGTGGATTTGTAGAGGCATGTGGCATTAGATGTCTTAACACAACTCAGATAATTCGCGTAAATAATGGGTCGCTGATTTGCGTACGTGGTGATGGCACCCGATAGCGAGCATGATGGGTTCCCTATGATTTACATCAGGTGAATTTGGGCGGGGAGGCATCAACGTGAGTTCACTATAACGCTCCTGAAAACACTGTAGCACGGTTCGAGCTCCGAGACAAGGAGAGCTATACTTTCGCCATCGAGGAAGACATCAAGCATGAAGGGATGCAGGTTACTCGCAGCTGGCAGCATGTCTTCGATTACTACCACAGAGCCCATGTAAGCACAGGAGAATGCGTAATACTGCTCCCACAAGGCTACATCCAAGGCGCGCTGCACGTTTCGAGCCACTGTTTACCTCCATGACGGCGTTTATGGAGACAACCATCGAGCTGGTGTAGCAAAACTGTGATTTACCCGAAAAGCCGACACGTTTCCATTTATCGACGGTCGAATTCGATCGTCTCGTGTCCACTGCAGTCGTAATTGACGATGTCGTTGGGCCAACATGACAACAACTAAGGGTTGTCTGCTGCGGTGCTCCATATTCAACAACGTACGATGAACAGTGTGCTCCGAAAGACTTGTGCATGCGCTAGCACTCTGCTCTTTCGGCAGAGATGCCACAGACCACTATCTATCCTACTTTATAGAGCAGACAGGCTTGCGATCCCCACGATCTGTGGAGAGTGGTGGACGTCCAACCATTTAGCCCCTACTGGTAGTTTGACTGTTCTTCTACCTCTTCCCGTAGATGCTCACGACAGTAGGAAGCAACATTCGAACGGTTTCACCGTTTTTGAGATCCTTGTTAACAGGCTCTGCGTAATAATAATCTATCCTTTATCAAAGTCGTTTATCTCAGTGGATTTCTCCATTTTCAGCACATACCCTCGCTAGCGTGATCCCCCATCCGCTTCCATACTTTCTTTAAAGCGTCACGTGCCTGAAACGTCACCAGGCGGCATCTGGCGTCGCGGTGAGCAGTGGTCATAATGATCTGGCATACATCTGCACCTGTACTGGATAAGCGACCTTATGGTGTGTGACGGAGTGTACGTTGTGTGCCACTGCCATTTCATCCCTTTAATATTCCAGTCGTGAATCGTGTTTGAGAAGAATACTTGTTTTTAAGCCTCCATGTGCGATCGAGTCTCGTTACCTCCATGATCTTTTCGAGAGATATATGTAAAGGGGAAGTAATATATTGGTTGAATCTTCTAAGAAGGAAAGCTCTCGGAATTTTAACAGTGAATCACCAACGGATGCAGAACGCAATGTCATTACACTACTTGTACATTAGTGAGGAATTAACAAATTACACATACCATGTTCTGCATCTTTTAATTATTATGGAGATGAAATTTTATATTTCACTGACGCCTTTAGGCTTTATTTTAATGTATCTCTGCCACAACATATAATCCAGCTGTCAATATTTCCTTGTGAGGAAGACGTTTTTATAAACTTTGGAACCATGGTGAAGTGGTTTTAATAAATCTTCCATTTTGCAACTGACTGGCTGTTTACTATTTCTACAAGAAGATCTCCATAATACTTGCGTGTTGTTCAGACTTACTGGTAATAAGTCTAGCACCCGCCTCTAAGATGCTTTGATATCATCCTTTAATTTGATATGGTGCGGATCCCAAACGCTCGAGCACCTGTATATCGTCTCCTTTACAGATGAACTACACTTTCCCGAAATTCTCTCAATAAACCTAAGTCGACTATTCGCAATCCTACCACAATTATCACATGCTTGTTCCGTTTCATATTGAAAGGTATGTGCTAAGGTCTGATCAGGGTAGATCCAGAAAATAAAGTCGATAATTGCCAACCGCAAGATGGAATGAGTATAATATCTTTGAGTAGGAGGATCTTTGATGGTTAAGAGAGCCGGGAGCGCGCAGTAAAAACCTCGGGAGTCGCAGCTAGGTGCCCGGAGGAAGCAAATATGTGTTGACAGCTTTAAGGCAGGACGCACGCTCACTGCGCAGTTACACTGAGCAAACTTTAGCACAAAAATCAGAGAAGATATATAATGATTTCAAAAGTGGTTTTTGTTAGATAATGTTCAGAGTTAGGATTTGTATGTCCAAGGTTTGACGCAGTAAGTTGTTGTTGTTGTTGTGGTCTTCAGTCCTGAGACTGGTTTGATGCAGCTCTCCATGCTACTCTATCCTGTGCAAGCTTTTTCATCTCCCAGTACCTACTGCAACCTACATCCTTCTGAATCTGCTTAGTGTATTCATCTCTTGGTCTCCCTCTACGATTTTTACCCTCCACGCTGCCCTCCAATACTAAATTGGTGATCCCTTGATGCCTCAGAACATGTCCTACCAACCGATCCCTTCTTCTGGTCAAGTTGTGCCACAAACTTCTCTTCTCCCCAATCCTATTCAATACTTCCTCATTAGTTATGTGATCTACCCACCTAATCTTCAGCATTCTTCTGTAGCACCACATTTCGAAAGCTTCTATTCTCTTCTTGTCCAAACTATTTATCGTCCATGTTTCACTTCCATACATGGCTACACTCCATACGAATACTTTCAGAAATGACTTCCTGACACTTAAATAAATACTGGATGTTAACAAATTTCTCTTCTTCAGAAACGCTTTCCTTGCCATTGCCAGCCTACATTTTATATCCTCTCTACTTCGACCATCATCAGTTATTTTGCTCCCCAAATAGCAAAACTCCTTTACTACTTTAAGTGCCTCATTTCCTAATCTAATTCCCTCAGCATCACCCGACTTAATTAGACTACATTCCATTATCCTTGTTTTGCTTTTGTTGATGTTCATCTTATATCCTCCTTTCAAGACACTGTCCATTCCATTCAACTGCTCTTCCAAGTCCTTTGCTGTCTCTGACAGAATTACAATGTCATCGGCGAACCTCAAAGTTTTTATTTCTTCTCCATGAATTTTAATACCTACCCCGAATTTTTCTTTTGTTTCCTTTACTGCTTGCTCAATATACAGATTGAACAACATCGGGGAGAGGCTACAACCCTGTCTTACTCCCTTCCCAACCACTGCTTCCCTTTCATGTCCCTCGACTCTTATAACTGCCATCTGGTTTCTGTACAAATTGTAAATAGCCTTTCGCTCCCTGTATTTTACCCCTGCCACCTTTAGAATTTGAAAGAGAGTATTCCAGTCAACATTGTCAAAAGCTTTCTCTAAGTCTACAAATGCTAGAAACGTAGGTTTGCCTTTCCTTAATCTTTCTTCTAAGATAAGTCGTAAGGTCAGTATTGCCTCACGTGTTCCAGTGTTTCTACGGAAGTAAGTATTTTGTAAAAATTTTTGTAAGAGTGATTCGTGCTACAAAAATGTTGGAAATGGTAGCTTTTGTGTATGACTTAAAATTTTAACAATCATAATCCACATCCTTTGCTTGTATTGAATATGAAAATGAGTAGTAAAGTAAAGTTACCCACCAATGAAAGAACATAAAGCTGATGAGGCCTCTATGCAATATATATGTGCAGTTCATGGTTTGAAATCGATTTTGGTATAACTAAAGCTATCAGAGCTAAGTTATTTCCAATAACAACTATTATGCCATTGCACAACTTGCATTGTTCAAGGCAAGATATAATTTCGTGAAGTAAACATCAGGGCCAAAAGTTAATTTTTCAGTACTATCTTAATGCCATTGCACAAACGGCATTATTCTCTTAAACTTGATTGCTGAGTCAAATAGATATTTCATTACTGGCAAAATGGAGGAGTGCAAGAAACAAGTTCGCAGACGCAGTCAGATGCAGGTTTGTTGAATAATTAATTTGGAACAATCTTATCATTGATACTTTCACTAATTAAAAAGGAAACAACTTTGGTTAGATACTTTCAATATCACTCTCCATCGTTACGCTCAGATATTTTATGATGTAATTGTGTCAAGTAGCGTACTTGTAACGCTGTACCCAGACATTAAGGGTTTGTTTTTCCTACTCATGAACCTTAACTTACTTTCTTCTGCGATTAGAGTTAGGTGCAATTGATTACACCAACTAGAAATTTTGTCTAAGTCACCTTGTATTCTCCTACAGTCACTCGAATTCCACATCCTCCCGTACACTACAGCATCATCAGCAACAAACTGCAGATTTCTCCCCACAGTGTCCACCAGGTTATCCATGAGTATATTAAATAATAGCGGTCGTATCACACTTTCTTAGGGCACTCCTGATGATACTCTTGTCTACGATAAACACGAGTGGAGCAGACTATGTCCTGGCGCCTGATTTGATTTTATCCTCTCCCTTCTTTCATCATCGTCATACAACACAAACACGACACTGCACAATATACACCTCCATTACAGTCACATACATTCCACAAACATACATACGGCATAATTCTCACATATCTGCAAGGAAAGGGGTCAGTGTGTGGGGAGGAGGTGCATCCTTTCCGACAGACAGCTGAAACCGCTCCTCGGGATATCCCAGACAGAAATGGCGGACGACATTTACGTTTGAAAACTGGTGAGTAATGTAATACATGATACAATGCACTTAACCTGTATAAAAAAATTTGACAGCCTGCGGTGGACATTTGAAATGGTTTTAACATTCAGAAATAAAATCGCGTCTTTGGCCCCACATATGAAGTCAGTTATGTCCCAAGAAACGCAACTTTCAAAGTTTCAAGAACTAGTATTCAGAATTCTTGGAATGTACTACAATCGCGTACGTATCACTTGCGTAGATTCGCAAAGACTTGATCAGACTAATTACAGCCAGCACAGAGCCATTCAAGCAGTTATTCTACCCACGCTAAATATGCGAATGGAATGAACAAAAGCCCTAATTAATGGTACAATGGAATGTGCCGTCTGCCATTCACTTCACATTGGTTTTTAGCGTATATATGTAGATGTAGACGGGCCGTAAGAAAAAAATGTTCCGGTCTGAAAACGAAATTTGACGGGATTGCTAATGGCTGGCGTATAATCAAGAGGTGGCGGGATTTCTCTTGTTATCCTTTCGATGGCCTGAAGGAGCCACGACCTCGTGCCGAAAGCGAAATTAGGACGAGCCTTTTGTGAAACGCACTCGATGGAACTTTCGTTGTGCTCCTGTATCTTTCTAATTGGTATACGAAGTTCCTTCTTAATTGGATGAATCTAGAGAAGCAGCGAAACAACTCACAAATTGTAATCGTTATATAAGGATTGCGAAATTGAGTTATTCCTTTCATTCTGACACTAGGAGACAAGTCCATAATAAGTCACAAACTCAAGAACACGGCTAAAATAAATTTCTGGTGTTGGGAATCTCGTTATTTCAGGTGACACCTAGGACAGGGTTGCTTCGTGTTTTAATAAGGTGGAAGATCCATCGGCGTCTGTTACATTGCTACTTTATCATAAGGGTCCTGGCACATTGAAAGAATTTTTCCATTATCGTAGCACATTTGGTGTTGAAATACAGTAAACCTTGTATCTTTCTTACAGTTTATGGATTACGTAGTTTGAGCGCGGACATGTATGTTGTAAGCGACAGGTCCACAACCCGTTCGCGAAGCGCAGCGTCAGTAGGTAATAACTGAAGGTAATTAGCCAGTGCGTGCATCGGGAGTACACTGAAAGATGCATATAGTTCTAAATCATTTTGATTATTAGTGAAGCTGAACTACAGATGTTGAACCGTTTTTACATTTTGTCGGCTTATAAGCATCGTTGTTTATGCCGCTCTGAATTATGTATCTGAGAGTAATTGAACTAGGCATTTACCGACCGCGGGCGAAAGCTTTCAGATGTAGCCATGCAACGCCGAACGAACAGACTCCTGTCGTTATTTATATAATGTAGCGGTACGCCTCACCTCCCTATTATTTCGTCTAATAAGTAGAAACAAAAGAACCAACGTCAATTTGCAGTAGGATTTTGACACGTACTACATTCGAACATCGTAAATTATCAGGAAAGTAACGCTCCAATGACAACAGTCAGCACGGATTCAGGAAATATCGTTTTCGTGAAACATAACCAGCTCTTAATTTACTCGAAGTAATGAATGCTATCGAAAGGGAATCTAAAATTGATTTCATGTTTCTACATTCCCAGAAGGCTGGTCGTAGTAGTAGAACTCGACGGAAAATCATGGAGTAAAGCGGAAGTCAAGTCCATCGTTGCCCAAGGAAGTTTTATTGGCCCTCTGCTGTTCCTGATCTTCATAAACGACTTAAGAGACAATCCAAGCACACGTCGTAGATTGTCTGCGGCTGATACTGTCATTTACTATCTAGGAAAGTGAGTAGATAATCAAAAAGAATTGCAAAATGATTTAGGCAATATATCTGTATAGTGCGAAAAGTGGCAATTGTTTCTCAGTAAAGAGATGTGTCAGGTCATATCCATGAATACATAAACAAATCCGCTAAATTTCGGTTACACGAAAAACACACAAATATAAAGGCTGTCCATTCGTTTAAATACCTAGGAATTACAATTAAGAACAACTTAAACTGGAAGGATCACACAGATAATGTTGTGGGGAAGACAAACAAAACACTAGGTTTTATTGGTAGAGTGTTAAGAATATGCAACGGGTCTCCTGAAGAAACTGCCTACATTACGCTTGTTCGTCTTCTGCTAGAGTATTGGGATCCTTACCAGGCAGGAGTGGAGGAGGACGTCGAACAAGTTCAAAGAAGGGCAGCTCGTTTTGTGTTATCGCGAAATAGGGGAGAGAGTGAAACTGAAGTGATAAGCGAGTTGGTATGGGAATCACTAAAAACAAAGGCATTTTCCGTTGCGAGGAGATCTTTTCACAAAATTTCAGTTACCAACTTTCTGCTCTGAATGTGAAAATATCATGTTGTCGGTAACCGACATAGGATGAAATGAAATCTTAATATAATATGAGAAACGAGAGCACGGAGAGGATGACTGAAGCGTACATTTTTCACGCTGTTAGAGAGTGCATCGGTAGAGAAATAGTCTGAAGGTGGTTTCACGAACTCTCTGCCAGGCGGTTAAGTGTGAACTAAAAACTAGTTATGCAGATATACGCTATGTGATCGAATGTATACGGACACATGGCTGAAAATGACGTACAAGTTCGAGGCGCCCTTTATGGGTAACGCTTAAATTCAATATGGTGTTGGCTCACCTTTATTCTTGATGACAGCTACCACTCTCGCAAGCATACGTTCCATCAGGTGCTCTAAGATTTCTTGGGGAATAGGCCATTCTTCACGGAGTGCTGCACTGAGGAGAGGTATCGATGTCGGACGGTGAGGCTTGGTACGAAGTCGGCGTTCCAAAACATCACAAATGTGTTCTATAGGATTCAGGTCAGGATTCTGTGCAGGTCAGTCCATTACAGGGCTGTTACTGTAGTGTAACGACTCCGCCACAGGCCATGCATTATTAACAGGTGCTCGATAGTGTTGAAAGATGCAATAGCCATCACCGAATTGGTCTTCAACAGTGAGAAGTAAGAAGTTGCGTAAAAGTCAATGTAGGAATATGCTATGGTAGTGCCACGCAAAACAACAAGGGGTGCAAGCCCCCTCCATGAAAAACACATCCACACCATAACACCACCGCCTACGAACTTTACTGTTGGTATTATACACACTGACAGATAACGTTCATCGGGCATTCGCGGTACCCACACGCTGCCAGCGGATCGCTACGAGGGCAGTTCAATAAGTAATGCAACACATTTTTTTTCTCGGCCAATTTTGGTTGAAAAAACCAGAAATTTCTTGTGGAATATTTTCAAACATTCCCGCTTCGTCTCGTATAGTTTCATTGACTTCCGACAGGTGGCAGCGCTGTACGGAGCTGTTAAAATGGCGTCTGTAACGGATGTGCGTTGCAAACAACGTGCAGTTATCGAGTTTCTTTTGGCGGAAAACCAGGGCATCTCAGATAATCATAGGCGCTTGCAGAATGTCTACGGTGATCTGGCAGTGGACAAAAGCACGGTGAGTCGTTGGGCAAAGCGTGTGTCATCATCGCCGCGAGGTCAAGCAAGACTGTCTGATCTCCCGCGTGCGGGCCGGCCGTGCACAGCTGTGACTCCTGCAATGGCGGAGCGTGCGAACACACTCGTTCGAGATGATCGACGGATCACCATAAAACAACTCAGTGCTCAACTTGAGATCTCTGTTGGCAGTGCTGTCACAATTGTTCACCAGTTGGGATATTCAAAGGTTTGTTCCCGCTGGGTCCCTCGTTGTCTAACCGAACACCATAAAGAGCAAAGGAGAACCATCT
Source organism: Schistocerca serialis cubense (assembly GCF_023864345.2). Classification (NCBI taxonomy): domain Eukaryota; kingdom Metazoa; phylum Arthropoda; class Insecta; order Orthoptera; family Acrididae; genus Schistocerca; species Schistocerca serialis. Next base: position 314,204,079 of record NC_064645.1, on the reverse strand, counting down.
GTGCGGAATTGCTTGGTCGTCATGTGGCTGAGGGTGACAATTTCTTGTCAAAGATTGTTACAGGCGATGAAACATGGGTTCATCACTTCGAACTTGAAACAAAACGGCAATCAATGGAGTGGCGCCACACCCACTCCCCTACCAAGAAAAAGTTTAAAGCCATACCCTCAGCCGGTAAAGTCATGGTTATAGTCTTCTGGGACGCTGAAGGGGTTATTCTGTTCGATGTCCTTCCCCATGGTCAAACGATCAACTCTGAAGTGTATTGTGCTACTCTTCAGAAATTGAAGAAACGACTTCAGCGTGTTCGTAGGCACAAAAATCTGAACGAACTTCTCCTTCTTCATGACAACGCAAGACCTCACACAAGTCTTCGCACCCGAGAGGAGCTCACAAAACTTCAGTGGACTGTTCTTCCTCATACACCCTACAGCCCCGATCTCGCACCGTCGGATTTCCGTATGTTTGGCCCAATAAAGGACGCAATCCGTGGGAGGCACTACGCGGATGATGAAGAAGTTATTGATGCAGTACGACGTTGGCTCCGACATCGACCAGTGGAATGGTACCGTGCAGGCATACAGGCCCTCATTTCAAGGTGGCGTAAGGCCGTAGCATTGAATGGAGATTACGTTGAAAAATAGTGTTGTGTAGCTAAAAGATTGGGGAATAACCTGGTGTATTTCAATGCTGAATAAAACAACCCCTGTTTCAGAAAAAAATGTGTTGCATTACTTATTGAACTGCCCTCGTACAATGTGAACAGTGATTTGTCACGCAATACAACGTTTTTCCACTGTTCAATCGTCCAATGATTACGCTCCTTACACCAAGAGAGGCGTCGTTTGGCATTTATCAGCGTGATGTGTGGCTTACGGGCAGACGCTCGACCATGTCCAAGCTTTCTCACCTCCCACCTAAATGTCATTGTACTTTCAGTGGATCCTGATGCAGTTTGGAATTCCTGTGCGATGGTCTGGATAGATGTCTGCCTATAACACGCTATGACCCTCTTCAACTGTCGGCGGTCTCTGTCAGTCACCAGACGAGGTTGGCCTTTACGCTTTTGTGCTGTACGTGCCCCTTCACGTTTCCACTTCACTAACACATCGGAAACTGTGCACCCAGGGATGCTTATGAGTGTGGAAATCTCGCGTACAGACGTACCACGCAACTGACACTCAATCACCTGACCACCTTCGAAGTCCACGAGTTCTGCGGGGCGCCTCATTCTGCTCTCTCAAGATGTCTAATGACTACTGAGGTCGCTGATATGGAGTACCTGGCAGTAGATGGAAGCACAATCCACCTAATATGAAATACGTCTGTTTCTGGGGGTGTCCGGATACTTTTGATCACATAGTGTTGGTGGTGCATAACAATGGAAGTGATCCAGATTTCCTTAAAATTTACAAACAATGGAAAAATAGATCACTTACGACTCGTAAACGTCATACGATTTTCAAAGGCTCTGTCTACTTCCTTAAGCATGTGAGGACTTGGGATCCGTCGGCCGGTGTGGCCGTGCGGTTAAAGGCGCTTCAGTTTGGAACCGCGTGACCGCTACGGTCGCAGGTTCGAATCCTGCCTCGGGCATGGATGTGTGTGATGTCCTTAGGTTAGTTAGGTTTAATTAATTCTAAGTTCTAGGCGACTGATGACCTCAGAAGTTAAGTCGCATAGTGCTCAGAGCCATTTTTGAACTTGGAATCCGACTTTCACCAACATGGCGGATACCACGAGGTCCTCTGTGGTGAACACTGACGATGCGGACTCTAAGTGTTGACTGCTCCAGAACACAGAGGCTGAGTGACAATGCTGGATCCTACTTCAAGATTTGGCCAGAGCACCAAACCACCAGACTCCCAGGATAGGCACTATTTTCCATTGTCACCCTAAACGACTGTATCTACAAAAAGCAACTTTTGAGGGAACTCTCAAGATCTGTTTAGGTGCCATCAACTGGCTGTTCCTAACGACCTACAATCTGCCAGAAAGATATTCTTGCGCTCCTGGCGTCCTTCTCCACATAAGAATCTCCGTAATGGTCACCGCCATCTTGGTGCCCCGATGATATGCAATTTCCGTCTCACTTTCGTCTCGAAGACACATTCAAAATTGGGAGGCAAGGTAGTTTTTATTTGAATTTATAATTTAAGTCTTCAACACAATGAACTTAGTACCACAGGAACATTAGTAGAAAGGATTTAATCGAATGCCAATGTAAATAACTGGACTGTGAGAACGGTATGGAGGTTCACTGGATGAGCCCCATTGATCCACAAAATTTTAAATTTGAACAAATTGAAATGTTCTGAACAACGATGACAAGAAGGAAAAGAATGGTGGTTTGCAAATGTGGTGTACCGTATGTATTTCCACTTTTCAGTGCTTTATCTGCTTAGAGTATCTTTTGCTATACCTTATGCTTGTCTTTCACACGTGTGCTGAATGGCAGTCATTTAAGGTTAATTTAAGTACGTCTACCCAGCTTCAAATAAGTACAGCGAAACGGAGTTTTTATAATTTGCTTTTCAAGATCGTCACGAATTATATCGGGCATGTAACAGAACGTTTGTCTCATCATCTCATATACACGTAAAACTTTCTGGTTATTCCAATGACTGAGGACAGAATGTACTGTACTCGCCACATTCTTTTCGAGACAGACGTAGTTCATTCGTATGCATTCGGTGTCTTTTGAATAGAAAAAGCTGATATGTAGCATTCGTCTCCAAGTTCAGAGGCATCGCGGTATTCATCCCGCTCTAAGAGGTTAAAATCTAATCTACTACGTCTAGAGAATAGATTCTAACCTAACCCAAACTCACGTCCTTGATCCAGCCAAAAACTGACGGAGATCGGACTCATTGTGACCATACTGTAGGTCGATGTTACCGGGTGACTGTGTCTGAGTGCCACTGTGAAGGCACCCTTATTCGCAAATCAGTATCGGCCATTTTGCAAACGACTGCAGTACTAGTGTCAGTGGCCTTGAAAGTTATTACTGCAGTGAACTGAAGAAGAAGCATATCTCTTGGCTACAATTGTCCACCATTGGTTTTAATAAAATTCTGGACATTTGGAGCGAATGGTTTGGCCACCCAGATCGCCGGACATAAAATTCAAATTTTATTTAAAGGGGGTAGGACGTCAAACTGGCCGACTTGGTGCAGGAGAAGCATCTGAGGACATTTTAATTTCCAGTGCCTATACTTTTACAAATAAATTCATAATACTTTGTCAGCATCACCAGGAAGGGTTCAGGATTCACACCCATTGCAGTGGAAGTTAGAAAACATAACAAAAAAAAATTTTTACGTGCGAAATTTCATCATTTTTTCACTTACTAATGGCTGCATTTGTTGCTATAGGTACACTTTTTTTCATAAGTTAGAGAGATTCTTCGATGAATTTTGCACAGCATACAAACCATACTTACAGGTGTATGAAACTCTAGAATTTATTTAATTTATGAAAAAATGAATGAGCTGTTATATTTTAAACTTCATGTTTAGAAAAAAACACAAATTTTCTAGTTAATTACCTCAATTTTTACCACAGTTTTTAATAGATTTGTAAAATTCTAGAGTTTCATACACCTTTGAGTATGATTTGTATGCTGTACAAAGTTAATCGAAGAATCTCCCTTACTTATGAAGAAAAGTGTACCTATAGCCACAAATGCTGCCATTAGTAAGTGAAAAAATGATGAAATTTCACATGTAAAAAAAATAAATTATTTTGTTATGTTTTCGAACTTCCACTGCTGTGAGTGTAAATTCTAAATCCTTCCTGGTATTGCGACAAAGTTTTATGAATTTATTTGTAAAAGTATAGATAGTGGAAATTAAAATGTCCTGTGATGCCTCTCCTGCTCCAAGGTGGCCCGTTTGACGTCCTACCCGCCTTAAGAAGATAAAAAAAATAGGAAGAATTACTTTTTGGCTGACGCTCGTATTTCATTTTATTGAGAAATTCCATTCATAGAGGTTCAAATTAGCAAGAGTCGACTGTGCCTAGTTAATGCTATAAATGAACTGTGAAGACATTATTACTGATCATTTCAGAGAAATGGTGTTAACAGCGCAGCTTGCGTGGGACGGGAGTAGAGCAGAAGTCGTTCCCCTTGTGTAAGGGAGAAGGCACGCTGCACGTTATAGCTGGCGGCATTGTTGCCAGAGTCGTGCATCCGCGGAGTGAATAACTGAAAGCGAGCTCCGGAATAAGAGCGGCGGATGAAAGCTGCCCCGTGCGTGTGCGTGTGGGTGCGTGCGTGCATGTGGGAGAGAAAGCCGCGAGGAACGAGGCCGGATTGATAGTTTGTCGTGCAAACCTGGCGCGGAGAGCCGAGCGCGGCTGCTTCCTGAGTAATGACGGCAGTCCTGAAATGACGCGACGCGGGATGGGCGGGGCTCGGCGACGGCAGCGCCCCAGTTTCGCTACTCTGCCGCACCTCGACTGTCAGCTGACTGCCACTGCGACCTCGTTTTTGTAAAGCCGGGCTGTCGCTGCTAATAACAGCCGGTCGTGCCATTAGCAGCGCAGATGGCTCGCAGCGAATTTTGCTCTCTTCAGGTCGACATAATGATCACAGATAATCGAAGTGTAACGGTTATTCTGCACAGTAACTGGCTTCGGAAGAAGGTCTAAAGGATACACAAAAAAGACAGAAGATAGGTTTCACGTAAAGGGTTAACGGCAACACTTTGGCTCATAAAAAGGCAAGAGGCGTATTTCTATTAAAATGAATTGTTGCTTTTCTTCATTATTATTTTTTTCAGTTTTTCAGGAAAGGGTGTGATGGTAGCGGACAGAACCGCACTTCACTCGCATGTTTCGTAAAAAAGTGATGCATTATCAGATGAGAGTACGGGGAATGGACGAAAATATCGAAACGGCTCAAGAAATGCGTGCTTGAACATACACAGAGGTGACAAGTCACGGCATACACCGTAATATCATGTCAGACCTAAATGTAAAAAAGTGTTGTATTCGACGTTTATTTTTTAGAAAATCAGGTCGATGTGGCACACATCTGGCTGTGTGCGAAGAGTTTTTGTTGTTTCGATCACACTGTGCTTACGTGATCGGATATATCACAAATTGCTGTACATTTCTTTCAATTTGACTACTTTTATTGCGATAGTGCAGTAACTCCCATAGAGGGAGTGATAATATTTTATTAAAAATATTTTGCACGAGACTTACTGACAGATTAAATCTGTGTGCTGGACCGAGACTCTGAACTGGGACTTTTGCCTTTCGCTGGAAAGTGTTCTACTGACTGCTACCTAAGCACTACTCACGACCCATTCTCACAGCTTCACTTCCACCAGTATCTCATCTCCTGCCTTCCAAACTTCACAGTTCTCTTGCGAAACTTGCAGGTCTAGCAGGCTTCTGGATGAGAGGATACTGCAGAGGCTTAGAGGCTGGGGGAAATGAGATACTGGCGGAAGTGGAGCTGTGATGGCGAGTCGTGACTAGTCTTCAGATAGCTCGGTCAGTAAGAACCTCCTGCTGATTCTCCAGCAGGAGGAGGTTCTTACTCATTGGTCTGAAGATGACCACAGTAGTGGTCGAAATCGGTCACCGTAATAAATAAATTGTGATCAAGACCGTTTTTAATAGTAAATATTTGTAACACATTGATCACTGTCACTCCCATAACGCATTCAGAAGTAACCTTCTGAAATATCGCCAGGTGTTGTTGCTCACGTACATGACAAGGGTTAGACGGACGAGGGCGTCCGTGGATTAACAGAGTGTTGGAGAGAAGGAAACGTGATTCATTGAAAAAAGAGTCCTCTTCTTGTGCTGCATCAGTTTATTAGTCATTTGAAAAATTCTATGAAACAGAAATTGAGACAAGAAAATACAGGGATTATTGTTATTCCAGGAGGAATGACTTCACAACTGCAACCTCTTGATGTCTCGATAAATAAACCATTGAAAGTGTACATGAGAGAGGAATGGAAAGAAAGGATGATGGATGAAACCCAACATTAATCCACGCCGAAGGGAGCTTTAAAACGACTTACAATCAAACAGGTGTGTCAATGGATGAAACAGTCGCGGTCAGAAAGAGTGAGAGAAGACATTACTGTTAAAACTTGCAAGAAGTGAGGGATAAGTAAAGCTCTCAATGGCAGTTAAGACCATCTCATATACTAAGAGGACAAGGAGGAAGAAGAAGAAAAAAAGAGGAACAACAATAAGAGGAAAGTTCAGATGACCATTTTAAGTCTTTTTAAAGGTCAGTTTGGTCTTATAAACTGTAAGTAGGCTGTTTAGGTTTTTATGTTGGTAACGCCACACAGCGCTCTATATGAAAATCACTGACTGTGATGTGTGAAGTCTGTGGCTGGTTTGCATTGTTGTAATATTTGTTATTGTAGTGTTGGGCAGTTGGATGTGAACAGCTCGTAGCGTTGCGCAGTTGGAGGTGAGCCGCCAGCAGTGGTGGATGTGGGAAGAGAGATGGCCGAGTTTTGAGAGCGGACGATCTGGACCTGTGTCCGTCAGAAAAACGAAATTTGTAAGACTGGCTGTCATGAACTGATATATATATATATAATGACTTTTGAACACTATTAAGGTAAATACGTTGTTTATTCTCTATCAAAATCTTTCATTTGCTAGCTATGCCTATCAGTAGTTAGTGCCTTCAGTGGTTAGAGTCCTTTATTTAGCTGGCAGTATTGGCGCTCGCTGTACTGCAGTAGTTCGAGTAACGAAGATTTTTGTGAGGTAAGTGGTTCATGAAAGGTATAAGTTATTGCTAGTCTGGGCCATTCTTTTGTAGGGATTACTGAAAGTCAGTTGCGCTAAAAAAATATTGTGTGTTAATTTAGTGATGGTCAGAATAAGTAAAGAGAGAAATGTGTGAGTACGTTCAGTTTTGATGAGCTGTTTGAAAATCAAATAACGAAAGGGATTTACCAGCACACTAATTCACAACTTTTTTAAGGGGACGTTACAAAACTAAGAGTTTTTTAAAACTCTGGATTTGCAATCTAATAATGGTGAAAAAGTTATTCAATAAATGCTTAAAAAATAAGGCGCGTCTTATAGTTCGTAGCCTCTTGTAGTCCGTAAAATACAGTAGTAATTGTGTTAGCTGGACCACTGGTAGCACTTAGGAAGTCGAGAGTGATTCAAATGGTTCAAATGGCTCTGAGCACTATGGGACTTAACATCTATGGTCATCAGTCCCGTAGAACTTAGAACTACTTAAAACTAACTAACCTAAGGACATCACACAACAAGCAGTCATCACGAGGCAGAGAAAATCCCTGACCCCGCCGGGAATCGAACCGAAGTCAAGAGTGATTACTGCTGCTGATTTCATGCGATTTTTACGGCCACCTTTCGCAATGGTCCACGGTTCCTACCCGTCAGTATAAGAAGCCTTTCCGATCTAGGTTTAGCTGTGGTTTTTACTTCGTGTTTCCGCCTCACAATCACGAGTCTACTCGGGCAGCTCCAGGAAGGTTGAAATGTCCCTGACGGATTTATTGATCACGTGACACCCAATGACTAGTCAACGTTGTTCTGACCGACATTTGCTCTTACCTCTTCTCTACTGACAACAGAATATTCTCCATTTAATTTTGTATTGGCCCATACGCATCTAATGATCAACTCTGCATTACACAGGGGTGTCCCGATATTTTTGATCAGATGTTGTTGTTGTTGTGGTCTTCAGTCCTGAGACTGGTTTGATGCAGCTCTCCATGCTACTCTATCCTGTGCAAGCTTTTTCATCTCCCAGTACCTACTGCAACCTACATCCTTCTGAATCTGCTTAGCGTATTCATCTCTTGGTCTCCCTCTACGATTTTTACCCTCCACGCTGCCTTCCAATACTAAATTGGTGATCCCTTGATGCCTCAGAACATGTCCTACCAACCGATCCCTTCTTCTGGTCAAGTTGTGCCACAAACTTCTCTTCTCCCCAATCCTATTCAATACTTCCTCATTAGTTATGTGATCTACCCATCTAATCTTCAGCATTCTTCTGTAGCACCACATTTCGAAAGCTTCTATTCTCTTCTTGTCCAAACTATTTATCGTCCATGTTTCACTTCCATACATGGCTACACTCCATACGAATACTTTCAGAAATGACATCCTGACACTTAAATCAATACTGGATGTTAACAAATTTCTCTTCTTCAGAAACGCTTTCCTTGCCATTGCCAGCCTACATTTTATATCCTCTCTACTTCGACCATCATCAGTTATTTTGCTCCCCAAATAGCAAAACTCCTTTACTACTTTAAGTGCCTCATTTCCTAATCTAATTCCCTCAGCATCACCCGACTTAATTAGACTACATTCCATTATCCTTGTTTTGCTTTTGTTGATGTTCATCTTATATCCTCCTTTCAAGACACTGTCCATTCCATTCAACTGCTCTTCCAAGTCCTTTGCTGTCTCTGACAGAATTACAATGTCATCGGCGAACCTCAAAGTTTTTATTTCTTCTCCATGAATTTTAATACCTACTCCGAATTTTTCTTTTGTTTCCTTTACTGCTTGCTCAATATACAGATTGAACAACATCGGGGAGAGGCTACAACCCTGTCTTACTCCCTTCCCAACCACTGCTTCCCTTTCATGTCCCTCGACTCTTATAACTGCCATCTGGTTTCTGTACAAATTGTAAATAGCCTTTCGCTCCCTGTATTTTACCCCTGCCACCTTTAAAATTTGAAAGAGAGTATTCCAGTCAACATTGTCAAAAGCTTTCTCTAAGTCTACAAATGCTAGAAACGTAGGTTTGCCTTTCCTTAATTTTTCTTCTAAGATAAGTCGTAAGGTCAGGATTGCCTCACGTGTTCCAGTGTTTCTACGGCATCCAAACTGATCTTCCCCGAGGTTGGCTTCTACTAGTTTTTCCATTCGTCTGTAAAGAATTCGTGTTAGTATTTTGCAGCTGTGACTTATTAAGCTGATAGTTCGGTAATTCTCACATCTGTCAACACCTGCTTTCTTTGGGATTGGAATTATTATATTCTTCTTGAAGTCTGAGGGTATTTCGCCTGTTTCATACATCTTGCTCACCAGATGGTAGAGTTTAGTCAGGACTGGCTCTCCCACGGCCGTCAGTAGTTCCAATGGAATATTGTCTACTCCGGGGGCCTTGTTTCGACTCAGGTCTTTCAGTGCTCTGTCAAACTCTTCACGCACTATCATATCTCCCATTTCATCTTCATCTACATCCTCTTCCATTTCCATAATATTGTCCTCAAGTACATCGCTCTTGTATAGACCCTCTATATACTCCTTCCACCTTTCTGCTTTCCCTTCTTTGCTTAGAACTGGGTTTCCATCTGAGCTCTTGATATTCATACAAGTCGTTCTCTTATCTCCAAAGGTCTCTTTAATTTTCCTGTAGGCGATATCTATCTTACCCCTAGTGAGATAGGCCTCTACATCCTTACATTTGTCCTCTAGCCATCCCTGCTTAGCCATTTTGCACTTCCTGTCGATCTCATTTTTGAGACGTTTGTATTCCTTTTTGCCTGTTACACTTACTGCATTTTTATATTTTCTCCTTTCATCAATTAAATTCAATATTTCTTCTGTTGCCCAAGGATTTCTACTAGCCCTCGTCTTTTTACCTACTTGATCCTCTGCTGCCTTCACTACTTCATCCCTCAAAGCTACCCATTCTTCTTCTACTGTATTTATTTCCCCCATTCCTGTCAATTGCTCCCTTATGCTCTCCCTGAATCTCTGTACGACCTCTGGTTCTTTTAGTTTATCCAGGTCCCATCTCCTTAAGTTCCCACCTTTTTGCAGTTTCTTCAGTTTTAATCTACAGGTCATAACCAATAGATTGTGGTCAGAGTCCACATCTGCCCCTTGAAATGTCTTACAATTTAAAACCTGGTTCCTAAATCTCTGTCTTACCATTATATAATCTATTTGATACCTTTTAGTATCTCCAGGGTTCTTCCATGTATACAACCTTCTTTCATGATTCTTAAACCAAGTGTTAGTTATGATTATGTTGTGCTCTGTGCAAAATTCGACCAGGCGGCTTCCTCTTTCATTTCTGTCCCCCAATCCATATTCACCTACTATGTTTCCTTCTATCCCTTTTCCTATACTCGAATTCCAGTCACCCATGACTATTAAATTTTCGTCTCCCTTCACAATCTGAATAATTTCTTTTATTTCATCATACATTTCTTCAATTTCTTCGTCATCTGCAGAGCTAGTTGGCGTATAAACTTGTACTACTGTAGTAGGCGTGGGCTTCGTATCTATCTTGGCCACAATAATGCGTTCACTATGCTGTTTGTAGTAGCTTACCCGCATTCCTATTTTCCTATTCATTATTAAACCTACTCCTGCATTACCCCTATTTGATTTTGTGTTTATAACCCTGTAGTCACCTGACCAGAAGTCTTGTTCCTCCTGCCACCGAACTTCACTAATTCCCACTATATCTAACTTCAACCTATCCATTTCCCTTTTTAAATTTTCTAACCTACCTGGCCGATTAAGGGATCTGACATTCCACGCTCCGATCCGTAGAACGCCAGTTTTCTTTCTCCTGATAACGACATCCTCTTGAGTAGTCCCCGCCCGGAGATCCGAAGGGGGACTATTTTACCTCCGGAATATTTTACCCAAGAGGACGCCATCATCATGTAATCATACAGTAAAGCTGCATGCCCTCGGGAAAAATTACGGCTGTAGTTTCCCCTTGCTTTCAGCCGTTCGCAGTACCAGCACAGCAAGGCCGTTTTGGTTATTGTTACAAGGCCAGATCAGTCAATCATCCAGACTGTTGCCCTTGCAACTACTGAAAAGGCTGCTGCCCCTCTTCAGGAACCACACGTTTGTCTGGCCTCTCAACAGATACCCCTCCGTTGTGGTTGCACCTACGGTACGGCTATCTGTATCGCTGAGGCACGCAAGCCTCCCCACCAACGGCAAGGTCCATGGTTCATGAGGGGGTTGATCAGATAGTGTTGGCTAAATTTCTCAAGTGCACGGGCTAATGTATGCGTCGAATGCAAGTTGAAAGAAAGTGTTGGCTTGAATCCTTTGTGTAGCGGCGATGAGTCACGAGTTCTGCCTGTCTTTGCAACTGACTCGCCAATATTAGTTAGCAGTTAACGCTTAGTAGTGACGGTTTGGCTCCCTAGATAACTGAGAGAACTGTTACATGTTCATCGCAGATAGGAAACATGCAATTGCAGTGAAGCAATACCTTTTTTCTTTTGAATCATCGGTCTTCTGACTGATATCATGAGCCACCCTCTTCATATCAGAGTAGCACTTGTACCTTAAACCGTCAATTATCTGCTGGATGTATTCCAATTTCTGTCTTCCCCTACATTTTTGCCCTCCACCCCTTCCTCTAGTAACATGAAAGTTATTCCCTGATTTCTTAGCACATGTCCTATCATTCTGTCTATTCTTTTTGTCAGTGTTTTCAATATGTTTCTTTCATCACCAATTCTGCGAAAAAACCCCTCTTTTCTTATCTTACCAATACACCTAGGTTTCAGCATTCCGCAACACCACACCGCAAACACTTCGACTCTCTTGTGTCCCGATTTTCGCACTATCCATGATTCATTACCACACAATGGTGTGCTCCAAACCTACACTTTTAGAATTTATTCCTTAAATTAGGGCCTGTCTTTGATACGAGTAAACTTAAGTTGGCCAGGAATGCCCTCTATGCCCGCGCTAGTCAACTTCTGACGTCCTCCTTGCCTCCTCCGTCATGGGTTGTTCTGTTTCCAACGTGGCAGAACTCATTTATGTCTACTTTGTGAACACCAGTTTTGATGTTAAGCTTTTCGCTAGTCTCATTTCTGCTGTTTCCCACTCTTTTGGTATTTTTCCGGTTTACTTTCAGTCCATATTCCGTACTCATTAGACAGTTCATTGCATTCAGCAGTTCCTGGAAACCTCCTTCGCTTTCACCTAGGATAACAATGTCATCAGCGAATCTTATAACTGAGATCCTCTTACCCTGAATCTTAACCCCACCCTTGATCTTACTTTTAAGGCAGTCAGGGCTTCTTCAATGTACAGACTGAGGAGTGGTGGTAACAGGCTGCAATATTGTCTTACATCCATTTTAATCCGAGTACTTGGTAGTCCAATATTATTGATCCTTCATGGGACTTGTGCATACCAAATATCACCCATTTCCCTATATTTTACTACTACTTTCCTAAAACTTTCGAATAACTTTTACCGCTTTAATTTGTCGAATGCTTTTTTTTACGTCTACAAATCCTACGAGCGTCTCTCAGTTTTACTTTAGTCTTCCTTCCATCATATAACGCAACATCAGAAGCGCCTCTCTGGTGCCTTTACCTTTCCTCAAGCCAAACTGATGGTCATCAAACGGATGCTCAATTTTCTTTTCCATTCGCTGTAAATTAGTCATACCAGCAGCTTGAATGTATGAGCTGTTAAGCTGATTGTGCGGCTTATGTTGAAATTATTGGCCCTTGTTATCGTCGGATTTTGTGGATTATATATTTCCTATGGTCTGATGGTATGTCGCTAGTCTCGTATTTTCTGCACACCAACTTGAACAGCATCATTTTACGAATTCCGATGCAGTGTTATCTGTCCCTTCTGCCTTATTTGGTATCAAGGCTTCCAGATTTTATTATTATTATTATTATTTTAAATTCTGGTTCTAATACTGGATCTCCTATATCTTCCATACCGACCCCAATTTCTTCTTCAGTCACGTCGTCAGACAAGTACTCCCCCTAATAGAGCTCGTCAATGTAATTTTTCCGTCTATCCGCTCTCTTCTCTACGTGTAACAGTGAAATTCCCATTGTTCTGCTAATGTTACGACCCTTCTTTTAATTTGGTTCAATGTTGTTTCAACTTTTCTATATGCTGAGACAGTCCTTCTGACTCTTTTTTTATCCATCCACATTTTTGCTGCAGCCATTTAGCTTTGGCTTCACTGCACTTTATATTCCTGTATTCGTGTCTTACCCTGAGAATTTTTGTACTTTCTTCTTTCGTCGAGCAGTTGAAGTATTTCTTGTGTTACCCAAGGTCTCTTCGACGTCGCCTACCTTGTGCACATGTTTACCTGTCCAACATCTGTGACTGCCATTTTTATGGATTTCCAATGCTCTTCAAATGACTGCCTACTCTGGTATTCCTTATCGCCAGTATCCACATCCTTAGCGAAGTTCAAACGCATCTCATCATTCTTTAGTGTTTCAGTATCCCATTTTCTTCCAGACTGATTCTTCTGGAAGGTTCTCTCAAACATCAGTCTTACTCTTCATCATTAGTAAACTGTGATCTGAGTTTATATTTGCTTCCGGGCACGTCTTACAATCCACCAATTTCGACCATGATGTAATCCAGCGGGAAACTTCCCCTGACTCCGGCTCCTTTCCAAGTATATCTCCTCCTCTTGTGGTTCTTCGCTATTACCACCTGAAAGTTATTACAGAACGCAATTAGTCCCGTCCCTCTTTGTTTCTGCCAATACCATATTCTCCCCTTTCTTCGATTCCTTTCCCTACAACCGCAATCCAGTCTCTCTTGGACATTAGATTTTCATCTCCCCTTACATTGAATTACCTGTTCAGTATCCTCATGATCAACCACAACTTTTGACCACCGACCTACTAACGACATAACCCGTACAGGCCGGCCGGAGTGGCCGAGCGGTTCTAGGCGCTTCAGTCTGGAACCGCGCGACCGCTACGGTCGCAGGTTCAAATCCTGCCTCGGTCCTGGATGTGTGTGATGTCCTTCGGTTAGTTAGGTTTAAGTAATTCTATGTTTTAGGGGACTGATGACCTCAGATGTTAAGTCCCATAGTGCTCAGAGCCATTTGAATCATTTGAACCAAACCCGTCCAGGTGATAGCAACGTCATCTGGTGAGAAATGACTGCTAGTCAGCCATACGCACTGTGCGTGTAGTATCGGTGAGCGTGCTGTCCGTGTGTAGAATAGAGGAGGCACGCGATCTATCTGAGTTCGGCTGAGGACAGGTTATGTCGTCTCGGATGCTCGGCACGAGCATTTCGGAAATTCCACGGGTGTTCGAGGAGTGCTGTGGTGTCTTCGACACGTGGTGAAACCAGGGTGAAATCACGTTCAACCGTCGCGGGGTTGGACGGCGACCCCTCGTTATAGATGTCAAAAGTCCTTGGCTGAGCAGACTGGTAAAACAGGACCAGCGGCAAACTGTGGCAGAACTGTGGTGTCACCGCCAGACACGAGAGGTGGTAGCTTTAAATCGGCCGCGGTCCATTAGTACATGTCGGACCCGCGTGTCGCCACTGTGTGATCGCAGACCGAGCGCCACCACAAGGCAGGTCTCGAGATACGGACTAGCACTCGCCCCAGTTGTACGGACGACGTAGCTAGCGATGCACACTGACGAAGCCTCGCTCATTTGCAGAGCAGATAGTTAGAATAGCCTTCAGCTAAGTCAATGGCTACGACCTAGCAAGGCGCCATTAGTAACATCGCATGTATCTATGGAATCTCACTTATATCGTCAATAGCGATGTACCAGGGATGGATTAAAGTTAAGTATTCCAGAAGCTACATACTTTTCTTTATAGCATTCATTACGTATCCTGTTACAGACCTATCTCTTGCCTGCGTGAACTAAACGCGTGCCTTTCGGCTACTTCCGTGGCGTGGCTGTCTTGTTACGCCACAACAAGAACTAATATCAGACTTTATTGTTGGAGAGAGTACGAGTGTATCTGAACACAATGTGCACCGAAAATTCCTGACGAGGGACTCAGCAGCCGACGACCCCGTGCATGTGCTCTCGTTAACACCACGACATCGGCAATGACGATTGAAATGGGCGAGTGACCATCAGCACTGGACTGTGGCGCAATGGCATAGCGTTGCGTGGTTTGATGAATCCGATGCCTTCTTCATCATGCCGATGGGATGGCTCGAATCCATCGTCTTCCAGGGAAACAGTTCCTTGACACTGTACTGTGGGACGGAGACAAGCTGGCGGCAGCTCCATTATGCTTTGGGAACATTCACGTGAGTAGCCGTGGGTGCTGCGGAGTTCGTGCAAAGCACCATGACGGCCACGGAGTATCGCACACCTGTTGCAGACCACGTACACCCCTCCATGACGACCATCGTTCTCGACGACAGTGGCATTTTTCAAAAAGATAATGCTCCATATCACAAGGTCAGGAGCGTGATGGAGTGGTTAGAGGAACACAGTAGGGAGTTACAGTTGATGCGCTGGTCCCCCAACTCGCCAGTTCTGCACCCGTTCGAACACATCTGGGATTTGATTGAATGTAGCCTCTGCCTCCCCCCCCCCCCCACAGAATTTACGGGGATTAGGTTAGTTATGTGTTTGCAGATGTTGTGCCAACTCCTTCCAACATACTACCAAGGCCTCATTGATTTCATGCCACGACGCGTCGCCGCTGTTATCTGTGTCAAAGGTGGATATACCGGCTATTAGGTAGGAGCTCGTAATTTTCTGGCTGATCAGTGAATACTCTCACTTTCATCTTCTGCTTGTGACGTCGGTATGTATACCTGAACTATTATTGTCGGTGTTGGTTTGCTGTAGAATATGATGAGAACAACCGTATCGCTGAACTGTTTACATTATCAGATTCTCTTCACTGCTTTCCTATTCATAACAAATCCTACTGCCGCTTACAATTTTCTGTTGCTGTTGATGTTATCCTATATTCGTACGATGAGAAGTCCTTATCATCAGTACTTATTTCACTTACCCCCATACTAGATTGAGCATTTACATTTTCTTTATAGATTTTCTAGCTTCTCTACAACGTTCAAACTGCTGACGTTACATGATCCGACTCGTAGAACGTTATCCTTTCGTTGATTACTTCATTTTTTCCGTTCGTCACCTGCCACTTGACATTTCCCTCCACCTTGACATTTCTCTCCTGGAGATACGAATGGGGGACTAGTCCGGAATCTTTTGCCAATGGAGAGATCAACATAACACTTTTCCAATTACAGGCAACGTATCCTGTGAACACACACTGTGTGTCTTTAACGCAGCCGTTTGGGCAAAAGAGCGCCCTGAACTTCTGTCCGCTAGCCCGCCATCTCTGAGAAGACCGTTGTGAGAACGAGGGTAACTTCTTATGCCAAAAACCTTCGTCCACCATTGATTATGAATTTTATTCACAACATGAGCAGTGGCTGGCTTTCAAACCGGGACCCAGGACATCTTTGCTAGTCAAAGACGCTAGCTCTAAGCCGGAGCAGAAGGTAATCGAAGCATTTGAGACGTGGTGCTACAGACGGATGTTGAAACACGGACTGATAAGGTAAGAATTGAGGAGGTTCTCAACGGAATCGGCGAGGAAAGGAATATATGGAAAACACTGACAAGAAGAACGGACTCCATGACAGGACATATGTTAAGACACACGAGGAATAACTTCCATTGGACTAGAGAGAGCTGTAGAGCGTAATAACTGTATAGGAAGATAGAGATTGGAACACATGTAGAAAATAAGAGGACATATGTTGTAAGTGATACTCTGAATTGATAAGGTTGCCACAGGAGAAGTATTTGGTGGACCGCATCAAATCCGTCAGATGACTGATGATTCTATAAAAATGAAGGCTAATCTCAGGAACTAATGTAGGAGCTAAACTCCTTTTTCGCCTCCACCTCCATCCCTTTGACAGGCAGGCAGTTTTTACCCCAAGAGCGATTCGTTACAGACGGTAAGCGATATGTGTACCAAGTTGGTTGAAATCGGCCCAGTGGTCTAGGAGGGGATGTTGGACAAAAATACATACATACGTTTTTATAATATGAGATTATTCGCACAGTCAGAAAATTTCTATATGGGTTGAAACGGACACCTTTAGATCCATAGCCTGTCGCTCTGTCAATGAGTCACCGAGCCAGGAAGACATAACAATTTTAATTAATATATTTCAGGACAGAAACCATGTGCAAAGGTACGGAATATCTATCTACCCTCTTACAAAATGTAAATGGAACAGGAGTGAAGGAAAATAATACTTTTAAACTAACAAGGGGAGGGAACAACGATTGCAACGTGGATTTACTGTAAACTTCGTACACTCGTAGTACTCCATGAGGAGAACAAGATGTGTAAGCAGTAGCGCGTACTTCTCAAGCGTTACTGAGCTAATCGCAAGATAATTTCGGTCGTCAAATATACAATCTGTGCGTGGCCATTTTTACCACGAAACGGCCGCAGCCGAGCGGTTCCGGCACGGTAGATCAGCGTGTTCGGTCAGAGCGATAGCTACCCTTTATAATATAAAAAAAACTAAGCAAACGGATCATCGAACCAACTGAACAGGTGTCATCGGACGTCCGCCCTGAACAAATTCAACGAACAATAAAAAAAAAATGTTTTTTTCTTTTCCTTTTGTTTTTAAAAAAAAATGGTTGGCGGTCAAGCCGCTGGATCAAGTTCCGTTCGCAGTTTGTTTTTTATTTTCAACACAGTAATTTTCTTTATTATTTATATTACAATTGATATAACGGGAAAAATACGTGTAATAGGATGAACTTTTATTAAATTTACAATGTTATTTGGCAGTCTACTAATTTTTATTATCACAAATAATATAATATTCGTAATATAATATAAACATGCGTTTACTATCGACTAGTAAACGACCAAACGCATAAAGCGATACTGAAAATGCGTGCTTGGTCGCGTCTTCAAAACTTAATCGAAAGAGAACGAGAAACTGCTTCTCGGAAGACGTTATTAAAATACTCTCGATACTGCATAACCAATTATCACAGCCGATTTTTTAGGAAATACTGCGTTATGCATGGTTTGCTTCCAGATTATCATGTGAAAGAGAGGTTTTTGAAAATGTTAACGAGGTTTGTTTTTCCACGGAAAACGTCAAAAGACCTTGCGTATGCGGAAACATAGCATTTATTCAATGTAGCTGGTGCCGTTTAACTGTATGTTTTCCATGTTTTTACGAAAAATACCATCCTGCAACTTTTACTCGTAATTTCGAAAGCGACGATTAATTGTACATCTTTCGAAAGCCGTCTGTGCCGGTCAAAACTTGGAGGTCACAAGTCGTTTCGGGCTCCTTCCAGGTATAAGGGATTTCTCAGATCACGGACAAGCATACAGTTTCAGTATGAATTTACGCATTTGGTCGTTTACTAGTCGATAGTTATGATTATTACATTATTTGTGATAATAAAAATTAGTAGACTGCCAAATAACATTGTAACTTTAATAAAATTTCATCCGATTACACGTATTTTCCCCATTATATCAATTGTAATATAAATAATAAAGGAAATGACCGTGTTGAAAATAAAAATAAAAACTGACGAACGGAACTCGATCGAGCGATCCAGCGGCGTGAACGCTAAACACTTAAAAAAAAAAAAATGTTCTATATTGTTCGTTGAATTTCTTCAGGGCGGACGTCCGATGACACCCGTTCAGTTTGTTCGATGATCGGTTCGCTCAGTTTTTTTATTATAAAGGGTAACTAACCCTCTTTTTTTTAACAGTTGGTTCACAGTTTATTACGCATTTTACTTTTTTCTTTTTTAAAAAAAAACTCATTTTGTTCGTTTCATCTGCTCGGTGTGGACGTCACAAGACACTCGTTTCAGTTCGTCGTTGATCCATTAACTCAGTTTTTTTTAATACAGAGGGCAGCTAACCCTCTGACCGAACACGCTGAGTTACCGTGCCGGCAAAAATGTGAAACGCCTCACGATTTTGCGTGTCATCCATTGCGCAGGGACCATGCTAATCTCCTCTGTATCGTTCCACTTTTAGTATATGTACTGCCAAAGCAAGTACGTAAATCTCATTTTGTTCCATATTGTTCGTTGAATTTGTTTGTGGCGGACGTCCGATGACACTCGTTCAGGTTGTTCGTTGATCCGTTTACTCAGTTTTTCATTACAGAGGGTAGCTAAACCCTCTGACCGAACACGCTGAGCTACCGTGCCGGTATTTTGTTCGTTTTCGTTCGTTGTATCTGCTTGGGACGGACGTCGGAAGACACCCGATTCAGTTCGTGGTTGATCCATTAACTCAGTTTTTTTATTACAGAGGGCAGCTAACCCCCTGACCGAACACGCTGAGTTACCATGCCGGCATAGATATATATTCGACGACTGAAATTATCTTACGATTTTCTCAATAACGCTTGAGAAGTACGCGCTACGGCTTACACATCTTGTTATCCTCATGGGGTACTACGATTGTACGAAGTTTGCAGTAAATCAGCGTTCCAAACGTCGTGGCCTCCCCTTGTAAGTACGTTTCAGCACGCAACATACTGTGGCTTCCGGTGTGCAACGTAGACGTAGACGAGTATTGCTCAGTCGGCGAATCTACGGAGTGTCGATCTGGAGGGCAGTATATGTCGCGCAGGCCGGAAGGAAGGAGGGTCTCCGTCCGAGGCGCCGTGTCGGCGTTTGCGGCTGTGACGGATGGTGGCGCTATTTCCGGAGTGTCGGGCGCGCGTATCGACTGCCCCCTGCGTGACCCCACACGCGTGCCGCCGCCAGGACAGCACAAGGCACACTGACCACGAGCAGCGCGGAGGCGGCGGTGGGCAGGGGACCGCGAGGCCAGCCTACTCGGCCTGTCTCTGCGGCATGGTACCGGCCAGGCACATTGTGCAGGGAATACGTGAAAGAAAAGAAGAGTGAGAAGTGTAAATGAGAAAGCAAATCATCAAAAGGAAGACCAAGAGCAAAGGAAAAAAAAAACCATGCAAAATGAGGAGGATGAGAAGGAGTGGAACTGAAGGGAGAGGAAGAGGGCCAGTGAAGAGGAAATTTAGGAGACTAAGGAAAGGGGGTTGCAGAAGATTTGGAAGGTGTTGTGTACATAGTTCTCCATAGTCAGAGCGTACACAACTTTCCCACTAGAGCGCGCCCCGCTAAGCACAACAGCGCACGCGCAGCGCTCGTCCTTCTCCGCACTACGAGATGGCGCTGCCTTAGAGACGGACCAAATTCTGCTTCCGCCGATCCGCGTATTAATATGTAACGCAGCCAATGAGATTGCTGCTAATGTAGAACCTTTTCTCCTTGCGGATCACACTCGTGCAGTGATACCTGAACGCGTGAGGTATTATAACGAGTGTACAGACCTCCGATTAGTCAGTCTGCATTTGTCTGCACCAGTCTGTACCAGTCTGCATTAGTCTGTACCAGTCTATAGTCAAGTTTCAGTATGCACCTAATAAGATTATCATATTCCTGTACATAGCCATGAAGAGATGTGTATAGACACTTTGTCAAGTATCAGAGATATGTGAGAATAAGATTAACGTACCAAGACCAAAGGAACTTCAGATTGTCAATTGCAAACAGCATCCAGAATCAAGTTACGTAATGTCTGTGCTTTTTATTATTTTAATAAATGTGTGTGAAAAATAATCAAGTTCTGTTTAAAGTTGGTCACCGTCAATCTGATACTTTAAGTGTGCAAGTGGCATTTCTATCGTATGACCTAACGGCAGAAGCTAAACACGCCACGGTAAGACCACGAGACATATTGCTGACACTCGCCTACTTTGTTAGAGCGACAAGTCAAATAATCTGATGGTGTGTGTACCAAAGGTCTTACAGTACGCACACCACAGAAGGAGAGTGCAGGAAAGGAGAAATAAGAGGAAGAGAAGTAGAGAATAGAAAGGATGTGGGAACAGAAGGGAGCAGAGGTGAAGCAAAGGAAAATAATGGTGTGGAAAAGAAAAGGGGAATGGAAGAGAGGCACTAAGAGAGGGGGTGGTTGGGTGAAGAGTGGTATATTAGAAAATAAGACAAACAGAAGAGAGAGTGGAAGAGGACAGGAAAACATGAGAGAGATAATTAGGGAATAGAGTGATAATGAAGACGAAAAGCAGAGTGGGTGACTGAGTGAGTGATGGATGAATAAGGGAATAAAATATAGAGAGATAAATAGAGGTAATTGTCATCTTCAACTTTTTTAGTCCTGTCTTCCTCAGTTGCGTGTAATATTACGGTATATTGATAATTTTTACTTATGGACCGTCTGACAGAAACCAAAACACTGCATTGAAACAAGCGTTCAGTTCATAGTGCTGTGGAACGCGCGAAAAAATCCGCAAATTGGCATTCATAAGAAGAAGAACAACACCAAAAATGCAACAGGAACGTAATATGTAAGAAATTGTCCACGCAACCTGCCACTGATGATGCCTTGCAGAAAATAAAGGCGAAACGCGTATGGCACTAAAATTGTGTTTTATTCAGTTGCTGTGAGACGGTCCATAAGTAAAAATTATCAATATACCGTAAGAGGTAATTGTAATAGCAGCAGCAGCAAGAGTAGTAGATGAAGACAAATAGGAGAGACAAGAGAGTAATAGTCATTTTCATTTTACTCTGTGTAAAAGAGACAAATGGTCTGCTCTAAAAAAAATGAACACTTTGGAACTTCCAGTATTTTGTCTTGCTCTTCGGCCGAAGAGGATTGACTATACAGGTGTTAATAACTATCGCCCAGCATCACTCCTTACATCTTCTAAAATTTTTGAGATGGTATGTACTCCAGGCTTGTCAACCATCTACGTAGCTATGGGCTACAGTTTGGATCTGAAATAGCCCAGCTACTTACACATTTAGTGAGCATATAATAAAATATTTAAATGACAAACTATCACTAGTTGCGACGTTCCGCGATTTATCGAAGATCAATCACCATCTTATGGAATACGTAGTTCAGTGTATGCCTCGTTTAGTTTTTATTTAAGAAACAGGATGCAGGAACAGTTATGGGGGGATATCATCTACTCCAGGTGCCTTGTTTCAACTCAGCTCTACCAGTACACGGTCAAATTTTTCTCGCACTATCATAATTCCCACGTTGTCATCATTTACTTCCTTTTCCCTTTCTGTTTTAGTCTTGTCATTTTCCTTATGTAATCCTTCTGTGGCCTGCATTTTAGCTTTGCCTTCGTTGCTTAGTAGCGAGGTACATATGAGTAAGATGCTTCGTACTGGTTTTCCGCATAGGCTCCTAATATTCTTTCTCAAAACTTCTCTTTGATTTCCCTATAGGCGGCATATATCTCTCTAGTTTTCGTGCGTGCTGTAGAGACTAGCCATTTTGCACATTTTATCAGTGTAATTTTTTAGAGGTCTGTGTTCCCTTTTGCCTGCTGCAGTAGCTGCTTTTTATATATTTTCTCCTTTCCATTATTCTTCGTCCTTTTCGTTGATGTCTCTAACTTGAGAGTAACAATTATACAGGGTGTAGACGATTCTAAACTGAATATTTTGAGACAAAGAACCAATGGATGCCAGCGAGTACTTCAGGCGTACCCGGCCCGAGTAAGCAAGTCGTGTGAGGCACGTGTTTAAAGCTATTGTCTTTCACGGAAGATTTGCGATAAAATGAGGCAGAAGAGATTGATAACATGCCTTCTGGGTTTGGGGGAAGTGCCTAATCGCAGATGTGCGTTTAATATGTGGAACAGCGGAATACTGTGTACGGAAACGCAATCGAATATACAGTAAAGAGTTCTCCAATAGGTGTCATGCAAATGTGAAGAGCCGGCCGGAGTGGCCGAGTGGTTCTTAAGTCTGTTTCTATAGTAGTTGGGTTGTGATTGTGGGCTATTAGCTGGTCAGCAAATGTGCTACGGGACCTGTTGCTTTTTAAAGCTCTGACAATCTGAATATCTGGGTTGGGTTGTTTGGGGAAGGAGACCAGACTGCGAGGTCATCGGTCTCATTGGATTAGGGAAGGACGGGGAAAGAAGTCGGCCGTGCCCTTTGAAAGGAACCATCCCGGCATTTGCCTGGAGTGATTTAGGGAAATCACGGAAAACCTAAATCAGGATGGCCGGACGCGGGATTGAACCGTCGTCCTCCCGAATGCGAGTCCAGTGTTTAACCACTGCGCCACCTCGCTCGGTACAAGTTTTTAGATCAGACTGATTTATCGTGTAACCGAAGTTTAACGAGTTCCTTTTAACACTCATGTCTATGACTTCACACTTTTCGTTATTTAGGGTCAACTGCCACTTTTCGCACCATTCTGACATCTTTTCTAAATCTTTTTGCAGTTTGTTTTGATCTTCTGATGACTTTATTAGTCGATAAACTACAGCGTCATCTGCAATCAACCGAAGACGGCTGCTCAGATTGTCTCCAAAATCGTTTATATAGATAAGGAACAGGAAAGGGCCAATAACACTACCTTGCAGAACGCCAGAAATCACTTCTGCCTTACTCGATGACTTTCCGTCAGTTATAAGAACTGTGATCTCTCTGACAGGAAATCACAAAAAATGGCTCTGAGCACTATGGGACTTAACATCTATGGTCATCAGTCCCCTAGAACTTAGAACTACTTAAACCTAACTAACTTAAGGACATAACACAACACGCAGTCATCACGAGGCAGAGAAAATCCCTGACCCGCCGGGAATCGAACCCGGGAACCCGGGCGTGGGAAGCAAGAACGCTACCGCACGACCACGAGCTGCGGACGGGAAATCACAAATCCAGTCCATAACTGAGACGATATTCCATAAGCACGCAATTTCACTACGAGTCTCTTGTGTGGTACAGTGTCAAAAACCTTCCGGAAAGCCCGCATCTCGTGGTCGTGCGGTAGCGTTCTCGCTTCCCACGCCCGGGTTCCCGGGTTCGATTCCCGGCGGGGTCAGGGATTTTCTCTGCCTCGTGATGGCTGGGTGTTGTGTGCTGTCCTTAGGTTAGTTAGGTTTAAGTAGTTCTAAGTTCTAGGGGACTTATGACCACAGCAGTTGAGTCCCATAGTGCTCAGAGCCATTTGAACCTTCCGGAAATCCAGAAATACGGAATCGATCTGAAATCCCTTGTCAATAGCACTGAACACTTCATGTGAATAAAGAACTAGTTATGTTTCACATGAACGATGTTTTCTAACCCCATGATGACTGTGTGTCAATAGACCGTTTTCTACGAGGTAATTCATAATGCTCGAACACAATATATATTCTAAAATCCTGCTGCATATCGATGTTAACGATACGGGCCTGTAATGTAGTGGACTACTGCCTCTCTTGAATATTGGTGTGACCAGTGCAAATTTCCAGTCTTTGTGTACGGATATTTTGTCGAGCGGAGGGTTGTATATGGTTGTTAAGTATGGAGCCAATGCATCAGCATACTCCGAAAGGAACCTAATTGGTATACAGTATGGACCAGAAGACTTGCTTTTATTAAGTGATTTAAGTTGCTTCACTACTCCGAGGATATTTACTTCTACGTTACTCATGTTGACACCTGTTCTCGATTAGAATTATGGAATATTTACTTCGTCTTCTTTTATGAAGGCATTTCGGAAGGCTCTGTTTAGTAACTCTGCTTTGGCAGCATTGAGTAGAGGTAAAAAAAGGTAACTCAGAAATTTGACACACGTTTTTCTCTAAACCATATTTTTCAAATTGGCGAGAACATAACATGAGAATGATACAAACGATTTTGATCGGCATTGGATTCCGGCATTCTAAATCGAATTCTCCATCAGCTTACGTAGCCTTCTTGCGATACCTTCAAAATTCTATTTTCGGTGCACGATTTTGTCTCGATTTTGCAGGCGCAGAAAATGATATTTGTTTCAACACGTCACCATTTTGTTTGAACATAATATTCCTTAATTGTCCTATGTATACTGATAGAAAATATATTGAAAACGACTTACACAACATTATTTTGTTACAGATCCTGTAGAAGGGCTTGGGAATTGCCGCCGACGATGAATGTTACGGCTGCAAGGGGCCCCTCCACCTGGCACAACAGTTAAAGGGAGCGTAAGATGTGGACACAAAAGTCATTCCTTTTACTTTATTTGAAAAAAATGACGATAATCACCTGCTTTTCGTGAGTTCAAGGAGGTCTACCTCCTAAAGTCAGCAATGGGTCGGTTGTCCGCATGTTCGCGCGGAAGAGAAACACGTATGTCAGTAAAGAAGAGATATACTCCCACATACTATCGATTCAGCACATTGGCAGAGTTAATTTCCTTTCCATAATCTTGTGTTTCTTAGGCAGACGTACAATTTTCTCTGTGGGGTATCGAATTTTTATTTCCAAAAACCCTTTGTTGGTGTCAAAAATGCTAAGCTGTGTCATGAAGTCTGTATTAAACTATAGGTCCTGCAGTAACTGGCTTGGTAAGTCGGTTGAAAGGTGAGAGAAAGGCAAGGTCATGCCACTTCCAGTTAGACAATGCTTAATGAAGTGCTGTGGTTTTCTGTTCAGCTTTACATATAGGATGGTACGTCGGACGTACTAAGAATTATTAATTACGAGTAATAACTTACAGAGATTTAGTGTGAAGCATCTTATATCTGGTATCGATAGTTACGATGCCACGGCGTAGGTGCAAGTTCTTAGGTTGGCACTACGACACTGACACCGACGACAGCGCTCTCTAGCCGGCGCAGTGCAGCTCTACGAACGCCGCTCCAGATTCTACCCATTTGATTCCGAGCTGACGGCCAAGCATCTCAGCTTCTACTTCATAGGGGGCTAGCCATTACAGACTTTGTTACTTCAGTTACTTCAATGCTAGTTTGTTGGTAGATCTCCTAAATTCATATGATCTGATGCAAACTGTGTTTTTTCCAACTAGGGTGCAGGGGAACAGTAGCACAGTCATAGACAATATTTTTATTCATTCTTCATTACTAGCTGGGCATTCTGTTAGTAAAAGGGTGAATGGCCTTTCAGACCATGATGCACAAATTTTAACACTAAAAGGTTTTTGTACTCTAACCAATGTCGTATTTAATTACAAACTACGTAGGAAAGTTAATCCAACAGCAATAGAGAGTTTTTCAAAACTTGTCAAGGAACAAGAGTGGCAAGATGTTTATAGTGCCGATAATATAGATGATAAATACAATGCTTTCCATAACACATTTCTCATGCTCTTTGAGAGTTGCTTTCCATTAGAACATTCTAAACGGGGTACTAGCAGTAATGGACAGCCCGGTTGGCTGACTAGTGGGATAAGGATATCATGTAGAACAAAGCGGGAATTATATCAAAATGTTAGAGGTAGTCACAATCAAGCTACGGTGGCCCATTACAAATAGTATTGTAAGGTGCTTAAAAATGTTATTAGCAAGACAAAAAGTATGTGCTATGCAAATAGAATAGCTAATTCACAGGATAAAATTAAAGCCATATGGTCAGTTGTGAAGGAAGTATCTGGTCAGCAGCACAAGGTTGACAATATAAAGTCAGTTTGCAGTAATAATATTTCTGTTACTGATAAATCAGATATATGTACAGTATTTAATAACCATTTTCTGAGCATTGCTGGTGAATTAAATAAAAATTTAGTATCTACAGGAAATCATATAAATTTCTTAGCAAATGCCTTTCCGAGATTGACGTCTGAAATACTCCTCTGTGATACAGACAAGAGGGAGATTCAGACAATAATCAAATCACTGAAGACTAAGGACTCTCATGGTTATGATGGAGTGTCTAGTAGAATATTAAAGTACTGTGCTGCACATGTTAGCCCTGTATTTTGCCATATTTGCAATTTTTCCTTTAGGAATGGTCAGTTTCCTGAGCGATTAAAGTACTCAGTAGTAAAGCCGCTTTATAAAAAGGGAGAAAGGGATAATGTAGATAATTTTAGACCTATTTCTATGCCATCAGTGTTTGCAAAAGTTATCGGAAAGGCTGTGTATGTAAGGTTAATTGATCACTTTATATCACACGATTTGCTATCAAATGTACAGTTCGGCTTTAGAAGTCGTTTGACAACTGAAAATGCTATATTCTCTTTTCTCTGTGAGGTACTGGATGGGCTAAACAAAAAGTTTCGAACACTTGGCGTATTTTTTGATTTAACAAAGGCATATGACTGTGTTGATCACACAATATTGCTCCAGAAGTTGGACCATTACAGAATAAGGGGAGTAGCTCACAATTGGTTCACCTCTTACTTTAGCAACAGGCAGCAAAAGGTCATTATTCACAATGTTGATAACGGTTGTGATGTGGGATCTGATTTGGGTACTGTCAAGTGAGGGGGTGCCCCAGGGATCAGTGTTGGGGCCACTCCTGTTCCTTATTTATATAAATGATATGCCCTCTAGTATTATGGGTAAATCTAAAATATTTCTGTTTGCTGATGACACTAGCTTGGTAGTAAAGGATGTTTGTTGTGTGCAACATTTGCTCAGTTTCAAGTAGAGCAGTACATGACCTCAGTTCATGGCTTGTAGAAAATAAACTAACGTTAAATCACAGTAACACTCAGTTTTTACAGTTCCTAACACACAATTCAACAAAACCTGACGTTTTAATCTCACAGAACGGGCATATGATTAGTGAAACTGAACAGTTCAAATTTCTAGGTGTTCAGATAGATAGTAAGCTGTCGTGGAAAGCCCACGTTCAGGATCTTGCTCAGAGACTTAATACTGCCATTTTCACTATTCGAACGGTATCGAAAGTGAGTGATATTTCGACACGTAAATTAGTCTACTTTGCTTATTTTCATTCACTTATGTCGTATGGTATTATGTTTTGGGGTAACTCTTCCCATTCTAGAAGGATATTTTTGGCTCAGAAACGGGCGGTTCGGGCAATAAGTGGTGTGGGTTCACGAACCTCTTGTCGACCTCTTTTCACGAGTCTGGGTATTTTGACATTGGACTCTCAATATGTATATTCCTTATTGTCGTTTCTTGTTACCAATATTAGTTTATTTCCAAGAATAAGCAGCTTTCACTCGGTTAATACTCGGCAGAAATCAAACCTCCAGCCGGTCGGAGTGGCCGAGCGGTTCTAGGCGCTACAGTCTGTGGCCGCGCATCCGCTACGGTCGCAGGTTCAAATCCTGCCTCGGGCATGGATGTGTGTGATGTCCTTAGGTTGGTTATGTTTAAGTAGTTCTAGGTTCTAGGGGACTGATGACCTCAGAAGTTAAGTCCCATAGTGCTCAGAGCCATTTGAAGCATTTTCAAACCTCCTTTTGGATCGGACTTCCTTAACTCTTGTGCAAAAAGGTGTGCAGTATACTGCTGCATCCATTTTCAATAAGCTGCCACTCGAATTCAAAAATCTAAGCAGTAATCCACGCGCTTTCAAATCGAAACTGAAGAGTTTCCTCATGGGTCACTCCTATTCTGTCGAGGAGTTAATTGAAAAATTAAGATGATTCTCATTGTATTGCTGATAGCGTTTGCTTAAGCTTATGGACAGATTTTCTTTCAGGTTCATGAACATTTATTTTTATCTGTTATTACATTTTATGTTGTGAGTTCATGTACTGACACGTTCCATGACCTTGGAGATTTGCTCCTCAATTTGGTCCTACGGAACTTGATATTTAAATAAATAAATAAATAAATAAACTAGTAGCTGTTAGCGTTCGTACCTGTACTGCTTCGCACCTACGTGCTCATCTCAGCCAAAGTTAAGTAACCATTATGAAGTCATAATTTTGATTATAGTAAACTTGTAAAATATACAAGCAGTACCGAAGTATTTCACCTTTTTCTGCTCCTATTCCCTTCCTACATTCAGCCTACCTTTCAGTTTACAGGAGCAGACCCACGCGCTGCCTATCCATGCGGGATACAAAATTATAGACTCAAGAAATCTGTTAATTATTTCTTATGACCCACGTACATTGTCTAGTGCGCTGAAACGTTCGTAACAAGAAACCAGAACGCGAAAATTTTATCTGCTGTAAGACAATTGAAAGAGTCTACTTTAGCAGTGACACCACCGTTTATAGCGTTACGCACATGCATTTTGAAACATAATATTTAAACACAAATATGACACTGCCCAATTTTTTTGCTTTTGTCTCTTCCAGAACAATAGCCTAAAAATAATTAGATGCCTGTGTTTTATTCATTGTTGACAAACAAACAGAACTACACAAAAAGGTCGCATGGTACGATTGTGGTGGCACGCATGGAAGTAACTAAGATTTTGCAGGCTAATAAATATAACACTGAACTCGCATTTTGGAGGACGACGGTTCGATCCCGCGTCCGGACAGCCTCATTTAGGTTTTCCGTGATTTCCCTAAATCACTCGAGACAGATGCTTAGATCGTTCCTTTGAAAGGCATGGCCGACTTCCTTCCCCATCCTTCCATAATCCGATGAGAACGATGACCTCGCTGTCTGGTCTCCTTCTCCAAACAACCCACCCCAACTCATAAATACACTGCCAAAAAAATTAATACATCTGGAAAGACGATGTAGATTTTGATCTGATGACGTCATATGCCACCTGGGGATAGTACGAGAAGATGTACTCTTAGTGGTTTCAGCGTCGTCCGCCAACAGATAGCGAAGGGGCATGGTGACCAGAGCTGCGCCTGGCCTTTAAAAGGGAATGTTCACAGCCAAAAGTCTCAGTGTGGGCAAACGTGTGAAGCAAGCAAGCAGGCAACCAAGCCACTCGCGCTTGCTACAGCCAACTGAGTGAGTTTGAAAGAGGTCAAATTGTGGCCTTCCGAGTGGCAGGATGTTCCTTTCAAAGAATGGCCCACAAGTGGGACGTACTACGTCAGTTGTGCAACGTTACTGTCATCAGTGGTCAAGTGAACATTCTCACACCCGTAGACGAGGTTCTGAACGTCCATACAGCACAGATGCCTGCCAGGATTGTTGTATTCTAAGGGCAGCAGTGGCAAATCGTACTATCACAGCACAGATAAAAGAGCTTGTGAGTCCAGACGTGTCAACACGAAATGTTGCGGACCGGTGTAACTACAAGCACGCACACCTTAGCCAGTATTCCATTCACGCAAAGTATCGATGTGTACGGCACGAGTGGAGCCGTCAGAGGATCACTTGGAAGATGGAATGGCTCGCCACGGTCTTTAGCGATAAAAGATTCTGCCTGCACACAACTGATGGTCGTTTGCGTGAATGACGTAGACTTGCTGAGCCCTACCACAGGCCTTATGGTCTGGGGTACGATAAGCCATAACTCTCATTCATCTGTGATGTTTCTGAAGGGAACGCTAACCAGCGCTCTGTATGTGCAGGAGGTTGCTAGACCCGTTATCTTGCACTTATTGCAACAGGAAGGTGACGTGTAGCTCCAACAGGATAATGCTCGACCATACACTTCTCGTGAAACTCAACGTGGTCTGCAGGACGTGCAGCAACTTCCCTGACCAGCACGATGTCCAGACTTGTCTCCAATCGCTCACATTTGGACATGACGAACGGGAAGTGACTCGTGTGACTAGTCAACCAACAACTATTACAGAACTACGTGAACATGTCGAGCAGGCGTGGAATAACGTTATTCCAGGACAGTCTTCACCATCTGTACGATCGACAGGATGTCAGAGTCAGCGCCTGCGTGTGGAGCCTACACCACATACTAGGATGGATGTTTCAGCACGGGTCGATACTTTGTACCTAAGAACCGCTTGTGCTATTGATCTGTAAATGAAATAATTTCGTGTACTACCACATGTGCTGTTACAACATTAAATCCTCAGAGAATTGGAAACCTCTAAATTGATGAACCAGATTTTATTATTACTTTTTTTTCGGCTGTGTAAGATCGTGACTATACAGGGCTATCGGTGTCTGGTTGCCGTTGTAAGTAGGCTGTTTATGCGTTTGTATGTTGGCAGCGCTATGTAGCTCTTTGCGTTAATAACTCTGACAGCACTGTGCAAGATATTCTGTTGCTGATCGGACTCATCAGTTGGAGGTGAACAGCCAGCAGTGATGGAAGTTGGGTGTGAGTAGTCAGCAGTGATGGAGGTTAGAGGTTAGTAATTAGCAGTGTTGGAGCTTTTCAGTATTAGCGCGAGCGGACGATCTGGACGTGTCCGAATTCGAGATTGAGTATTATTCATGATTATATAATTTTTGGAACTGGATGTCACGGACAATTATATATTTTGTTAAACTGGATGTCACATTATTAGGGTAAAAATTAATTGTTTCCTTTGGGACAAAATCTTTCCTTTGCTGACCATATGCCTATTAGTAGTTAGAGCCTACAGTGGTTAGAATCTTTTATTTAGCTGGCTGTATTGGCGTTTGCTGAATTGCGGTAGTTCGGGTAATGAAGATTTTTGTGAGGTGAGTGAGTTATGTAATGTGTAGGTTATTGTTAGGATTTCCTCTTGTTAGGGTCATTCTTATGGGTTAATTTTAAAGCAGCCAGATCGCGTTAGCGTTGAATATTGTGGGTAATTAATATATAGAAAAAGTCTGAGTTCTGCTTGTCAGGCCAAATTCAGTAGCTCAGTGTTGGAATGATGAGGATAAGTAAAGAGAAAGTAGGCTCAGTTAGGTTCAGTTTCACTCAGCAGTTTAAGTAAAAACTTAATAAAGAAGTTTCATCTTCACAGTTATTTCTGTCTAAGTAACTAATATCATTTTTAAGAAGTTTCACCGTTCTAAACTCTGGGGCTGTCTATTACAGCGACAACCCGCGAATGTTATTGATTCGTTTAAAACTGATGAAAAGCATTGTAATAAAATCTGAAAAAACTCACTTGTCTGTTGGTGGAAAAACTGTAGTATGGTCAAAAGCGGAATGTATTATTTGCTTATTCCGTACGACTTAGTAACAGTGTTATTTTAATAGTTGCGATAAACGTCTCGCATCCCTAAGTGGCACATCGAACAGTTCCATTATTTCTTAGGCCGTCGGAGTTTGTAAGCCGAGAGGTAGCGGCATCCGATCCTGGCCGGACTACCGTGTTTCTCAGTTTGTCATTAATCTAGCCTTCACCTGCTGACGATGTGAGAAGTCACCAGGAACGACACGTGGTTCGGATTCCACACTAAACAGTATGCTCAATTGCCTAATGAGGATTACTGGGGTACGTTAGGGATACGCAAGTAGCCGAAGTGTTCAAAATGCTTCAAATGGCTCTGAGCACTATGGGACTCAACATCTGAGGTCATCAGTCCCCTAGAACTTAGAACTACTTAAACCTAACTAACCTAAGGACACCACATCCATGCCCGAAGCAGGATTCGAACCGGCGACCGTCGCTGTCTCGCGGTTACAGACTGAAGCTCCTAGAACCGCTCGGCCACAACGGCCGGCCAGCCGAAGTGTCATCCAATCGAAAGACTTATACTCGTCACTGAGACACAATCAACTGTTATTATTATTTTTATGCAACAATATTAGATTAGAGGACTTGATTACGGTCACGAACGACGGTGCTATTGTATTACAATTTTTCCGTCGTCGAAATTGTTCCCATATGAGCGATCCTGAACAATACACTCAGGTGACAAAAGTCATGGGATAGCGATATGAACATATACGGATGGCGGCAGTAACGCGTACACGAGGTGTAAAAGAACAGTACACTGGCGGAGCTGTCATATTGTACTAAGGCGATTCAAGGTTTCCGACGTGGTTATGACCGCACGACAGGGATTAACAGAGTTAAAACGCGGATTGGTAGTTGGAACTAGACGCACCGTACATTCCAATTCGGAAATCTTTAGGGAATTCAGTATTCCGAGATGCACAGTGTCAGGCATGTGCCGAGAAACCCAAATCTCAGGTATTACTTCTCACCACAGACAACGAGCCGGCCGGTGTGGCCGAGCGGTTCTAGGCGCTACAGTCTGGAGTCGCGCGACTGCTACGGTCGCAGGTTCGAATCGTGCCTCGGGCATGGATGTGTGTGATGTCCTTAGGTTAGTTAGGTTTCAGTAGTTCTAAGTTCTAGGAGACTGATGACCTCAGAAGTTAAGTCCCTTAGTGCTCAGAGCCATTTGAACCACAGATAACGCCGTGGTCGACATCATTCACTTATGGACCCGGAGCAGCGGCGTTTGCGTAGAGCTGTCAGTACTCAAGTGCAAGCAACACTGCGTGAAATAAGCGCAGAAATCAATTTGGGGCGTATGACGAACGCATCCGTTACGACAGTACGGCTAAATTTTGCGTTGTTGGGCTACGGCAACAAATGACCCACGGGAGTGCCTTTGCTGACCGTACGACACCGACTGCAGCGTCTCTTGTGGGCTCGTCGCGATATCGGTTGCGCCCTAGACGATTGTAAAACCTTGGCCTGGTCAGACGAGCCACTATTGCATTTGGTAAGAGGTTATAGTAGGGTTGAAGTGTGGCGTAGACGCCACGGAGCCACGGACCCAAGTTGTCAACAAAGCACTGTGCAAGCTGGTGGTGGCCCCATAATGGTATGAGCTGTGTTTAGTTGGAATGGACTGGGTCCTGTGGTCAAATTGATTCGATAATTGAGTGGAAATGGTTATGTTAAGCTACTTGGAGACCATTTTCAGCTACTCATGAACTTCATGTCCGCAAACAACGATGGACATATTATAGACGACAATGCACCATATCACCAGGTCACAATTTTTCGCAGTTGGTTTTAAGAACATTCTGGACAGTCTGAGCGAATGATTTGGCCACTCATACCGCCCGACACGGGACATTATCGAGAGGTCACTCCATGCACAAAATCCTGCACTGGCAACACTTTCACAATTATGGATGGCTGTAGAGGCAGTGTGGCTCAATATTTGTGCAGGGGACTTCCAACGACTTGTGGAGTCCATGGCATGTCGAGTGGCTGCACTACGCCCTATTTGCCCAAGAAATTCACAGTGCCGTAGACACTGGCGAGCAGATTGATGCCGTATTCCTGGACTTCAGGAAGGCATTTGATACGGTTCCGCACTTACGTTTAGTGAAAAAAATACGAGCTTACGGAATATCGGACCAGGTTTGTGATTGGATTCAGGATTTCCTAGAAGAAAGAACACAACATGTCATTCTTAACGGTTCAAAATCTGCAGATGTAGAGGTAATTTCGGGAGTACCGCAGGGAAGCGTGATAGGACCTTTATTGTTTACAATATACATAAATGACTTAGTTGACAACATCGGTAGCTCCGTGAGGCTATTTGCAGATGACACGGTTGTCTACAAGAAAGTAGCAACATCAGAAGACTCGTACGTACTCCAGGAGGACCTGCAGAGGATTAATGCATGGTGCGACAGCTGGCAGCTTTCCCTAAACGTAGATAAATGTAATATAATGCGCATACATAGGGGCAGAAATCCATTCCAGTACGATTATGCCATAGGTGGTAAATCATTGGAAGCGGTAACGACCGTAAAATACTTAGGAGTTACTATCCGGAGCGATCTGAAGTGGAATGATCACATAAAACAAATAGTGGGAAAAGCAGGCGCCAGGTTGAGATTCATAGGAAGAATTCTAAGAAAATGTGACTCATCGACGAAAGAAGTAGCTTACAAAACGCTTGTTCGTCCGATTCTTGAGTATTGCTCATCAGTATGGGACCCTTACCAGGTTGGATTAATAGAAGAGATAGACATGATCCAGCGAAAAGCAGCGCGATTCGTCATGGGGACATTTAGTCAGCGCGAGAGCGTTACGGAGATGCTGAACAAGCTCCAGTGGCGGACACTTCAAGAAAGGCGTTACGCAATACGGAGAGGTTTATTATCGAAATTACGAGAGAGCACATTCCGGGAAGAGATGGGCAACATATTACTACCGCCCACATATATCTCGCGTAATGATCACAACGAAAAGATCCGAGAAATTAGAGCAAATACGGAGACTTACAAGCAGTCGTTCTTCCCACGCACAATTCGTGAATGGAACAGGGAAGGGGGGATCAGATAGTGGTACAATAAGTACCCTCCGCCACACACCGTAAGGTGGCTCGCGGAGTATAGATGTAGATGTAGATGTAGATGTACGCTGGGCATGAGAAGGTCCACGAGCCGTGGCCGGCTTGTGTAGATGGCATTTCTTCTTTGACATTTTCTCACAACTGAGTAGCGTCTTATTGCTCCCTGAGCTACTACCATAATGAGTTGCTGACTTGCCTCCACCAGTGGCAGCAGCAGCGCTTATCGATACTAATACTGCTGTACCATCTTCCGTGTGACCGCTATATTCCCGTGTGGTGGTGGTGTGTGTGTGAGGAGTCAGTCGGTTGCGACAGAGCAGCGGGGAAGTCTCCGCGGCGCGAGGTCAGGCCGGGGCCGCTGGCGGCTTGCACGTGGGGTCGGATTTGTGAGGCACTAGTTGCGAGAGCTGCTAAGTTCGCCGCCCACCGGACCTGGATACTGGAGTTGAGTAATCAGTTAACCTGTTATGAAACCTCAACTGCTGTGACATCTCTTTGTTCATTGTCGGTTGTTGCTTCCTGGGTGGTTCCCGCAAGCAGCTACGTATGGTGTGCTGGAGTCGGCAAAATTTTGCAGCTGTCTCCCTGTATGGTGTTTAACTGTTGAATTGTTTGTAAATAACTAGTGATGTGCACTAGTGGTATTTTCTGCCTTGTGGCCGTTAACGTTCTGGTTACCTGCCCTGGTCGTTAGCATAGTTTTATGGCCGTGCGTTTTCCTCACCGTGTTGATGATGTCCGGCAAGGCATGTAGTTCGACAGCCTTGGCGTTGTTCATATTTTTTGAGTGGTTATTGTTCCTTGACTGTATTAAGAAGCCAACTGTCAAGACATAGTGCTGCTTGTTTCTTCGTCCTCGCTGATATTTTCAGTTGTTGTGCCATCGGTCAGGTGGGAGAGAATTGATTAGGTTGTTGATTGGTTCTTCAACCATCCCTAGGTCGTGTTGCCATCTGATTATTTAGTATTACGATTGGCTGCCTGTCTCACCCACACTTATGTTAGAGTTTAGTCCCCAGGCCGACCCTTGGAAAACTTCTGAACACCACTGTCCTGTTATTTTGGATTGTGATTTTCTTTTAGTCTCAAATACTGTGTGATGCCTCCAGCCAAGTATTAATTTAGTTTGTTTTAATGTTCAGTATATGGCCTTCAGCCGAACTTTATGTGAAATATTTTAAGATAAGGCCTTCAGCTGTCTTAAATTAAAACTAAAAACTTTTTAAAGGCCAGAACAAATTCTGTTATCCAGGTTTTAAGCCCTCAGTTCTTCTATTTTGTACCTAAGCCCTTCAGCCATGTGTATTCCCGTATAATTTTAATAACTTGTGTTCTGGCCTTCAGCCGTATTGTTTCTGAATTCTTTGAAGTTCATGTGTGATTAAGTGTTTTAGCAAAATAAAGTTTGTATGCTTGTGCAACTATCAGCAACTGATTTGGGCCCCTTTCCACAACCTGATCCGCTCTGTGCTACGAAACCAGATTTCAGTCAGACACGATATTCAGAGATTTCCCGCGACTATTGTCACCTAAGTGTAAATTTTGCACCTCTGCCATAGCGTTCCTGTGATCAGTAAGCAGCTTTTAGTCTACGTAAACCTTCACTTGCCGGCGGAAACAACAACGAAAACATAGTAAACCCTTCGCTAACACTAAGATACGACGTGATGTGATGTAACCCACGCACAGGAGATCTCAGTGCGTTGATCGCAGTTAGCGCACTGACTATACCGCGTCTACCACTAGAAAGCTTTATGCAAACGAA
The DNA here is from genome assembly GCF_023864345.2 of Schistocerca serialis cubense. NCBI lineage: Eukaryota > Metazoa > Arthropoda > Insecta > Orthoptera > Acrididae > Schistocerca > Schistocerca serialis. The sequence goes on along the minus strand of NC_064645.1, from coordinate 314,167,609 downwards.
ATACAACACAATAGCGACTTCAAGCGGAATTTTCCATATCGAAATAAACCAGAATATAAAATTTAATTACCTTTGAGCGGCGTTGCACAAAGAGCGAAACCGCATATTCGGACTTCAGGCGACACGTGGCATATCGAAATACAGTACAAAATAAAGCATTTGATTTCCTTTGCATTTATTCTGCCAAATGTTGTTGTCGATAGCTACACCACTGCGGTGATGTCGACAGAAAGTTAGCTACAGTAACACTCGTTCTCCACCAACGAAATAAAAGCCAAGGTGTACACAAAATCGCTTATCATTCCCTGAAAACGAGCAGTGTGTTGCCTTGAGAACACAAAGATATAACTGCCAATTCCATAGGCACGAATACAACATCATAAATGACCTAGGTGTTCACGAGATACAAAACAGATACATACCGATGAAATAAACAACATGTTTTAAAAATGTTTCCGATGGATTGATGAAAAAATTACAAGGGATTCAAGTGGTGATGTTTTGCATAAATCATGTAAATTCCCGACCTAAAACATAGTTTTGATCAGCATGCTCGAACATTCAGAGCATGATGGCAATTTAATTCCGAAAAATATTGTTTACCCACATAAAGCCGAGAGTAATTACTAACGCAGGATGGGACAGTGCATTAAAAAAAAATAGTTAGTACACCTCTGCTTTGCACGAATATCTTATGGACCGGAACATCTCGTTTTTGTTTTTTGCTTTTTATAGTGAGGAGGTACGTTTCTTTCCATGTAAGAAAGTTAAATTTAACAAACAGACCAAGTAATTCGTGATCGTGCCAGCTTGTTTAAGTCTCCAGTTTGCAGCTACGTTGATATATTGTTTTCCATTGTATTTTGACAGCAGATTAAGGATGTTTCCTCCAAATAAACTGTGCACTTCACCATTCATTTTCTTTCGTTTTATTATCCTTCCTATTTGGGCTGGTAACGAAAAATGCCCGCTCAGCTTACAATATTTACAGTTTTAAAATGCAAGTAGGATATAAAAAAATGAACAAGGTGCTGTACAACCGTGTTTATGATTTTAAGAGAAGAAACGTGATGAATATCAGAAGACTTAATACAGGGTAACAAAACGTAAATTAGTTACAAACTGCGGCGTTCACACACTTTATTCGACATGTCTACGTCACTAGAGATATTCGGATTTAGGTTATGACATGTTCAATATGCCTGCCACCATTTGCGATGATGTGGCGCAGACGAATATCGAAATTTTGCATGACCCGGTGAAGTGTCGGACATCAGTGCTCTCGATGACCCCTCAATGGCTGTTTTCAGCGCAGCAATGGTTTTTGGGTTATTGCTGTACACGTTGTCTTTAATATTGCGCCACAAAGTGGAGTCGCATGTGCTCAAATCCGGAGAATATGGTGGCCAATCGAGGCCAATGCCAGTGGCTTCTGGGTATCCTAGAGCTAGAATACGGTCCCCAGAGTGCTCCTCCAGAGCATCAAACACTCTCCCGCTTCCATGGGGTAGACCTACGTCTTGCATGAACCACATCTTGTCGAAATTAGGGTCGCTTTGGATAATGGGGGTGAAGTCATCTTCCAAATCCCTCACGTACCTTTCGGTAGTCACCATACTATCAAGGAATACCGATTATTCCATGACTGGACATTGCACACCACACAGTCACCCGTTGAGAGTGAAGAGATTTCTCGTTCACGAAATGAGGATTTTGAGTTTCCCAAATGCGCCAATTTCGCTTATTGATGAATCCATCCAAATGAAAGTGGGCTTCGTCGCTAAACCAAACCATAATGCGCATTCTAATTCCCATCACGGCCCGCGGCCAACAGTGCAGTTTCGGCGTCCTAACGCAAACCTTTCAGAAGGTGTGACGATTTTGTTTCGTATAATTCAATACTTCTCACTCTGTACTTTATTTGTGTAATATTAGAAAATATTCAGAAATGATGTTTTTGATGCCGTATGGAAACGATCACGTTTACGAAGGAGATGAAACGGTAATTGCTATAATCGGGCACAGAAGGAACGACGAAGGTCCAACAGGTATCGAAGGACAACTTTTTGAGGGGGGCGAGGGAGGGGGTCGACCGTAGAGACTATGAGACGTAAGAAGGGGGACATAGACTGTGGCTTGTATGCGCTGTATCTATAGGGACATACTTCATTGTTCGGAAGTGGAAATGGCTGAGGGTCCGCACGCGAAGATCAGCAGAAGATGGACAAGGTATACAGGGTGTTGCAAAAAGGTACGGCCAAACTTTCAGGAAACATTCCTCACACACAAAGAAAGAAAAGATGTTATGTGGACATGTGTCCGGAAACGCTTAATTTCTATGTTAGAGCTCACTTTAGTTTCTTCTACCTACGCTCAATGGAGCACTTTATTATGATTTCATACGTGATACTCTACCTGTGCTGTTAGAACATGTGCCTTTACAAGTACGACATAACATGTGGTTCATGCACGATGGAACTCCTGCACATTTCAGGCGAAGTGTTCGTACGCTTCTCAACAACAGATTCGGTGACCGATGGATTGTTAGAGGCGGACCAATTCCATGGCCTCCACGCTCTCCTGACCTCAACCCTCTTGACTTTCATTTATGGGGGCATTTGAGAGCTCTTGTCTACGCAACACCGGTACCAAATGTAGAGACTCTTCGTGCTCGTATTGTGGACGGCTGTGATACAATACGCCATTCTCCAGGGCTGCATCAGCACATCAGGGATTCCATGCGACGGAGGGTGGATGCATGTATCCTCGCTAACGGAGGACATTTTGAACATTTCCTGTAACAAAGTGTTTGAAGTCACGCTGGTACGTTCTGTTGCTGTGTGTTTCCATTCCATGATTAATGTGATTTGAAGAGAAGTAATAAAATGAGCTCTAACATGGAAAGTAAGCGTTTGCGGACACATGTCCACATAACATATTTTCTTTCTTTGTGTGTGAGGAATGTTTCCTGAAAGTTTGGCCGTACCTTTTTGTAACACCCTGTAGAGGTGTGTACAAGGTGGAATATGCTTGTAATGGCGAAGCAGGGTACTTCTTTGCATTGGAAATTATAGACTATAATCTGTTCATCACAAGAGTAAACCTGATGTAAACAAACACAAATACAAACACGATGATTTGTCAGAAGCCGTAGCACACGTAGACTGGTGTTGTTACGCTCTTGGAAGTAAGTCCTACTTATGTATTAGATATCTTATTACTAAGTTACTTTAAATGAATCTTTAAAATATTCAAATGTACTAACAGCCATCAACGTTTTTTCTTAACCACGCTATTCCTACGTAGTTTTTGTTTCAAAAATCGAGTACACTCACAGCCTCTGCAGCGTTGTTCTCTGACTGTCGCGCTGTTAATGCGCAGTATGAAAATGGCTGAGGCTGCTTTCTGTTCCGTAGTGTAACCCGCGTGTGGAACACGGTTAGAAAGCGCCTAGAAATAGCAGTTCTTAGTGTTTTTCATAAATTTACGGAGATAATCGGCTTTGAAGTTTTCCCAGTAGTGTATATAATACAGTTGATACACAAACTCAGATTGAACGTGTAGCGCAATTGATAGCGCAATGGAATGTGAAGTAAATGCGGTAATTCGTGCGTTGTATCAGACCTCCCCAGTATCTTTTTTTCGTTCAATTTTAAATACCTACATCTCGTAATTATAAAACTCATCATCATTTTCTATGAATAATGCACATCTTTTTGTTTGTAATTAAATATTGGACGCAAAATTCTTGTTTCCATCTCAAATACAAATTCTTAATCATCGATGTTTTATGAAAGACTGTTCATAAAAGTTGTTTAAATTAAGAAAACATAAAAATTTAATTTTTTAAGGAAAATATGAAAAGCAAATCCTCTTTATTTGGACTATGTCCATCGTTTTATACCACAGAGGTAGATAAGTTTCATAGAAACATGAAAAAACAATCATTTTCACAGCACCGAGCACGTCATACAAATACTACATTTTTACACTTGTTACTGTACCATTACAATATGAAACCAACAGAACTGATCTGGAGCCATGCTGCGGGATTTGGCTCGAGAAGTAACAAGACTGTTAAGTTGCGAGAAGTACTGAAACTAACGGACGCAGCTTTTTCACACGTCACTGCCGATCGCTGGCGTGATATAGAACGGCCAGTTATAAAAGAAGAAGAGAAAATGCTGCGCCTGGTTGGCTTCGTGGGTTCTGTTGTTCATAGGCTCGTTATCAACGTGTCAGATGACACTTCCAGAGCTGAAAAGAATTTCTCGGATTCGAGTAAGGAAGGAGCTAAGATATTAACAGACGACTGACTGTAAGTAATACCTTCAGTGGCTTCAATATTTAATTATACGGTGAAATACTTCAATAGTCCCTTACGTTACACATTGTTCATGGTGAAAAATTACCCTGTGGTTAAGGCAGGAATTTTCATCATTCTTGTTTTTAATTATAATAATACGTTAGCTAAAAACGATAACGTGTTGCGGTTTTCGGAAGAATACATAGAACAATGTTTACGTCAGGTTTATTCTTGTGATGAACGATGTTGGAAACTGGGACTTGCCATTCTTGTTTACGTGGTGGGGACGGAGGTGCTCTAGAAAGCGAAAAGTATGCGGGAACTGGATGAGTTGGTGTAAGTACTGGACTGGTTGAGCATCGCCTGTGTACAGGTATCTCACACTTCAGTAGTTGTAGAGTGACTTAGCAGATAAAAATTCTGATAAGGAACCCACTTCCGGAGATGTACCGTTTGCCTATAAAGTAAGTTTGTAAATCAAATCACTTTCAAATTATCGCTTCACGGTACGCATACAATACTTCCTGTTGAACTTGTGACTCCACATGCCATTTTTGTCCGACTACAGCAACGGCTGGGCAAAGGAAGTACGATGGTAGCCAGGACAGTTAACTGCAGTGCTCGACGAATGCGCCGCACTCTTGTCTTTGAAGAGGACGTCTTTCCTTACGTGGAAGAAAAACCCCACCACGAGTACTAGAAATATCGTTCACGGCACTAGCTCCTGTAGAGCACACATGTCAGAGCTTACTGTCACCGATGTGTACGCACCATGAAACGGGATATTTGAATGTCATTCGATGTTCAACCTGTAGATTCCCGGACACGGGTTTCCTGTTAAAGCTGTGCCTACTAAGTCCCTTCTGCACCTTTAGAAGCCTGTAACAGGAGTTGTGAAACAGCCTGCATAATAGTGGTTGTTTTCCGGCTCCATCTATAGTGTCCCGTTGCAATTCCACTGACAAGAGGAGGATCGACATAATTTCTGCCGAGATTCAAACGAATTGAAGGCTAGAGCCCACGCCTAAAGCTACGTGTTCCTAGGTGGTTGCGTGAAACGTTTTCCTAGACGCGGGGCGGTGCGCGTCAGAACGTAAAAAATGAAAGTGGTGTTTGTTATAATACGGCAACTGTACATGATAGAGTATAATATGAGGGCTACCTTCTGACACCTTTTTTTTTAATTCGACAATTTTATGCTATTGAAGAAGAGAAATAATTAAGTTTTTAAGAAAAGGAAATTTTTCACGCTACTCAATATTTATTACGCCATATCTCATAAACCATGTATCGTGCAACAACTTAATTTTGTAATTGCTTTCGGTAGTATGTGTCTGTAACGTCTGCAAACTTTCTGGCCAATAGATTCAGTAATAATGAAATGATAAATTAAATTCTCTCACCTAACCTGGTACTTTTACCAAAGCAATATCCACAATGTAGTAAGCGACAAACTCTTTTCCCAATCATATTTTTTTCAGGGGGTGGAGGCAAGACAAAGTTTCGGAAAGGTTTGAATCTATTTTTATAGTTTTCAGTAGTGCAGAAGGTGCTACACCTACGCGAGAACAATATTGTGTGGTTCATCATAGCGTTTCTGTTTTTTATTGCTATTCCGTTTGCTATGGGTTTATTTATCGATTGTCATTCGTATTTGTTATTCAATGTTATTATTTGAGTTCACATATTGTCATCTTGTCATTTGGAGATAATGAGTGGTGCTGTGGACACTAGAAAACGGACTGCCAAGTGGAGAAATCCGAGCATTTCTGATATATTCCTCTCTCTGATTTTAGTAGAGGGGTGACAGCAGCAAAACATTTGCTCCATGTGCGAGGATAATGCCACTGGATAGAGCACGCCATTAAAATGGTTTCCCCGCTTAAGGATTATCATTTTTGACATTAGTGACTCTCCACGTTCAGGACGAATTTCGGGGTTTGATGAAGATCATCTAAACGCATTAACCCACAATCATTCATCTCAGTGTACTCGAGAATTGGCAAATGTGATGAAGTGTAATCATTTCTCCATCGTGCAACATTTGCAAGCAATGGGGAAGGTTCGAAAGTCGAGTGTATGGATACATCGTACTCTAAGCCAAAGAGGCAAAAATCAGCGAGTGACTATATGTGCATCCCTGCTTGCTCATTATCAGTTGGCTCGTGAACAACACCAACTGGTGACAGGAAATGATGTATTTATACTAACATAAGGAAAACAAAGGAATGTTTGAGCTCCCGCTCACCGTACGAAGACCTTCGCTCATCCACAAAACATAATGTTATGCATCTGGTGGAACAGCGGCGGTGTGGAGAACTGCGAATTGCTTCCCCGAGGTGTAACCATACCTGCTGACATTTATTGCAGCAACTAAGAAGTCTTGCAGACGCAGTCCAAGAACAACGACTAGGAAGCCTGCGTGAAGTGATCCACTATAACGCCCACTCGCATTCTGCTATACTGACAAAAAAAAGCACTATACAGGAGTTGGGTTGGGAAGTCATTCTTCACTCATCTTATTCATCTGATCTTACGCCCTCAAATCTTCATCTTTTCCGCTCCCTATCGAACAATCTTCAAGGAACTTCTTTTCCGGATGAAAATGCGCTCCGAACATCACTCGGCGAGTCCTTCGCCTCAAAACCACGTGATTTCTGCAGTCGCGACTTTGTTGTAAATAATGATGGAGAGTATATGATTAATGTCTAATGTCTCTGTTGTGTGTATCTGTTGTGTTTATTGAGCTTACGGTAAAACGTTACTAACTTATGCACTAACCCAAAACATGGAAGTTAAGGGGGAGGAGGAAGACTACTTATCACTGGAAAGAGTACTCAGGAAAAGCAAATGAGTCATACAAATGATTTTACATTGCGAAGAAGGAGAGTATAACATTATAGTAACAAAACGTTTACTCGACGATGTGGACAAGTATTATGTATTTTATCAGATTCCTAGCCAACCAGTTTTACCATCGAGTGGCGAAACCAATTACAGCAGCAGAAAAACTCGCAATTACGTAAGGTAAGGTTCTCGTTAGTAACTAACGTTACTGTGAGTTGTCGGGCAACGTGTCGTAGTATCAATTGTTACATGCACTGCTGGGCCACTGTTTCAGTCGAATGAATGGCGATTTGTCGAACTTCTGCTATGTGTTGACCTTCTTGGGTCTTACTGGATTGCTTTCTTTCCACACTAAAATTTATAGACGTGTAGTTTCCCCTGTTTCTGAAGACAGGGAATGGGACTGAGAATGGGACTAAAACTTTGTACACTACTGGCCATTAAAATTGCTACACCAAGATGAAATGCATATTATAAACGGATATTCATTGGACAAATATATTATACTAGAACTGACATGTGATTGCATTTTCACGCAATTTGGGCGCATAGATCATGAGAAACCAGAACCCAGAACCCAGAACAACCACCTCTGGCCGTGATAACGGCCTTGATACGCCTGGGCATTGAGTCAAACAGAGCTTGCATGGCGGGTACAGGTACAGCTGCCCATACAGCTTCAACATGATACTACAGTTCATCAAGAGTAGTGACCGGCATATTGTGACGAGCCCGTTGCTCGGCCACCATTGACCAGACGTTTTCAATTGGTGAGAGATCTGGAGAATGTGCTGGCCAGGGCAGCAGTCGAACATTTTCTGTATCCAGAAAGGCCCGTACAGGACCTGCAACATGCGGTCGTGCATTATCCTGCTGAAATGTAAGGTTTCGCAGGGATCGAATGGAGGGTAGAGCCACGGGTCGTAACACATCTGAAATGTAGCGTCCACTGTTCAAAGTGCAGTCAGTGCGAGCAAGAGGTGCCCGAGACGTGTAACCAATGGCACCCCATACCATCACGCCGGGTGATACGCCAGTACGGCGATGACGAATACACGCTTCCAATGCAGCCGGCTGCGGTGGTCTCGCGGTTCTAGGCGCTCAGTCCGGAACCGCGCGACTGCTACGGTCGCAGGCTCGAATCCTGCCTCGGGCATGGATGTGTGTGATGTCCTTAGGTTAGTTAGGTTTAAGTAGTTCTAAGTTCTAGGGGACTAATGACCACAGATGTTAAGTCCCATAGTGCTCAGAGCCATTTGCTTCCAATGTGCGTTCACCGCGATGTCGCCAAACACGGATGCGACGATCATGATGCTGTAAATAGAACCTGGATTCATCCGAAAAAATGACGTTTTGCCATTCGTGCACCCAGGTTCGTCGTTGAGTACACCATCGCAGGTGCTCCTGTCTGTGATGCAGCGTAAAGGGTAACCGCAGCCATGGTCTCCGAGCTGATAGTCCATGATGCTGCAAACGTCGTCGAACTGTTCGTGCAGATAGTTGTTGTCTTGCAAACGTCCCCATCTGTTGACTCAGGGATCGAGACGTGGTTGCACGATCCGTTACAGCCCTGCGGAAAAGTGCTTGTCATCTCCACATCTAGTGATACGAGGCCGTTGGGATCCAGCACGGCGTTCCTTATTACCTTCCTGAACCCACCGATTCCATATTCTGCTAACAGTCATTGGATCTCGAACAACGCGAGCAGCAATGTCGCGATACGATAAACCGCAATCGCGATAGGCTACAATCCGACCTTTATCAAAGTCGGAAACGTGATGGTACGCATTTCTCCTCCTTACACGAGGCATCACAACAACGTTTCACCAGACAACGCCGGTCAATTGCTGTTTGTGTATGAGAAATCGGCTGGAAACTTTCCTCACGTCAGCACGTTGTAGGTGTCGCCACCGGCGCCCACCTTGTGCGAATGCTCGGATAGCTAATCATTTGCGTATCACAGCATCTTCTTCCTGTCGGTTAAATTTCGCGTCTGTAGAACGTCATCTTCGTGGTGTAGCAATTTTAATGGCAAGTAGTGTAGTTTGAATTAAATGTATTGCAGCCGAAATAAAGAAAGTAATACTATATATCACAGTAGAGAAATCATGTTTCACTTATTGTAGGTGTCGGAGTCTGCAGTGGTGACATATGGGGTCTTGCTCATTGCTAACACTGGAGATAGAAGAAGGAAGACAAGTTTTCGTACGAAAGAGTCTAGCTGTTGGCACGTCCTTGATCTCTTCGGTTTATACTTTTAAGGTACATCCCAGTGCCGCAAATATGTTTTTTGGCTTCGGATGTAAGGTCGAGTCCTCTTGCCGTGTATTTGAAGAACACATCCCGTCCTCACGCCTTTCTTTATCGAGTTGTTGTAGTGAACTGTTACTCAGCAGTCCATGGACGAGCGGAGGATAGCTGCCAGGTTCACCCTCACCGAAGCAAATGCTGTGACGTGCGGGACAGACTCCTCATGGACCATGCAAGCGTTCCCCGTAGGTAGAGCCCGCAGCGACCCTGCGATGTTCGCATCCTAGGATAACGCTCTGCAATGTTGGCATTGTGCGAGTGGGGAGCCCGGTCTCGGAGGCGCGTTACTCAGCTCGTTGCTGGTCATTCCTAGAGCTAGGAAAAAGTAGCTTAAATTAACTAATGCCTCCATTCACATCCATCACGTTAACCTCCCTCATTACGGGGTTCCAGAATTTTGTAGCTTATTGTGAAAGTATAAAAAATAAAAACATGTAAAATAAGACAAGGGTACACTTAAGTGTGTAACCAGTGATGGGCATGGTGCGCGAAAATATTTTTTTCTTATTGGCACACCATTGTTTCTCTGTTCTCCTTTGCTTATTATGTATTACAATTTACGTAAATGTTTTTACAATGTATGGTTATTGTGTTGTATGATTATGTTGTACTAATGTTAGTCCTCAAATAATTGTTGTAGACGTACCGCAAGTAATGCAGGCGGCCGTTGAGGGTTGAAGTTACCTTCTCATTGCCAAGCAGTTTAGGCGGCCTCAACGAGCAGTGAATGAGAAGCAGCGACTGACGGCTTCGATAAAAATCCATTTATTACTAAAAAGGGTGGAAAGCGCTGTTCTTTTATTCGTTTAATGGTCTGATAATGGTTTCTATATTGATTTAACAAAGTGGCTGTTCTTGAGTTTCCACCCCTGTAGCTGGATTATTGTCCATAGGTAGCAGTAATCGTTAAAAACTGTCTTGGTTGCAATTTAAGTTTTTTATTTTTTAACAACGCGTTTCGCCTTATTCAGGCATCTTCAGGTTATATTTTCTAGATGGACGCGAGAGGCACCAAAATCTGCATCACGCGTTCCCGTTCACAGGAGCGAGTAACAGAGTAAGACGGGGGCTCAGGTAGTAAGCATAATGCACCACAGCGAGTTGACTAGCACAAGACACTGTGGTGCATTATGCTTACTACCTGAGCCCCCGTCTTACTCTGTTACTCGCTCCTGTGAACGGGAACGCGTGATGCAGATTTTGGTGCCTCTCGCGTCCATCTAGAAAATATAACCTGAAGATGCCTGAATAAGGCGAAACGCGTTGTTAAAAAATAAAAAACTTAAATTGCAACCAAGACTGTTTTTAACCAATACTGTTAAGCACTGGTTTGCTGTATGCCACATATGGACTGGAAGAAATGCCATAGGTAGCATCCTGTATTAACGTGTGTTCAAATGCGTGTGAAATCTTATGTGACTTAACTGCTAAGGTCATCAGTCCCTAACCGTACACACTACTTAACCTAAATTATCCTAAGGACAAACACACACACCCATGCCCGAGGGAGGACTCGAACCTTCGCCGGAACCAGCCGCACAGTCCATGACTGCAGCGCCATAGACCGCTCGGCTAATCCCGCGCGGCCCTGTATTAACTTAGTTGGAAGAAGACCGATGCTACAACGCAAGTTAGGACTAGATGCGAACAGGAGGTGAGTCAGATATTCCATCTGAGTATAACTGATGTTCGTGAGGTCGTTGTTAATAGTTGATCTTGTCCACAGCGGTTAAGGCCATGTGGATAGTTTTTGAAGTCCAGGCGCTAATTTCGTTCATGATCTGACACTTTAACGTGGATCGCTGCTGGTTGTAAGTGGACGAAATAATATTGAATTTGCTGTTAAATTTTACGGTAACGGAGCACAAACCAATACTTAATTTCGATTGCTTAGGACGGCAAATCTGCTCGGAGGGCTTTAAGGTAATTGAATGACTTCTGGTTTATGACTGGATAACTGGGGCTGTGAATAATTGCATTGAGAGCGAGCTGACGTCTCAGTAGCATTGGTGATATTTTATGCAGTATCGTTTCTCTATTTTGTGGAATTCTGGATGGTGGTTCAGGTTAATTGCAAAGTACTTTCTATGAGTCGTCTGACGGAAGGCAGCATTGAGAGAAAATGGTTCAAATGGCTCTGAGCACTATGGGACTGAACATCTGAGGTCATCATTCCCCTAGAACTTAGAACTACTTAAACCTAACTAACCTAAGGACATCACACACATCCATGCCCGAGGCAGGATTCGTACCTGCGACCGTAGCGGTCACGCGGTTCCAAACTGAAGCGCCTAGAACCGCACGGCCACAGCGGACGGCAGCATTGAGAGAATTTTTGATTATTGGTCATTAATCGAACATAACAGCATTTTCTGGACTTTTATTCAGTTTTATAGATAGTGTCCTTTCTTCAGCAGTCATAGCGAGATTTTAAATGCGTCTGAGGTGGGAAAATAATATAGGCTGTTTTAACTAACTTTAGGGAAAAAGTGACGATAGCGCCAGATTTTTATTCTTCAAAAGGTGAGGTCTATGATTTTTTTACACTATCATAGAGCTACTGTTTTCTAAGCTACATCAAAAGAAAAAAAAACGATTTCAATAAATGGCTAAAGAATTCAAAAAGGTAAGAAAAGGAGAGAAAAGGCGAAGCCAAAAGAAAATTTGAGTCTGATTTTTCTATTTATTTCTATATTGAAATGGAGTTGACAATTTTATGGTGCATCTAGTCAAAGACATTACAGAAAGTTTTTAGGGCCTATAATCCTAATTGTAGTGCTTAAAGCAGTATTTCAAGAGACGTAGGTTGTCTTAATCAGTTATTGAAGAGCCAGGATCTGTTAACGCATTGATACCTAACCAAGTGATCTAAAAAATGTTGCTCAGTGAAATCAGTATAATCATTTTATTAATATTATTGCATCTACATTCGTGACAAATGTAATGCCGCACTATAGAACACTGCACGAACCAGCGTAATACTGATCGTAGAAAGATGGAAAACAATAATTACTGCTATATGCAACTCGTTCAATGAACGCGAAACTGGCCGTGCACAGACTCCATCTCATGTTGTTCCCGACATGAATACCGGATCATTCAGCTGCTTACAGTTTTCTGCGTCAACACATGGCACGTGGTCAGAGGAACTGTTATTCGACAGAGTCGTATACGTGGCAATGATGCATTTCCGGACACACGTTCATACGACATTTTTTCCTCCATTTCCCCATTTACAGTCACGAATCCGTCCCCGCACCTTGCCCGTTTGCTTAATGTTTACCCTGCATGTGCTCTACATACCTTTCGAGTGTGAACCAAAAGTTTCGTACAATTCCCTTGTTAGTGGGAAGAAAGTAAAGAAATTATTACTGATTTCAAGATTATATTAGGATACAAATTAGAAAAATGGTGTCACGTACTAGTAAATTTAAAGTTTTGTGTTGAATTTAAGCAAGACATGAGTTTGAAATCGAGCTCTAGCAGAACGGACATAGGTTCCTATTCTGCTTAAGACAGCTGCCAAGTGAGTTGCCATCTTGTTGCCTTAGACAATCTTTTGAAGAAGTAAATACTATTCTGGTGAAGGGGGGGGGGCTGAAAATAATTAACTGATCTCACTACTGGACTGCTGAAAAGCATGCCTAGGGCGTAATTATCTGGTTGTGTTTACACGTTCAACAAAATACAAAAATGGCTCTGAGCACTATGGGACTTAACTTCTGAGGTCATCAGTCCCCTAGAACTTAGAACTACTTAAACCTAACTAACCTAAGGACATCACACACATCCATGCCCGAGGCAGGATTCGAACCTGCGACCGTAGCGGTCGCGCGGTTCCAGACTGTAACGCCTAGAACCGCTCGGCCACTCTGGCCGGCAACAAAATACAGTTATGATCTTGATAGTGCCACTAACACAGTATTCATAACTGATCTGAACAATTCGTATCAACTGTTTTTTCCAAATTTTGAGAATTGAATTTTAGGGTCTTTTGAGCAAATGAAACTGAACAAAAATAGTCTGTAGCAGTGCAAAAAAGGATAGTGATTAGGGCTCACACCTAGTAGGTTGCGATAAAAACTGTGTTGAACAGAGTTGTTTGACTTACCCTTAGTTACTATAATGTCAGTGCACACAGTATGAATCTCTGATCTGCATTACTACCACCCCTCCCTCCGCTCCCCCCCCCCCCTCCCCCTCCGGTTCCCAGCCACCCACACAATTTAACTCACGTCCAGTGCTCGCCGCCTCACAGACGTTTTAGTTCAGAATTTGTCGGAAGAAAGTCGGAACATGTAACGCATATTGTACCCAGATCCATTTGTTGTGGAATCTCAAGTTGTTCCTGAGTTCGCCGCTTCTCTCTTTGAAATTTAAAAATTTGTTTAACTCTGCTTTTCCAAAAGATTTCAGGAGGATCGTGCTTTGAATGCCCGATTTTCTTTCTCGGTTTACCTCCCAGTAACAAAAATTACTAAAATTTAAAAATTTGTTTAACTCTGCTTTTCCAAAAGATTTCAGGAGGATCGTGCTTTGAATGCCCGATTTTCTTTCTCGGTTTACCTCCCAGTAACAAAAATTACTAAAATGTACTCGCATGAACGTTAACATTACTAGCCTGACAGGAAATCAGACAGCTGGGCTAATAAATTTCGACAAAATGAACGCAGCAGGCGGCAAACGTCAAATTCACAAGAAGTGTGCTAGGCTCTGAAAATAAAAATGATCAGAATTTTAATGGAACCACAAAACGCAGGTAGACTAAGGCCACGTGTATGATGCGTATAAGGAAAGATCACACAGAGTTTCTTACTTAGAAATCGCCTACGAATGCTGTTTGTTTGTGACAAAATTGTGTTATGTGTCATGTAGGAATGATGATAAACATATACCAACACGTGTCGGAACTCGACAGTGACGTATCAAGTTTCTGATTTATCGTTCCACATTATTGTTGCCCCATGATGGTCGGTACCCCACGATTGTCATGCGAATATGGAATCGATGGATTCAGCACGACCACACCCAATGGGCCACGCAACTAGTACTCGAGAGGGCAACATTTTTTTCGCTCAGTTGTGCAGAATCCTACAGCCACGTCACGTACCTAGTCACTCTTCAAAATCTATAGGGTACTTCCCGTTGGCCTAGAACAACGAAATTTGACAAGAAGCAAAGTTTTGCAGTCCAAATAAAGAGAAAAATACGAAAACTGTTAATATGTAATTATATCACACAAGAGAAAAATTTGTTATGTGATTTGTTGTCAGACTTTAAAATTAAAACATTCTCGACAGTCTTGGAATTCCTGGGACCGATATGTTGCCTATATGAATTTCGGTAACAGGCAAAAATGGTCGAGATTCTCGATTCTTTGCATCGACATACCTAATTAAGTTACATACCTCATTAAGTTCTTGCGGAACGTTCAGAAATCGTGTCCTACTTGCATCTTCCAACATTTTTTTTGTAGTTGAGTTATTAAATAACAATTTGTGATTACACCTCGTACTCCGCTCCTCAACTTCTGTTGTTCATCGTCTGCTCATCGTCTTAGGTGCGCAACAGTATTACAACCAACGAATTCTTCACGCTTAGCAATTACTTATAGCTTCACGTGCTTTCCTCCATTATGAAAACACAGAAAGAAAAAGTATGACGTACAATATACAAAATATGCAAAAATGCACAGGTGGAAGCACAAGAGACAAGGGTTTGGATTAAATAGGACTTAAGAAAGATATACTGTGGGCAATCATTCCACCGACTCATCATGTTGAAGATTCCAGTGTGTGGTAAGACACCGTGCGGTGCGAAGGAGTCCGTAACTGTCTGCTTTACATCCTCGTCTGACAGTGATCATCGACCCTTCAACTCCTATTTTTAAGGAAGCAAAGGCGTGACTTGAGGAGAGAACTGGACTATAGGGCAGGTGCTCCAGTGTCTAACCTTTTACATGTCGTAACTTCTGCCATATGACATTTGCGATATGGTGACGTGCCTTATCATGAAGCAGCACTGAACTTAGCGCACCGTTCCAGACGTTAGGTTTCGACAAACAAATCTGTAGTGGATGTCTACGGCGTTTGCTCTTCCGCAGGAAAGAAAAGAATAACAGCACGTTAGTCATGTTTGGACCGATTTGGCCTTAACGTCGTTATGGTTCACGTTTCCGTATTTACCCCGCGCACGTTGATAAGACGCTAATGCTACAATATTTCCTTACGCACATGCCCGCGCTTCTATATCCACATCAAAATCACGCTAACTTGCATACAAGCCGCAGTACCGTCCTAAAACGGAAACTTTTTGATCGTTACTTATAGAAAGTAAGGGGGGGGGGGGGAGGGAGTTCCGAAGCGAGTTTTAAACACCCGGTGAAAGGATGCTAGTTGTAAGTTTAGTCGATAACTTTGCTACCTGTGTAAAAGTGAGGAAGAATTACATGTGTACAGTGGAATAAACTTTCTACTGAACATAGAGAGTAAGCTGAAGAAATGTAGCAGTACTAAGGCACAGAAGAAGTGAGATTAGCGACATAATTAACAGCAAAGTTAGGGATGATGTGGTAAACCAAGTGAAGGAATTCTGCTACCTTGTAAGCTAAATACCACCTGACGGACGAGGCAAGGGTGACATTGGAAACAGACTTAATGAAATGAGATCATTTCTCACAAAAGAAGTATCATGGCGTCAAAGATAGGAACTGCTTTGCGACAGAAATTTCTGGGAAGGTGCATATTGAGTGTTGTAAGCAAGGGAATTTTGAACTCTACAAAAATCAGAAGAGAATACAACCGAAACGTTTGTAGATGAAGAGGTTCTCCTCAGAATCGACACAAATTAAAAGAGGGAGCTAGGTTTATAACACATTTTTGAGACATTTGAGAACAAAATCCATAGTACTCTAAGATTCTGTACAGGGCAGAAATTCTGAGGGGGAGAGAGAGAGAGAGAGAGAGAGAGAGAGAGAGAGAGAGAGAGAGAGAGAGAGGCGCGATAAAGAACGTTTAGCAAATGTTATTGGGTGTAAGCGCTACTCTGAGATGAACAGATTAGCACATGAAACGAGGCAGTATCAGACCAGTCAGGAGATTGATAAGAAAGCTACATTAACATTTTATACGACTGAGGCTTATTTTTTGATACTGCACTCTGTAATCGATTTCACACAATTATTTTTATTTTGCCTGTTCGTATTTCATCGCTCATTCTGACAGAAAGGCCTAAGCGTCTATTTCAAAATGATACTATTTGCTTACCAGTCTACTCCACTGGCCATTAAAATTGCAACGTGAAGGTTGCAGGCAAATTATGTCAAAAAATTTTGGATCCATAACTGGGCCCTATGGAACTTTCTCCTCGCACAGTTGTTGTGGCCTCCTCCACTGAATGAAATGTATGCCGAGAATGTTCTTATCTTTGTTTCTCGAAACAGAAGTGAAAACTGACACTGAAAGAAATGGGGCTCTTAAAGAGACGTCATAAGTCGCTATTCTCTGCGGCGTCGTGGCAGTAATGAAAGCCGAGAGAAGAGCGGAGCGGGGAATTCGCTCTGAAGGATCGCAGCTAGCGAAGGAGAACTGCGTCCCTTTCGGCAGTCGCAATCGGAAGAGGGACCGGCGGAGGGGGTGGCGGCACTGGATGTGCCCGCGGAGGCGTCCGTCCTGTCCTGCACTGGGTGTGGGCGGCAGCGGCTGAATATTTCAAGAAGTCGGCGCTGCGGCCGGAGCAGTCTGTCGCCAGCGGGGTGGCGAGTAATGGGGAATCCCCGCCGTCCTGACAGCGTCTGCAGCAGCCGTCGCCTAGCGCTCACGCCACTGTCGCGCAACTACAGCAACTCATGCAAGGGCTGTTTACTTGGAAATACGACTACCATAAGGCGCATTAGTCGTCACGAAATCTTTCTCCTGATAACGACGTCCTCTCGAGTAGTCCCCGCCCGGAGATCCGAATGGGGGACAATTTTACCTCCGGAATATTTTACCCAAGAGGATGCCATCATCATTTAACCATCAATAAAGCTGTATGCCCTCGGGAAAAATTACGGCTGTAGTTTCCCCTTGCTTTCAACCGTTCGCATTACCAGCACAGCAAGGCCGTTTTGGTTAGTGTTACAAGGTCATATCAGTGAATCATCCAGACTGTTGCCCCTGCAACTACTGAAAAGGCTGTTGCCCCTCTTCAGGAACCACACGTTTGTCTGGCCTCTCAACAGATACCCCTCCGTTGTGGTTGCAACTACGGTACGGCCATCTGTATCGCAAGCCTCCCCACCAGCGCCAAGGTCCATGGTTCATTAAGTTCCTAAAATTTTTAAAATTAGTCGTAATTTTTTGTTGACTTAATGCGACCCGCCACGAATTCCTCTCTTGTGCCAACCGCCTCTATTGGTTGTTCGATGTATTCAAATCATGGTCTTCGCCTAAAGTTTTGACCCTCCACAGCTCCCTTTAGTACCACAGAAGTTATTCTCTTGAGACATACCCTGTCATCCTCTCCGTTACATTGAAAGGAAACTACCGACTTCCTTCTCCAGCCTTCGCTAATCCGATGAGACCGATGACCTTGCGGTTTGCTCCCTTCCCCCAAATCGACCAACCTCTCTGTTCTTCTTGTCAGTGTTTCCCGTACGTTCCTTCCTTCGCCGATTGTGTGAAGAACCTCTTCATTTCTTTCGTTAACAGTCCATCTAATTTTCATTATCCTCCTATAGCTCCACGTCACCAAACTCTCCAATTCTGTTAGTTTCCGGTTTTCCCACAATCAGAGGTTCATTATAGTACAATGCTTTGCTCCAAACATACTTTCTCAGAATTTTCTCCCTCAAATTAAGACCGATGTTCGATAAGGTCGATGTTTGATACAAGGAGACTTCCATTAGCCAGGAATGTCCTCTTGGCGTGTGCTATTGCATCGTCCATCAAGGGTTATTTTGCTTCCAAGGTAGCAGAATTATTTACTTCGTCTACTTCGTGATACCCACTTTCAGTGTTAAGTTTATCAGCAGTATTATTTCTGCTATTTCTCATTACTTATGTCTTTCTTCAGTTTAGTATCAGTCTATATTCTCTATTCATTACAGTGTTTACTCCATTCAACATGTCCTGTAATTCTTGTTGACTTATACCCAGGGTATAAAAAAAAAATTACATTTTGTGTGTATACACAGTTGCTGGACGTTACGTGATTACATTTGTAGATGTTATGGAGATATACAGAGCGAGGCATGTAGTAAACAGCTGCCGCCTCTGGCAGGAACAATGGCTCCATATCGGCCGGCCATCAAGTCGGACCGAGCTTGGTTGACATTAACGGTACGCTATCGGCACGCATGCTCCAAAACGCTGCTCATAAAAACGGGACTTTTGCGAGGCTTATACATCGGATTCTGTTGGCGATAAAAACGTAGAGACGTCTTCGATAGCCCTCCGACTAGGAACCATGTGTATACCCAGCAGAAGGGTCGTCTTAATGTGAATATCCTACACCACAGTGTCAAAGATTGAATGTTACACACTTCTTCCAGTTTAGAGAAATGGAGAAAATCGGTTGTTTCTTTTTGCATAAGATGAGGTCTGCGGTGTACCTTAAGAGGCTTTCGTAGGCGCCATTTAGGAGATGGGCGGTTCCTAAGAAAACTCGAAAAACATGGTCTTTTGGTACCAAAACTGAGCCTTTGATTCGAAGGAACCTATGCACAGCAAAAGACTGAAACTTTAACGACATCTTCCTCAGATCCCGATCTCAAACATCATTGATAAATTTCTGGATATCTTTATCCTGTTCTGAGATAAAGAGGTTCAAAGTTACCGCATTTTTACACGTAAAATCCCATGTTGTAGTACTAAAGCACATGCAAAACTTTTGTTCACGTAAAATACAGCATGAGACGTAAAGTCAGTTTTGAGCTATTTAAATTTCACGTCAGTAAACTAAAAAAATTTTACTGGCCCATAAAATTCTTTTTACATGAGTGATTACGATTCTATAGCAAAGAAAAGCAGGAAAGCAGAAGAAAAATGCTCCTATCGGAGCACTATAAAGGTAGGTATGCTCCTGTTTTAAACGACTGACTTTAATATGTGATACCAGCTACCTGACTCTACCTTCCTCAGTAACGTAAAAAGCTGTCCCAAAAATTTTGGCCTGCGAACATATTAGCGTTTTTGTGAGACAAGAAGATACTGACAGTGGGGAAAGAGACGGAAACGTAATAAATACTGGAAGACAGTTGATACTGGTTATGGTACAGAAAGAGCAAAGGAAATGATGTTAGTGTAACAGAAAGAGAGACACACTGGCAGTGGAACATAGTTAGCAGTGACAGAACAGTGCTGGAAAAAGAGTGAAAGCGACAGTGCCTGTGGGTGAGGAATAAAGAGAAGAAGAAGGTGGAAGTGTGTGGGAGCCAGAGATAATGAGAGACAAACGAAAAATCTAACTATTCAAAAAAGCAGATAAAAATTCACTTGACGTCTTCCGGAAAGACAGTCTCCATTCCTTCCCAATTTACAATGTAGGTGTAGACTAGATGCGGCTTGAATTTAAAGCAATAGTATCGACTGCAATTGCGAGTTTTATATAAGAATAGGAAACACCCGTGGTGGGACTCCACATTTGAAGAAGCATTGGAAGAACGAAAGAGTGCTTTCCAGAAATATATCTCTAAGAAGTGACTGGAGACTCAACATTATCTTCAAATCAGAAAGGAAGCCTCAAAAATTATCAGACAAACAAAGAGGAGGCACATGAAGACCAGCTGGAATAAAAAAAATGGTTCAAATGGCTCTGTGCACTATGGGACTCAACTGCTGTGGTCATTAGTCCCCTAGAACTTAGAACTACTTAAACCTAACTAACCTAAGAACATCACACACACCCATGCCCGAGGCAGGATTCGACCCTGCGACCGTAGCAGCAGCGCGGCTCCAGACTGGAGCGCCTAGAACCGCACGGCCACCGCGGCCGGCAGTTGGAATCGATAGAGAAAGACCTCCGAGATCACAATACTCGAGTCTTTTACAGGACGTTCGCAGGGAGGACTGGAGGATACACGCCTCAGAACTTATGTTTGCGAAAACCAGACGGCAAACTCGCGCTGACCAACCGAGATAAATGTAGAGAACCGGCTCGATATTTCTCAATTGCCAGGAGCCCACATCAAGATGGCCCAAAGAGACTCCCACACAAGTACAACCAGAATCTCCACCACCTACCAAAGAAGAAATCCACAGACAAATCTTCAGACTCAAGAATAGCAGGGCATCTGGAGAAGATGGTATAGTTGCAGAACTATTGAAGAACATAGACCCAAATACACTTGAGGATCTCACACAAATCATCGTAGACATCTGGAAAACGGAAAAGGTCCTTGAAGAATGTAGATGTGCATTCATCCATCCGTAACATAAGAAAGGTGCCAGAACAGATGTCAGTAACTACAGAGGGATTTCTCTCCTTGAAGTCACCTGCAAAATTCTATACGCGTGCCTTCTTCAAAGAACACAAGAACAGCTGAAAACAAAATTCGTGACTATCAAGCCGGTTTCCGACCGGGGCGTTCTTGTGTTGAACAAATTTTCAATTTGAAGACGCTATTGAAATATAGAGCAACCCGAAGCTCCCCGATCATCTGAATGTTCCTCGACTTCAAGAAGGCATATGATTCGGTCGATCGCTGGCCGAAGTGGCCGTGCGGTTAAAGGCGCTGCAGTCTGGAACCGCAAGACCGCTACGGTCGCAGGTTCGAATCCTGCCTCGGGCATGGATGTTTGTGATGTCGTTAGGTTAGTTAGGTTTAACTAGTTCTAAGTTCTAGGGAACTAATGACCTCAGCAGTTGAGTCCCATAGTGCTCAGAGCCATTTGAACCATTTTGATTCGGTCGATCGACAGTCCCTCTTTAACATCTTAGAAGAACAAGGACTTGATCGAAAGACATTAAGACTCATCAAGGAAACACTCACGGGCAAAAATGCGAAAGTGAAGTTCATGGGCGAATTGTCAGAGCCCTTTTAGACAAAGACCGGTGTGCGACAAGGTGATGGATTGTCATCACTGCTCTTCAACCTTGTTCTGGATAAAGTCATCCGAGAATGGGAGAAAGAATTGAAAACTCAGGACCACTGGAAACCCATTCAACTCGGACGAAAGAATGATGACATCAAGGTCAGTTGTTTAGCTTTCGCAGACGACCTGCCGGTACTTGGGGTCTGCGAAAATACAGCGATTAAACAGATAAGAAGTCCTCAAGGAATGCGTTGAGAGAAACTGGACTACAAATTTTATTCGAGAAGACCAAGTTCATTTGCACTAAATTGGACATTCATGAACTGAACACAAAATACGGGCAGATCAAACGATTACCACACTTCAAATATCTCGGTGAGATCATAGAACCAACAGAGTTGGAAAAGGAAGCACAGAAAGTTCGGTTTCAAAAGCTCAAACGAGCATATGGGAGAACGCGTGAAATCTACAACAACAAATGTATGTCCATTCATACAAAGATCAAACATTATAATACAGCGATTAAACCTGAAGTGCTGTATGCGACTCCTTGGTACTTAATAGAAAAGGCGATCTGGAGAACATCTTGAGGGAGAAAAGACATGTTGTTGTTGTTGTGGTCTTCAGTCCTGAGACTGGTTTGATGCAGCTCTCCATGCTACTCTATCGTATGCAAGCTTCTTCATCTCCCAGTACCTACTGCAACCTACATCCTTCTGAATCTGCAATCATACAGTAAAGCTGCATGCCCTCGGGAAAAATTACGGCCGTAGTACTTATCATGAGGAAAATGCTGGGACCAGATAAAACAGAAGAGGGGTATAGACTCAAATCGCGCAAAGCTACCAAGAACTGTCAAACCTTGCTGCAGTTATCAGGAAACGAAGGCTGAAATCTATAAACATATTCATAGACTCCCATCGTCAAGGCTAACTCACGAGAAATTGACATACACTGCAAAACTGAATAACATTCCATGGATAGAAGAAGTCAAATATGACTTGGAAAAGTCACAGATAGAAACATCGGACATATTAGACAGGAAACTTCACCGTCACAAGATAAATAGATGGGTAGTAAAGCCAGAGAATGAAGTCCCTAACAGATTAGGGACCAAGTGGTCAGAAGAAAAGAAGAAAGCACATAGCGAAAGAATGAAAGGTATGTGGGCATATAGAAAGGCGAATCATAAATGTAATGCGTGATCCGACAGGGTCCATACGCACATAATAATAATAATAATAATAATAAATTAACAAACGACGAACGTGATCCCCCGTGGTACACAAAACGGGTCAGAACACTGTTGCAGAAACAACGGAAAAAGTAAGCCCAATTTAAACGACGCAAAATCTCCAAGATTGGCGATCTTTTACAGAAGCTCGAAATTTTGCGCGGACTTCAATGCAAGATGCTTATGATAGTTTCCACTACGAAACTTCGTCTCTAAACCTGGAAAAAATTCCAAAGGGATTCTGGTCGTACGTAAAGCATGCTACCGGCAAGACACGATGAATGCCTTCTCTGAGCGACAGCAATTGAAATACTATCGACGACAGCGCTTCCAAAGCAGAGCTATTTAACATAGCCGTCAAAAGAAAACGTAGTAAACATTCCAGAATTCGAGTAAAGAACAGCTGCCGAGATGAGTAACTAAGAAGTAAATATATTTGGAGTACAGAACCAACTTAAATCACTTAATAAAAGCAAGTCTTCCGGTCCAGACTATATACCAATTAGGTTCCTTTCAGAGTACTGATGCAATAGTCTCATACTTAGCAATCATACACAACGGTTCGCTCGACGAAAGATCCGTTACGAAAGACTGGAAAGTTGCACAAGTCACACCAATACTAGAAAAAGGTAGTAGGAGTAATCCACTAAATTACAGGCCCATATCATTAACGTCGATATGCAACAGGATGAATTAACTCGAAGGGCCCGGGTTCGATTCCCGGCGGGGTGTTGTGTGATGTCCTTAGGTTAGTTAGGTTTAAGTAGTTCTAAGTTCTAGGGGACTTATGACCATAGATGTTAAGTCCCATAGTGCTCAGAGTCATTTGAACCAATTCGAAGAGAACGGTCTATTGACACACAGTCGACATGGACTTTGAAAGCATCGTTCTTGTGAAACACAACTAAGTCTTTACACACACGGAGTGTAGAGTGCTATTGACAGGGAATTTGAAATTGATTCCGCTTTTATAGATTTCCAGAAGCTTTTGACACTGTACCACACAAGCGGCGTGTAGTGAAATTGCTTGCTTATGGAATTCGTCTCTGCCATGTGAGTGGATTCGTGATTTCCTGTCAGAGTCGTCACAGTTCGTAGTAATTGATAGAAAGTCATCGAGTAAAACAGAAGCGATCTCTGGCGTTCCCCATGGTAGTGTAATAGGCCCTCTGCTGTTACTTATCTATATAAACGATATAGGAGACAATCTGCGCAGCCATCTTATGTTGTTTGCAGATGATGCTGTTGTGTATAATCTATTAAAGTAATCAGAAGATCAAAATAAATTTAAAAACGATATAGAAAAGATAAACTGACGGCCAAAATTAAAGCAACAAATGCAAATTTTGCAAGGCTGTGTTTATTTCCTCACAAAACCGTATAAACAGGTGATATTACGGCAGAAGCAATATAATGAACACAGAACGCAAACAACTGCAAAATGCATAACGGTAGATAAAAATGTTCGTTTTTTCCAACTTAACGGGTTTGCACACACATTCCGACAACTGGTTAATGTGCTCAGTATGGGTTATGACCAGCTCTGGCAACAATACAGGCCTTACAACGACGGGACGTACTGTGAATGATCCCATCCATCTCGTTGAGGCAGTAAGGCCCATTCTTTCTGCAGAGCTGCTCGTAATGTTGGAGAGTCGTTGGTGGATACTGACGTGATGCAAGCCGTCTTCCTATGGCATCCCAGGCATGTTATGTGGGATTCAGATCGGGAGAGCAAGCAGAATAAAACATCACGCACCCGTGCTCTGTGAGATCGAACATTACCGTCCATCTATATGACGTCTGGGCCCACTGCCCCTCGCAACAACGGCAAATGAGGTCCCAAGATCTCGTCTCGATTTCGGTCTCTTGCCAGAATGTTTGGGTCAGTAATCGTGTTCCGCGTTCCCTCCACAAGCGAATCTATCGAGACTCACTCTCCAGGATAAATCGGGACTCATCTGTGAAAACAACATTGGTCCACTGTTCAACCGTCCGGTTGATGACTGCACTCTAGACGTTCCCTTCTGTGAAGACGTGACAGAGGTAAACATGCAGCATGTCTCTGACAATAAATTCCAGTCTGCTGAAGCCTTCTGCGCACCATTTGCTTCGATACAACACGCCCAGTGGATGCTGGACGGTAATGTCGTGCCCTTACAGCCAAATAACGGTCCTCTCTTTTGGACTCACACGTGGTTGGCCCTGCCCTGGTCTTCGGGGCACAGTTTCGGTCTCTATAAGCTGTCGCCACATCTGAGAAACAACACAACGATTCACATTAAGCCATTTAGCCTAAATGACTTTGCGACTGTCGTGATTTCTTCCTTTCTTACTATGGTCCTCCACCGCAGAGAGTCTGGTAGGCATCTTCTCTGTGCCAACTTGCACTGTCACAGCGATTGTGGATGTGGGGCTACCCGACAACACTACCTCGTTTCATAGGTGCCCTGACGTCATCGTTGACATGGTTATCCGTTGACTGGAGTGCTATCTTCCATGCAGAACGCGACCATACGCACATCTGGTTGACAGTTTTTATTATTATTATATCGTGGATTAGTCACAGGACGGGGAAATAGCGGCTTGTTGCTTTAATTTTTGACACCAGTCTATCTGTATGGTGCGAAAACTGGCAATTGAACCTAAATAATGAGAAGTATGAAGTGATCCATATGAGTGCTAAAAGGAATCCCTTAAATTTCAGTTACACTGTTAATCAGTCAGATGTAATGGCCGTAAATTCAACTAAATACCTAGAAACTACTATTAAGGACAATTTAAATTGGAAAGAACAAACAGAAAATGTTGTCTGGATGGCAAACTACAGGCTGCGTTTTATTGTCAAGAAACTTAGAAAACGTAACAGATCTGTCTAAAGAGACTGCCTACACTGCGCTTGTCCGTCCTTTTTTCGAGTACTGTTGCACTCTCTGGGATCCTTACCAGATAGGATAAACAGAGTACATCGAGGAAGTTCAAAGAAGAGCAGCACGTTTTGTTTTATCGCGAAATAGGGGAGAGAGTGTCACGGGCATGATACAGGATTTGGGGTGGTCATTTTTAAAGCAAAGTAATTTTTGGTTGCGTCGGAACATTCTCACGAAATTTCAATCACCAACTTTCTCCTCCGAATCCGAAAATATTTTGTTACGCCGTCCTACTAAGGGTGAAATGATCATAATAATAAGTAGTTCAAATAAGAGCTCGCACCGAATGATATAGGTGTTCGCTTACGGTATATTGATAATTTTTACTTATGGACCGTCTGACAGCAACTGAATAAAATACAATTTTAGTGCGATACGCGTTTCGCCTTTATTTTCTGCAAGGCATCATAAGTGGCCTGGAATATGTACATATGTACATATATACATATGTATATATGTACATATATACATATGTACATATATTTAATTTACATTTTTGTCACTGTACTTATAGGTTATAAACAGTTCTGGTGGTTGGTATTTCCTAATAAGTAGTAATATTTTGAACTTTACTTACAGGCTGCGTGGACAATTTCTTACATATTACGCTCCTGTTGCATTTTTGGTGTTGTTCTTCTTTTTATGAATGCAGATTTGTGGTTTTTCCCCCCATTCCGCAGCACTATGAACTGAATGCTTGTTTCAATGCAATGTTTTGGTTTCTGTTGCCGACTGTCAAATGTTTTTGCCAAAGATCGAATGTTGTTGCCAAACTTTCGAGTGTAATTATTGAAGTATCTGTAGTCTGTTCGTGTATGCTTTTGTGGGTGCGTTTGTGTATATATGTATGTATGTGTGTGAGTGTGTGTGTGTGTGTTTTGGTGTGGTATATTTTTTTTGTGCTGTGCTGTGTGTGTGTGTGTGTGTGTGTGTGTGTAATGGTGTGGTATTTTTTTTGGCTCTGCTTATGTGTGTGTGTGTGTGTGTGTGTGTGTGTGTGTGTGTGTATGTATTTTGGAGTGGTATATTTTTTTGTGGGCTGTGTATGTGTCCAGATACACACACACACACACACACACACACACACACATACACACACACACACACACACAGAGACACACACACACACACACACATAAGCAGAGCCAAAAATAATACCACACCATAACAAACACACACACACACACACACACACACACACACACACACACACAGACACACACATACATACATACATACATACATACACAAACGCACACACAAATGCATACATGAACAGACCACAGATACTTCAATAATCACACTCGAAAGTTTGGCAATAACATTCGATCTTTGGCAAAAACATTTGACAGTCGGCAACAGAAACCAAAACATTGCATTGAAACAAGTGTTCAGTTCATAGTGCTGTTGAATGGGGAAAAACCACAAATTGGGATTCATAAGAAGAAGAACAACACCAAAAATGCAAAAAGAAATTGTCCACGAAACCTGTAAGTACAGTACAAAACATTACTACTTAATAGGAAATACCAACCACCAGAACTGTTTATAACTTATAGGTACAATGACAAAAATGTAAATTAAATAGCTGACATATGTACATATTCCAGGCCACTGATGATGCCTTGCAGAAAATAAAGGCGAAACGCGTATGGCACTAAAATTGTGTTTTATTCAGTTGCTGTCATACGGTCCATAAGTAAAAATTATCAATATCCCGTAATATTACACGCAACTGAGGAAGACAGGACTACAAAAGTTGAAGGTGTGCGCTTCTTCTGCGCGGCGTTCGAGACTGAAGTAATAGCAAATCATTGTGTAGGTGGTTCGATGAACCCTCTGCCAGGCACTTAAGACGGATTCGAGGAGATGTAGAGTCTTTGATAGTGACAACGAGAAAGAGAGAGACAGTGAGATGAGATAGGAGCAGTGGGAAGGAATGCATGAGACTGAAGCAGTAAGTGAGAGCAAGGGGGACACTATGTCAGTGAGAGGAGACAGTATTAGTAGGACAGAACGGAAAAGACTGTGACTGTAGGACAGGAGACAGTGACAGAGTGCGAAGAGATCATCACAATGAGCTGGGCTCAATGAATGAGGGAGAATGAGCAAGTGGAAGTGAATGGGCATCAGCTACTTACAGCGACTTACCAGTTAGGTGAGCTTGCGGGAGTTAG
The DNA here is from genome assembly GCF_023864345.2 of Schistocerca serialis cubense. Lineage (NCBI taxonomy): Eukaryota > Metazoa > Arthropoda > Insecta > Orthoptera > Acrididae > Schistocerca > Schistocerca serialis. Next base: position 314,139,791 of record NC_064645.1, on the reverse strand, counting down.
ATGTATGGCTCTGCGTGTAGAAAGAGCGCGAATATCTTGGTATATCAACATTTTTGGGTACATTTTTATAGGTGTTGAGAAAAGTAGAATCAGGCACCTTCTTTGTCCTCCAGTAGGAGCATTTCTCCACTGGTTCCAAAATGTTTCAGCTGTAAGTCAGAATTCATCAATAGTAAAGGCTGACGAGCGCTAGCATGCCACTAAGTGAGAGATCTGGAGTCAAAACTGGCCAGATCTACAGTCGAACTCGCTCTTCATTGAAGTTTGCCAAGACAGCGCTTGTGACATGTGGACACGCATTAACTTGCTGAAAGATAACGCCACGGAGGCCTGAAAGATATGGCACGTCCATCAGGCTTAAGACGTTAGAAATGTAGCTACTGTTGTTACAATTACCGGCCATGAGGAAAGCACTCCTATACGAGCATTTCATTTTTATTATTTATGTAATGCAATTTGTGTTCTGTGAGGATATAAAACACTGAATGATGTGCGGTTCTGTTTATGTGAAAAGAGAGAGAGACAGACACAGAGACAGAGAGAGAGAGAGAGAGAGAGAGAGAGAGAGAGAGAGAGAAAGAGAAAGAGAGAGAGAGAGGGGTGGGGGGTGGAGGGGGAGGGAGATTGAAAAATTGTCGGCTCCCACTTCGTCTCTTACAAAACACTTATTTTTCTTTCCCTGTCAATGCTACCAATACTACAGGTAATCCTATTACTTACTACAGTATTTATGTGTTGCACTATAACTACTGAACCAAAAAAGAGAGATTTTCTACTGTGACCAGAAAATCCAAGAATCGCGCCGCTCCATAGCCGCGCTACTTCACGACTGTGAATAAGTTTTCCAGGAAACCGTGTCTCAAATAGAAGAACTTTAGAATATCCTAAACAGAAATTCTTAAATTTATTTTTACCTGAAAACTATGGACAAAATTCAAACCAATTCCCGGAAAGCAGCTTCCATAGTGTCACTACTGTATGCAGTTCCTGTGAGGAGGTCTTCGGTAGAAAGGTCGCTTCCAGCGCTGAAGAGAATAAAAAGATACTTTCGAAATTCTACTTGAGAAGAAGAAGACTGTCTCACTTTGGAATTATTTCAATCGAAGCTCGTTCAGTAGGAGAACTCAGGAAGAAGAAACTTTTTGAGGAGACAAAAATAGGATTTCAGTTGCGCTGATCTTGCGGAGGTGGTATACCGAAATGTCACGGGTGAGTCCAACGCAAGAAACTAGTTACTTTCTATAACAGTTTGCGTATAGTGATATAAATTGATGTCACTGCTCTGGATCATTTCTAAGAATAAGGCTTTGAAGCTGATTCTTAATATTTCGTGCTCGCTGAATTCACAAATGTAGCTAATTCTGTTCAGTCAGGTCAGGTTTTATTGCTATTTCGCTTTTTAAAATATGACATTTAAAAAACTTTTTTAAAACAATGTATGTGTTGATTATGGTTTCAGAACAGTCTTGCATTTGGATGACGTATAAATTATGTCTGTAAGATCGAACAATAACATCAGTTTATGGAGGAAAGGCTCATTTAAAGGACTAGTTTGCGTTTTGCATCTGGAATGTCTCTCTTGAAGCACCAACAACTGTCCGCAAGAGCGTTCACAGGCTCCCCCATCACTTCAAAATCTCTACAAAACTCTCACCCTGCTCGTCACTATAATCTCCACAGTTGTAAGGGCAGTCATCAAAATGTGAGGTGAGAAAGTGCATACTTGGTGACAAACGAGCACCAAGAACCTTCAAGTTCTGCTGCAGCTACTCGACAGCGTCTTCATATTGTGGACTTCTATAGTTGACAACGAAGTTTAATATTATTGATTCCAATGCTAAGCAGACATTCGTCTCCGTATCCTCGATACTCTCATCGAATAGCGGATCTTTCAGAAGCACTGTGATATGAGATCCATCAAAAATGTCTTCATAAAATTTGGTTTCATTAGTGTGTCGAAATTTATGTTTTAAGACAGTGAAAACCCTCCTTTCTTTGCTCACTGCCTTTGTAAACGACCTCATTTAATGTGTAATGCAGGAAGCGCTATTTTCTCAGAATCAATGAGAGCTTGAGGCTTAATGGTGTCAAGGAAGGTCTTGCACCCACCATGCATTTCTTATGTGCCTGACTGCCCTGTTGACGTAGGGAGCATGGATATTTGGTGTAGCCACCATGTAGACCCAGCAGCGTGGCCACTACATGTAGCAAATAGGGTTACTGTGTGCCTGTGCATAACAAAATTGACACATTAAGCATACAGTTAATTAAGCTCAAAAATGTACCTCCACATATCTTTCAGTTGTGACTTTCATTTTCACAGCAGTTAATAAACGTTCCATATTACTGTAGCTTTCACTCATTTGTAATGAATGGCCTACTAGAACAGAAGCAATGACTTTATTAATGAGGAATAATACAGCTTTCAAACTTCTTCTTGATGAATCTATGAAAAGCAGCCATTCAATAGAGATACACGTTGTACCCAAAGCTTCAATGACTCCACCAGTGCCACAACAGTCAACGAAAGAAGTTTCTTCATCCTTTCCGAAGTACTGTCGAAAGTCTTCTCGATGACTGTGGTACAAATAGAAGTTTGCTCCAGGAGCTAACAATCTACTTTCATGAAGACATTATCCTAGTAACTGACTGATTCTTGGATAAGCACAAATCTCGTGCCAGATCATTCAGGTCAGCTTGAGTCAGTGGTTTTGGTTTGCACGAAATTGAGGGAACTTGATATGTATCGCCAATATCCCCAGTACCTTCTCCAGTCATTTCATTATCTGGGTCAGAAAAGTACTGTGGTTATCAGAGGGTGTTGTATACGTAGTTCCTGGTCCATGAGGCAGTGGTCTTACGGCAAATGGCACGTTCGGATATTTCATACTCCCTTTGTTGTTTTGGTTTACACCTAAAAGTGAAGACAGATAAATTCGTAAATTAATTCAACTAAGATACTTACTCGAATTAATTTATATAGTACTAGTAAAGAGATGTATTAAGCTTATGAGAATCGAAGTCATTAACTTGCGCTGTCTATTTGTCATGGAGAAATAACAGTCGGTGTTGTGATTTCCCCCTTTCCTTCTAATCATAGTTACACCAAAATAAAAACACTTCTGCTACTTTATGCTCCAGCGCCGCAGACATTCAAGACACGTTTTGTAGCACACGTGTGGTACGAGGGGCTTGTCATCATCACCAGTTTTGACTCCACGGTCAGCATGATACATTTTCTTCACAAAGGAAGTAATTTTAAACTTCCTATGTACCATGAAGACTTTATCATAAATCTAGCAAAATCGGTCAGGATGATCCCTACACTTTCGATTCATTTTGTAACGATTTTGCTTTCACTCAGAGAGCTCAAATTATAACAGTCTGCAAGTTTCTACAATCGAGGAGCAAGATCAGTTCAATCCTTGCCTCTCTCTCCAACAGAATTTCCACCCCAATCTCTGTGTACAGAACTGCCAGCTATGACTAACTCAAGCGTAATTTTCAACGTCTTAAACAAAACACAGATGGAAGTATGTTTTCATCCTTGTTAACCACGTTTCTTTGAATAGCATGTATCTAATGTAGCTATATGATTTGGAAATAATTCTGTTTTGCGATAATGAACTTGAAAATTTCGAACACTTGAATGACTTGCACAGGTAATACGCTAATACATTAATACTGAGGTAGCGAAGAAACGTCACCTGATTGAGAAAAGTGAAACAGATTTTTGAATTTAGGGCGCACTAAATATAAAAGATAGCCTACAAAACCCTTGACCTCAGAAAAAAAAGTTTTGAAACGCAGACCAGTGTATTAGGTCTAATTACTTCAGTATTATTCTTTCAATTTAAACTTTACCAGTTGTCGTTTTAATCTCTGATATTTATTCTTTTAATTTAAGGTATTACCAGTTGTGAGTGTTATCGAGACGAGCCTGTCCCTTGATTTGCTATTGTTTACAGAAAATTGTAATATTCAGAGCTTCGGCTATATAAAAGGTCACCACACGCCGCTGGTCAAGCGCTCTTAAAATCCGAGGTACGCAATCTATTCCAGATGTTTTAGTTTTCGCTCCTGCACGCCTCTTAAATAATTCAACCATAGCGGTGTTTAAATTGAAAAATGGTTCCAGGCATGCCTCTTGACTTAACCAGCGTACTTTGCAGTAATGTATAAGGTCTCCACATTCTTCATTCAATTCAGTCGAAAAGAACGGAATAATGCGAGCAATTTCAGAAATTTTCCTATTCGTACCATCAATTTCTTCATGTGCTTTATGCCTGAAAATTCAGCATTACGTGCTTTTTGTAATTTAATACCAGTAGTTTAAAACATGAGAACTGTTTACTATCTTGCCTAACACATTTGTAAGAAAGCTAAACTGTTACAGTGGCCACTGACGACACTTCGAAATTAAGCGAAATTCGCATGGTCTAAAAGAGACGGTAAATAACCTATATTTAGGAACTGACTGTTCAGTCACACAAGAATTCGGCACAATTGGTCTTTGAATTTAATTAAAAGGGAATCAGTTAAGGTTTCTATAATTCCTGCGCTCATTTTGATATAAATGTTCTTGCTGTTGCTTTACTTGATGTTTGGCAATTGTAACCAACTAGATAGGGATTGTTATAGTAAAACTGTGCCTACTAACTACATTTGTGGCCCTTTAATACACAGTCACTTCCACTCCTCAGCCAGCTGCTGCTATTGAAACCGTTTCTCAGATGCCTGAAGACTAATACATAATCCATTTTTTATTTGCTAATTGATCGCTTAGGATCACGCTACAATTTCATTTCTTCTTTGTTTGCAGTTCCCTCTTTCTCCAGTACTCCTTCATATGAGCGCTGTGCTGTTGCTTCTGTTTATCTGTCCAGGCTCTTCCAGTCTTCTTAGTTCTCTGGACTTCAAATCCTTCCAAACTTTCAATCATGGTCTGATATTTATCCCTATTTAACATCTGACCTTCGTGGATTTTGAACCTTTCCAGATCTAAACGGGCTTCCTTAATCTGTGTCGTTGTTGTCTTCTTTTCCACAGGTAGTCGAATATCCCTTTGGTTAGTCTGGTTTTATCCATTCTGTACAGGTCACCTAGAAATGCTAACCGTCTCTGTTTAGTGGTCTCCGAAATCTTCTCCACCTTTTTGTAGATTTAATTGTTGTTCCGAAGTTTCTAACCAGTTTCAACCTGGGCTGGACCCATGATTTCCCGTAAAATTTTTCTTTCTATAATCTCCAGCTTTTCTAACTTTTAATTCATTGAGAGTCAAATGCTGGCATAGAGGCACCCTGCTTTTACCACAACAGTATAGTGCTTTATTTTAGTATTCCAAGAGATGCACTTTTAGTTGTAAATGTTCTTATTTAATCCGTAAGCTCTCTCCATTTTTGAGATCCTGTTCCCCACAGCAGCTTTCTCCAGTCCGTTCTCTTGTATGGCTTCACCGAGGTATTTGAATTTTTTTGCCCTCTCAATCCATCCATTCTCTGTTTTAAGGAATTGTGATCCATGTTTGTCACTTGTCATGAATTTGGCCTTCTCTTTAGAGATCCTAAGTCCTGTCTTGCCAGCGATCCTTTCTAGTAGGTTGATATGATGGCCGCTTCTTCCAAGTTCTCTGAAAGTACTGCAAAAACATCAGCGAAAGCCAAGCAGTTGACTTTGATACCTCCCGAGTTTCTTATTAGACAGATTGGGCTAATCCCTTGATTTTCAAGTTCGGAATTCCAACTTCTCTGAATCTCCTCTACGACACATTTAAATAGTATTGATGATAATCCGTCGCCCCGTCGCACACCTGTCTTGATTTCAAATAGTTGGGGCAATTCTCCAATAAACTTTACTTTGGAAGTTGTACCTGTTAATGTTTCTCTGATAATGTTTGCCAGATTGTTTTTAACCCCATATTCTCTGATGATTCTATCTAGGGTCTCTCTATCCACCGAGTCAAAGTCTTTTTTGAGTCATTAAAGAAACCACTATATTTTTGCCATTAGCATTCGGCGTTGGATTATTGATTTCAAATTAAGAATTTCTTCGGCACAGGAGCGGCCTTTTCAGACTCATCCTGGTATTCTCCAAGTTGTTTCTCCACGATTCCTAGGACTCTATAGAGCATTGATGGGTTAGAGCGGTGGTACGTGTTGTCCCGCAATATCTTTGAGCGGATTCTGTAGGTGACTGGGAGTAGTAACACGTCTCTGTAGTGTTTTTGGTTTTAGTTTTTGCAAAATTTGTTCTTATTACCGCCCTCTATTTGGTACTTTTAATGAACACTGTTACTTATTCAGAACAATAGTACCAGTTCTTTGGTCATAATACAGTAATACAGTGTACTGTATGATTGTACTTATGCTATGTGATCAAAAGTATCAGGACACCTGATTGAAAATGACTCCCATTTCGTGGAGCCCTCTATCGGTAATTCTGGAATTCAGTATGGTGTTGGTCCACCCTTAGCCTTGATGACAGCTTCCACTCTAGCAGTCAAACGTTGAATCAGGTGATGGACGGTTTTTTGGAGAATGGCAGCACATTCTTCACGGAGTGCTGCAGTCAGGAGATGTATCGACGTCGGTCGGAGAGGCCTGGCACGACGTCGGCGTTCCAAAACATCCTAAAGGTGTTCCGTAGGATTCAGGTCAGGAGTCTGTGCAGGCCACTCTTTTACAGGGAAGTTATTGTCATGTAACCACTCCGCCACAGGGCGTCCGTTATGAACAGGTGCCTGATCGTCACCCCAGACTGCTTTCAACAGTGGGAACCAAAAAGTGCTTACAACTTCATTGTAGGCCCGTGCAGTCATAGTGTCACGCAAAACAACAAGGGGTGCAAGCCCCATCCATGAAAAACACGACCACATCATAACACCACCGCCTCCGAAGTTTACTGTTGGCACTACACACGCTGGCAGATGACGTTCACTGGGCATTCGACATACCTACACTTTGCCGTCGTACCGCCACATTGTGTTCCGTGATACGTCACTCCACCCAACGTTTTTCCACCGTTCAGTTGTCCAATGTTTACACTCCTTGCACCAAGCGAGGCGTCGTTTGACATTTACCGTTGTGATGTGTGTCTTACGAGCAGGCGCTCCACCATAAAATCCAAGTTTTCTCACCTCCCGCCTAACTGTCATAATACTTGCGGTGGATACTGATGTAGCTTGGAATTCCTGTGTGATGGTCTGGATAGATGTCTGCCTATTACACATTACGACTCTCTTGAACTGCCTGCAGTCTCTGTCAGTCGAGGTCGCTCTGTAGGCTATTATGCTGTACGTGTCCCTTCACGTTTCCACGTCACTATCATATCGGGAATAGTGAACCTATGGATGTTTAGGAGTGTGGAAATCTGGCGTACAGACGTGTAACACAAGTGACACCCAATCACGTGACCACGTTCGAAGCCCGTGAGTTCAGCGGAGTTCGCTATTCTGCTCTCTCACGATGCCTAATGACTACTGAGGTCGCTGATATGGAGTACCTGGCAGCAGGTAGCAGCACAAAGCACCAAATATCAAAAACCTGTTTCTGGGGGTGTCCGGATACTTTTGATCGCATATTGTTCGTAACGATTGAAAATTTGCGTCTGCTTTACATTTTATGTCCCCAGATTTAGGCCTACTACCACCGATCCTTAAATCATCACTTAAACCATCAGTCCCCAAGGCCTGATTTTCTCCAAATTGTATCTTGAATGCACGCTCAGCGTAGCAACGTCGCGAGACGAAGCAATGTGTTTTTGTCACAACGTGTAAATGAATTTGCCCGGCGACGTGGACGGCGACAGTGGCGATGAGAAGGTCGTCAGCGGAGAGCGGTCCGCAGCTACAGGTGAGCTGTGGCGCCCCCGGGAGGTGTCGCTGGCGAGGCGTGAAATTGGACGCTCAGCGGCTCGTAGCCGAGGGCGATCGGCCCGCGCTGAGCGCAGCTCAATACTGATACTGGTGCCGGGGCTCCCTCGAGGTTACAAATAAATCACTTAATTTGCACTGTGTGCAATTCCCGTCCAATCTCGAACCAACGCATACACGACCCACCCACCCGCTCACTCACTCTCCCACCCGCGTTCACACACACACACACACACACACACACACACACACACACACAAACACACAGTGAGGCAAAAAATCGGAACAGAAAAAATAATTAATGCAGAATGTATTTGTCCAGGTAATACATATGTAAGTCATTAACATTGTAAGAGCAAAGGTTAATGAAAGCGCGATATAAGCCATTGCAAATGTGAATGCTGGTACGAAAAAAAAAATGTTCAAATGTGTGTGAAATCTTATGGGACTTAACTGCTAAGGTCATCAGTCCCTAAGCTTACACACTACTTAACCTAAATTATCCTAAGGACAAAAACACACACCCATGCCCGAGGGAGGACTCGAACCTCCGCCGGGACCAGCCGCACAGTCCATGACTGCAAGAGCCTTAGACCGCTCGAATGCTGGAACGTTAATAGCCGGTGTCAGCGCCAGAATGGTGAATGCAAGCATGCAGACGTGCATGTATTGTGTGTACGAATGCTGTATGTCAGTTTGTGCCGTGGACTTCCACGCCTGTTGCGCTTGATTGGTCAGTACATGGACGGTTAATATTGGTTGTGGATGACGCTGGAGCTGTCGGCCGATAATGGTCGATACTTGCTCGATTGGAGACAGCTATGGAGATAGAGCAGGCAAAGGCGACATGTCGACACACTATAGAGCATTGATGGGTTGCAAAGGTGGTACATGTTATCCTGTTGGAAAACAGTCCCTAAAAAACGAAATGTGTGAAGTCATCCACATGAGTGCTAAAAGGAACTCGTTACACTTCGGTTACACCATAAATCAGTCTAATCTAAAAGTCGTAAATTCAACTAAATACCTAGGTATTACAATTACGAACAACTTAAATTGGAAGGAACACATAGAAAATGTTGTGGGGAAGGCTAATTAAAGACTGCGTTTTATTGGCAGGACACTTAGAAAATATAACAGACCTACTAAGGAGACTGCCTACACTACGCCTGTCCGTCCTCTTTTAGAATACTGCTGAGCGGTGTGGGACCCTTACCAGACAGGACTGGTGGAGCACATCGAAAAAGTTCAAAGAAAGGTAGCACATTGTGTATTATCGCGAAATATGGGAGAGAGTGTCACAGAAATGATACAGGATTTGGGCTGGACATTATTAAAAGAAAGGCATTTTTCGTTGCGACGGAAACTTCTACGAGATTGTAACAATAGAGAATTGTGAAGGTGGTTCGATGAGGCCTCTGCCAGGCACTTGATTTGAAGAGTATCGATATAGGTATAGAAATGCTGTTCATGAATTTCAGTGCAACAGATTGAATGACCATATTGACGTACAAATTTTCTGGATGCTTGTGATAACCATGTGAGTGCTTCTGCTGTCACACGAAATCGCATCTCAGGCCGTATCACCAGGTGTAGGTCCAGCGGTCTAGCATGCCAGCAGGTTCGTTGAGGGCCATCAACTGGCCTCCTTCCCATCAACACACTGCCATCACTGGCACCCAGACTTCCATCCTGCCCTCCAATGAGCTCTCGCTTGATAGCACTGAAGTCGCAGTGGCAGACGTTTGGGGTCAATGGAATGCACGCTACAGGGCATCAGGGTCGTAGCTGTCCTTGACGTACTCGATTTGGAACAGTTCGTTGTGTCACTGTGATGCCAACTGCTGCTCACGTTGCTGCTGCAGATGCAGTACGATATCACAGAAGCATACGCCGAACTCGATAGTCTTCCCTCTCGGTAGCACCACGTGACTGTTTGGAACCCGGTCTTGTTGGGACCGTACATTTCTCGTGACCACCAATGCCAGTAATCATGTAGAGTGACTACATTCCTGCCAAGTCTTTCTGCAATATTCCAGAGGGAAATTCATCATTTCGGAGCCCTATTACATTACCTCGTTCAAACTCAGTGGTGTTTTCATAATGGCGTCTTTGTCACCTTAAAGGCATTCTTAACTAACATCAACTCACCACTTCCAATCTCAAAGGTAACTAACTAACGTTGACGACCGTAACAGCGTATATTTAAAGGAAACCTGATTTGCATCAAATGGTTCAAATGGCTCTGAGCACTATGGGACTTAACTTCTTTCTCTGCCTCGTGATGACTAGGTGTTGTGTGATGTCCTTAGGTTACTTAGGTTTAAGTAGTTCTAAGTTCTAGGGGACTGATGACCATAGATGTTAAGTCCCATAGTGCTCAGAGCCATTTGAACCATTTGATCTTAACTTCTGAGGTCATCAGTCCCCTAGGACTTAAAACTACTTAAACCTAACTAACCTAAGGACATCACACACATCCATGCCCGAGGCAGGATTCGAACCTGCGACCGTAGCGGTCGCGCGGTTCCAGACTGTAGCGTTTAGAACCGCTCGGCCACCTCGGCTGGCTTGCAATTTCGTTAGGCTTAGCTGGAGACGGACCAAACACAAACTGTCCATCACATGCTTAATACGAGCCTCAACGTTTACAGAAAGCGTCGATTTTTTCCCGTTGCAAAGAAAATGATTTTTAAAGCGGTATTTTATGTGACCTTTCGACAGAGTGGTCCCACATTATCCTAGTGCGATATTCGTTTCATCGATATTTGTTAACAGGGGCAGTAAACCACCATGAATAGCCAATACTCATCTGGCCTCGTATATATATGTCGCTTTTTTTTTATTTATCGTAAGATGATACAGAGCTTGGATCAAATGCATATCTGTCGATATAACATACGTCCGCGAATAGCTGCAAATGGTCTCCAGGTAACCGAACATGACCGTTTCCAGTCTATGATCGGTTCAGTTGGACCAGAGGATACAGTCCATTCCACTGTGGAGCCACCACCAGCATGCACAGAGCCCTGTTGACAACTTGAGTCTATTGTTTCGTGGGGTCTGCGCCATACTCGAATTCTGCCATCAGCTTTTACCTACTGAAGTCGTGACTCATCTCACCAGACCACGGTTTTCCAATCGTGTAAGGTCCAATCGATATCGTCACTAGCCCAAGAGAGGCGCTGAAGCGATGTCGTGGTGTTAGCAAAGGCAGTCGCATCTGTCGTCTGCTGCCACTGGCTGTTAGCATTGACAACTCTATGCAAACCCGCTGATTCAGGTCGTTACGAAAAGGCATTCAGCTATTGCGTTGTCCGAGTTGAGAGGTAATACCTGAAATTTGGTATTCTCCGTACCAGTTTGACACTAGGCGTCTCGGAATACTGAATTCCGTAACGCTTTCCGAAACGGAATGTCACATGCGTTTAGTTCCAACTACCGTTCAGCGTTCGAAGTCTGTCAATTCTCGCCGTGTGACTATAATCACGTCGGAAACATTTTTACATGAATCATCTGAGTATGAAGGACAGCCGCGGCAGTAGACAGCCCTTTTATACCTCGTGTATGCGGTACTACCGCCATCTTCATATGTGCATATCACTGTCCCATGGCTTTTGTCACCTCAGTGTTCATTCATCGGCATATGTCGATTCTGTTTGCGAAATGGATTACGAATAGAGTTAGTAGAGAATAAGTAATAAATTTAAACGACAAGCACGATGCCACAGTTTTTCACATTTCTCGCCGTTTGTGACGTCATATCTCCTGACCTAGGTGTGATACAATGAAATAACATTGTAGGTGCATTCCGTGGTGCATGTCGGCACTGTCTGCAAAATGTGTTGCGAGAACAGTTAGTGTTAAGGAAGAAATAAAATAAAAAGTCATGTCTGATGCGGCAGTTTTACTGCATGAACAACGAAAATGTAGTAAAGAATTAACTTCTTTGCTATAGTAGAACAAATAAGCCCTCGGTCACAAATATTAAGTCAAAATTGACCAGGTTTCGACACTACTATGAGTGTCGTCTTCAGAACTCATGTTCACTCAAGTTCGAGCAGCCCTTAGCGGCTCGCCATCTTATTTACAACTTTTCATGACGTCGCCTTTCCGGCTTAGATTGAATGTGACTTGTAAGTACTGCATCTCTTTCAAGTCAGTACACACTTTAGTTTATTAATGTCTTATATACCTATTATGTTTTAGAACAGTTAGTTTAATTCTGAAGACGACGCTCATAGTAGCGTCGAAACCTGGTCAATTTTGACTTAATATTTGTGACCGAGGGCTTATTTGTTTTAATATAATTCTGACACGGTCACTGAACCTTAGCTGCTATGTTCAAAGTTTTAACTTCTTTGCCTTTCATCGTTTTGTGGGTATTGTCAGCGACAAAAGTTTCGTGACGGTCTCAAATTACATACAAAGTTTGTTGCAATTAAGTATGCTCGTTCTCAAATACTGTATGAATAACGTCTGGGTTTTCGCGTGTCGTGGTTACACTTCTCACCCCCACCACTTTGATAGGTAAGTTTTTCTTACCCTCATAGCGATTCTTCGCAGACAGTAAGTGATCTATGTATCACGTTAGGTTGAAATAGGTCCACTGGTGTAGGAGGAGATGTGGTTCATACAATCATACATACATATACCCATTGAAAAATACATACGTACATTTTTAAAATATGTTTGTATTTGCTGCTACAGACTGACCTGAACCCCAGCTAAATTACTTAGACTATATCAGGACACGACAGAATATTATCTTCTTGTCATTGGTATGCCTTTGTCTTCCTCCAGGTCCTTAATTTATCCAGACAGTAATAGGTGACCTACAGTTTGGATTGTACTCCTATCCTCGGTGGAAGTCAGCATTTTTCTCATACACAAATTATTTCTGAAGGTGAAATAAGAACCTAGATAAAAAGAAGCCTAGGTCTGATCGAGGACTAAGCCCCCAGACTTTTGCATTTCTGCTTTGGCCCTTTCCTTGATAGGCTTTAAACCGGTTCTTTGTTTTATTAGCAGCATTTCAATGCAGTATTCCTAGGTCAGACACCTAAAGGACAGATTCTGGCCCACCTCACATTGAACGCTGCAGACACAGTTTCCACCCTTGTTCCCCTCGCCTATAGATCACAACTCTTCAAACACATGCCTGCACTGGTTTTCCTGAAGGTGAACGGTCAATCTCGAGAAGGTCATTTGGAGCTAGCTGGACCGACTACGACACGGCAAGCTCTAGTGCAGATCCGTGTAGCCATTCAGAATGCAATGCACTAGTCACACAAAACTGTGTGGGTGGAGTGTTCACGTTTTGACCTTTGAATCGATGCTGTTTACCTGCAACTTCAATACCTTGCATGAAAACGCTGCGTTTCCTGAGTTTAAGGTTAAACAAAGCGTGAAACTACGCGGAAATAGTGCATGTAAAATTTCGATTTTTTTACCGACGTTGAGTGTTTTGCTAATTGTGAATCATATTTATTGATGAGAGAAAACTTGACTCAACTAGCACGATATTAAAGATATTGTGTCGGACGAAATAACTCACTTCGTCACTGTGGCGGGTTCTTAGATTTCCTTCTGGAGAAGGCCGAGTTGATGCTATAGTACGTACAAAATATTACATAACTTTATTATAACTTGCACAAGATGAAATACTTTGAAACAACCCGTTGCAAACCGGAATGTAATGTATATCTGTTCTGTCACTGGCGGGCCGCAGTGGCCGAGCGGTTCTAGGCGCTTCAGTCTGGAACCGCGCGACCGCTACGGTCGCAGGTTCGAATCCTGCCTCGGGCATGGATGTGTGTGATGTCCTTAGGTTAGTTAGGTTTAAGTAGTTGACACAGCACAAGACGTTAGTCTCCTCTCTCAAAGTACAAATGTCTCTAAACTTTGCTGCATAGGCTGTCAAATACAGTTCTCGCACTGGTGGCTGCAGGGAGACGATGCTGTCGTTTTCGGCGGTGATTGTAGACTGGGCTGCGCGCTGCTACGCTCTCACGTAAGTAAGCATTCTGTAGCAGTGCCGTAATGAACCCCTGAGGGCGTCTCTACGCTGAAGTCTCTCATTAATCGTTGCCTCTGACAGCGGCTGTACTTACTTGTACATAAAATGTATCCGCAATTGCGAGTAGGGGCAACCATCAGCTGTGTAATGGAATGATGACAGTGAACATTTGTGCCGGACCGAGATACGAACCCGGATTTCTTGGCAAAAATTTTCTTTATCTTCTTTCCCTTAAACAGCTGATGGTTGTCCATATTCGCTACTCGAGTGTATTTCCCAAGGAACATTGAGTCGTAATTCGGAATAACATAGGCAGTGCAATACTGTATCGTGCTTACTTGTGGTTCCGTCGCGAGATATCAAATTTGCCTTGGGACACCGTTCTTCGGTCAACACCATAAGAACAGTTATCACAAAGTGTATTATAAATTCGATTACCTTCTTACGGATACTTGCCAGCTTACCTACTAACCGAATGCCTCTATTAAAACTATTCAAATGCAACCAGCTATAAAACAAATGTTCGGCCTCTGCTACTGTGAGTTAACTTATTCTCCGCACTACATGTTTCAGAAGACTACCTTCCACCATCAGGCCTGAGAGGCTAAATAATTAAACTACATTGTGCACTGGTTTCCCTGAGGAGAACAATATTTATTCATATGGAATTACGAACAGTGAAGAGATGCGCACGTAAAAAATGTATCGAAAAAAACATTTATCATTCAAAATAATTGTATTTAAAAACGATATCCATTTATTATGTGTATCATTCATTGTTCTGTGTTAAAACATTAATAACTGTGAAACATTCGAATGATTTTGTATAATTACTTAAACTTTGGTCTTGAACTTGGATGAGGATAGACATGAGAGGTATTGTAAGTGTACTTACGTTGCCTTTTGGTTAAATGCGTGCGTTTATTTGGTCTTAAAATCTTAATTTATGTATCTTTAGCATCCGTACATGTCAGGAGACTAATAACTTATTTTTTCAGAATATCAGAACGCACAATACAGTGCGAGCGTATGATTCATTGTTGTCGCCGTTTGGACGGCCGCAACGTCTTATTTGAATGTTGCCAATAATAAAGACACAAAGCTGCGGCAGTAATTTATGAAGTTTACATTTTAATTATATTATTTAACTTATATTATATTATTTAACTTATTTGCAAAGATTAATAGTAGCTTTCATTAAATTTTTGTGGTCTCCGCATAACGGCCATCTTTTATCTCTGAAATTAACTTACTCCAAAATGATCAGTGATAAATAAGCCACACAATAATATTTCTCTATGCGAACCCATATCATTAAAACAGTATTACTTTCAATGAAACTGCAACGCAAAAAGAACCTGAGAGGTTCTGTTAACATACAAGCCAGTAGGTTTTTCTCACCACTCTTTAGGTGTTTCATACTGCGGGGATTAAACCTTCATATAATATTTCCATTGAAAAAGACTGTATAATTTGCTCGTGGTAAGTTGTGTCGTCACTTTAGAGAGTTTAGCGTCATTTGATGAGTAACTATACGTAAATGTGCCTACAAATTATATAGTTTAAAAATTTAATGCTCTGCCCATATACACACAATTAAAGCACGCCACTTGAAGTGCAGAACAGAACACAACAACATACTTATTAGAAACAAACACAATTGCTCTACAAAACTTTAAAACGAGTTATAAGGACAATCAAATGAAAAGGACACAACTGGAAAAAGGAGGTAATTTCTTTATTATTTCATAGGTAATCGCCACAACTGTTATTAATTTATTCCACTGTGAGACAAGACTTTGGCCTTCGTGGAAATACGTTTACGCTTGCCTACGGAACCATAATTGTACTCAGGCGTGCATCTCTTGGTCCGAAGGTTATCAATGGCCACGAATGTCGTTCTTCAGGGATTGAAAAATATGCAAACCGGTTGGGGGGAGACCGATACTTTATGGAGGATTTGCAAGGGCTTTCCAGCGACACTTTTACGATGTAGTGGGCATACTGGATGGGCTCAAGTGTTGTTCAGGTTGTTTCGACTACGTGGAGAAGTTTCTCTGCGAAGCCCTACACATCATCGATAAAGTTTCGATCCCTCCCCATGAGATTTAGATTTAAGTACAGCGTGTTTCAAAAAGATTATACGTATTTCGAAAGCATATACACTCCTGGAAATTGAAATAAGAACACCGTGAATTCATTGTCCCAGGAAGGGGAAACTTTATTGACACATTCCTGGGGTCAGATACATCACATGATCACACTGACAGAACCACAGGCACATAGACACAGGCAACAGAGCATGCACAATGTCGGCACTAGTACAGTGTATATCCACCTTTCGCAGCAATGCAGGCTGCTATTCTCCCTTGGAGACGATCGTAGAGATGCTGGATGTAGTCCTGTGGAACGGCTTGCCATGCCATTTCCACCTGGCGCCTCAGTTGGACCAGCGTTCGTGCTGGACGTGCAGACCGCGTGAGACGACGCTTCATCCAGTCCCAAACATGCTCAATGGAGGACAGATCCGGAGATCTTGCTGCCAGGGTAGTTGACTTACACCTTCTAGAGCACGTTGGGTGGCACGGGATACATGCGGACGTGCATTGTCCTGTTGGAACAGCAAGTTCCCTTGCCGGTCTAGGAATGGTAGAACGATGGGTTCGATGACGGTTTGGATGTACCGTGCACTATTCAGTGTCCCCTCGACGATCACCACTGGTGTACGGCCAGTGTAGGAGATCGCTCCCCACACCATGATGCCGGGTGTTGGCCCTGTGTGCCTCGGTCGTATGCAGTCCTGATTGTGGCGCTCACCTGCACGGCGCCAAACACGCATACGACCATCATTGGCACCAAGGCAGAAGAGACTCTCATCGCTGAAGACGACACGTCTCCATTCGTCCCTCCATTCACGCCTGTCGCGACACCACTGGAGGCGGGCTGCACGATGTTGGGGCGTGAGCGGAAGACGGCCTAACGGTGTGCGGGACCGTAGCCCAGCTTCATGGAGACGGTTGCGAATGGTCCTCGCCGATACCCCAGGAGCAACAGTGTCCCTAATTTGCTGGGAAGTGGCGGTGCGGTCCCCTACGGCACTGCGTAGGATCCTACGGTCTTGGCGTGCATCCGTGCGTCGCTGCGGCCCGGTCCCAGGTCGACGGGCACGTGCACCTACCGCCGACCACTGGCGACAACATCGATGTACTGTGGAGACCTCACGCCCCACGTGTTGAGCAATTCGGCGGTACGTCCACCCGGCCTCCCGCATGCCCACTATACGCCCTCGCTCAAAGTCCGTCAACTGCACATACGGTTCACGTCCACGCTGTCGCGGCATGCTACCAGTGTTAAAGACTGCGATGGAGCTCCGTATGCCACGGCAAACTGGCTGACACTGACGGCGGCGGTGCACAAATGCTGCGCAGCTAGCGCCATTCGACGGCCAACACCGCGGTTCCTGGTGTGTCCGCTGTGCCGTGCGTGTGATCATTGCTTGTACAGCCCTCTCGCAGTGTCCGGAGCAAGTATGGTGGGTCTGACACACCGGTGTCAATGTGTTCTTTTTTCCATTTCCAGGAGTGTATTTATTAAACGTTAAGACATACGAATATGAAACTTTACAAACATATTTACGAATATCTCAAGTACAGATTACAGATGTTCAATATGTGCTCCATCAGCGGCACGAACAATAGCACATCGATAATCAAATTCCTCCCATACTCGGGCATACATCGTCACTGATGTTATGGCAGTACAGATCCGGTTCTTCAACTCTTCCTGGTTCCGTGGGAGTGGTAGTACATAAACGTTGTCCTTAGCGAAACCCCATAGGAAGAAGTCAGAGGGACCGTGGAGCCCAGCTGAGCCATGCTAAGTCGCCAGCTCCTTGACGACCAATCCAGCGGTTCGGTAGAGTTTTATTTAGATATCCACGCACTTGGCGACTACAGTGAGGGGGTGCCCCGTCTTGCTGAAAAATGAAGTTGTCTTCGTGAAGCCTCGGAAACAACAGTTTTGTAACATAGCGAGATACTGCTGACCGTTAACCGAGTTTCCATCAAAGAAGAATTGGCCGGAGACAGATGATCGGGATATCGCACAAAACACACTGACTTTGGGCGAATCTCGCACATGTTCAATGGCTGCATGTGGATTCTGTAGGCCCCAAATTCGAACAATGTGTTTGTTTATATGACTACTAAAATGGAAAGTCGATTAATCCCTGAATACGATGCGTTGTGCGAAAGTGGTATCATTGTCAATAGCATCAAGAATCTCGTTTCAAAATGACACACATTTGCGTTTGTAATCAGGACGCAGAACTTGTAACAGCTCTAACTAGTACGGCTCATAAGCAACCGACGTCTCAAAACAGGCCAAATTGTTATTGTAGGCAGTTGTAACTCCCGAATGGCACGACGAGTTGATTTTGAAGGACTACGTTGGAAAGCAGTTTGAATTTGTGCAACATTTTCTTCAGGAATACGAGAGCGGCCAGGACTCTTTCCTTTACATACACATCCTGTATCTAGGAACTACCGACAGCATCTACGAATGTTCCACAAATTCGGAGCATCAGTTTGGTACCTCAACCTGAAACGTCTTTGCACTGTAATCACGGAATTACACATCACAAACTCGAGAGCACTAAATGATTTCTGCTGCGGAGTAGCCATTTTAAACGTATGACGTTTACCAAGCAAAACAGAAGACAACAGACATCTAGCGGCTATTAATATAAACTAGACTATGTATTCGTTTCTCCAATAGCCGAGCCGAGGCTAAGCGATCGATAGTTTGGCGAAAATAATACTTTGTAATATGTATATTCTTTTTGAAACACTCTGTATTTTTGGAGTCCCGATTAAAAACATATCTGTTCGTCGATTTGTTTCGGGCGAAGAGGTGCAAGCTTGTATACAATTATGGTCAGCGTGACTATACCGCCAAATGGGACTGGACCTAGGACGCAAGGCAGTTTAAGTAATGGGAAAAGACAGTGTGTGTCAGTCAGCAGACAAAAATTACGGTGCATAATAGTGGTGGTCTTTATTACACATTCCCCAGGAACAACATTTGGGTGACTTCACATGAGGAAGAATCAGGAAACTGGAAGAAGTAGTGTGTGGAGTGTTGCCGAGACCGTTGGCTTCACGTGCATGGGGAGCGTTCCGAACTACAGGCACTGCTCCACCAATGAGAGAGGGTGATCGAGCACAGCAGCAGAGGCCCGTCACATCGTGCAACAGCGACGAAGGGACCCACCTCCAACAACGAGTGAAACTGGAACCACATTTAACAGGATTGCAAGACGCGCAATCTCACGCTCCACAGCGACTTGGCGACTGCATGGGGGTGGTTTCTTTGCCCGACGACCACTGCGTTCTGTTTCGTTGACACCCGCACATCGGAGCACCGTTTGAGATGGTGCCTAGAGCCTAGAGACTGGACCAGTTGGCAGTGGGTCGCAGGTTCTTCACGGATGAGAGCAGTTTCAGTTTGAGTAATGATTTTGGACGTATTTCTAATATGGCGAGAGGTTGGAATGTAATGCACCCATGAATCTGGCCAACATGATCCTTTATGGGATCTAGGTGTTATGAGTATGAGGCATGATGTGGCATGGGCGCGCTGGCCTCCAAATCTTCAAACACGGTACCCTCACGGGACAGCGTTATTGTGGCAGTGTACTTCTTTCCCCATATGGGTCTTTTCAGGGCACATTCGGACCCGACTTAATTTTTATGGATGACAGTGTGGGGCCGCATCGAATAGTGCAGGTCGAGGAGCCCTTGGAACGAGAGGATATTCGGCGAGTGAACTGGTTCACCTGTCCCCCGACTGTAATCCCATCGAACACGTATGAAGTGCGCTGTGGAGACATACTGCAGCACGTCCAATACAACTATTCAACACTTGCCAATCACGCTAGTTGAGGAATGGAACACTCCAACACAAGAAGTTCTTACCAGGGTCGTGGCTAGCGTGGAAGCACATTGCGAGCATATATTGCCGTCCGTGGTTTTCACGCACAATATTAAGAACAACGCTCCGCTTTTCGCAATGTCCAGGGATCGTCATAAATCGTGGTGATTTCAGTGTAATTATGGTCTCAAAATAAAAGTGTCAGTACACTCCGTGTTGTTGAATCTTTCTTTAGGTTCCCTTCTGTAGTATACTGTAGCAGTCATTCAACATTCGGTACAAGTTTCATCGACCTATGTAACTTGGCATTCACACATTATGCGAAAGTTGTTTTCATCCTTAAGTTTTGTGCACCACTATATTTCCACGGGCAACGGCCTTGCCGCAGTGGATACACCGGTTCCCGTGAGATCACCGAAGTTAAGCGCTGTTGGTTGTGGCCGGCACTTGGATGGGTGATCATCCAGCCGCCATGCGCTGTTGCCATTTTTCTGGGTGCACTGAGCCTCGTGATGCCAATTGAGGAGCTACTCGACCGAATAGTAGCGGCTACGGTCAAGAATACCATCATAACGACCGGGAGAGCGGTGTGCTGACCTCACGCCCCTCCTACCCGCATCCTCCACTGAGGATGACACGGCGATCGGATGGTCCCGGTAGGCCACTCGTGACCTGAAGACGGAGTGTTATATTTCCACGAATGCATAACGCACGTAGATCGCCATTGACAATTTCTGGGACTTTACAACTAAAACCCAAGGGCAAAGCTCTTAATTTGTGCACCACCACGCCAAATATTACTCACACGCCCAACTAAAGGCACCACGTAAAATATGATAGTACGTAAAATAGACTGCCACGCTGGCAGCGACGACCGCCCTCCTCCCCCCTCCACCAACCCACACACATACACAATCGCCTTTACACGTTTATTGGAATAGTTTAATTATTCACTTTAGTACGCCTGACGATGGAAGAGAGGCTTCTCAAATAGTATTGCAGTGAAGAAATTTATTCACGAAGGCAAAAGTGTAACAGTCCTTTTACCGCTGTTTATCCTCAAGCTGCAACAATCGTTATCGTTTCACCTCTCCTATAAGGAAAACGTTTTGTTTTAACAGGTCCTCAGTAGTTTTTGTGGGATAATGCAAAAGCTATAAATTGGGGAGAAACCATGAGGAAACCAACGCAAAATATCTCGGCGCACGGAGTGACTATTCTGTTTCCCAAATTTATACCTCAGCGGTAGAATTTCACTAACTTCGAGTCTTGTGCTGACACTTGCTCTCTGTCTTCTTATCGTACATAACAAACCCCACAGAACTGAAATAAGCTAAAACTAGGAACAGGCTACAGACGATTGTTTGCTCAAATCCAACCTTCACTCAAGTCAAGTGGTCTCTGCTCACACTAAATTTTAGTAGCCTTAACAGTCCCAGGCAGAGAGTAGCATTCTACATGCGAATGACCTGAGTGTCCTGCTTCTGACACCAGTTCGTTAGCTTCCGCCATGCGTTTCTGCAGCAACGTAGCGTTCACCAAATCCCCCCCCCCCCCCCCTCCCGGCAGGGGAGTATCCAACCCAGCCATGTCACACCAGTTACTCAGCAGCAGTGATAAGCAGTTCCCTAACTGTTCATTATCCCAACCTCATTCAAGCTAAACGACGTCGCACACTTCAGTCATATTTATTTCAAACGCGTTTCGGTGGTCGTTCGAGTTATATTATCATAAGCTAAGTAGAAATATTGTTTCTTTCAAAGTTACAAATACAAATGAGCTACATAAATATTGTTTATGTAGGTCATTTGTACTTGTAACTGACAAAATTAATATTTGTGATTACATTATGATATTAAAAGTAGATATAGCCATAGAAACGCATAGAGATCTTTGAAATAACAGTGACCGAAGTAGTTAACTACACTATGTGATCAGAAGTATCCGGACACCCCCAAAAACATACGTTTTTTATATTACGTGCATTGCGCTGCCACCTATTGCCAGGTACTCCATATCAGCCACCTCAGTAGTCATTAGACATCGTGAGAGAGAGGAATGGTCCGCTCCGCGGAACTCACGGACTTCTATTCGGTGTGACTTGTGTCATAGGTCTGTACGCGAGATTTCCACACTCCTAAACATCCCTAAGTCGACTGTTTCTTATGTCACTTCTATTCGGTGTGACTTGTGTCATAGGTCTGTACGCGAGATTTCCACACTCCTAAACATCCCTAAGTCCACTGTTTCTTATGTCATAGTGAAGTGGAAACGTGAAGGGACACGTACAGCACAAAAGCGTACAGGCCGATCTCGTCTGTTCACTAACAGAGACCGCCGACACTTGAAGAGGGTCGGGATGTGTAATAGACAGACATCTACCCAGATCATCACACAGGAATTCCAAACTGCATCAGGATCCATTGCAAGTACTATGAAAGCTAGGCGGGAAGTGAGAAAACTTGGATTTCATGGTCGAGCTGCTGCTCATAAGCCGCACATCACGCCGGTAAATGCCAAACAGCAACTCGCTTCGTGTAAGGAGCATAAACATTGGACAACTGAACAGTGGAAAACCGTTGTGTGGAGTGACGAATCACGGTACACAATGTGGTGATACGACGGCAGTGTGTGGGTATGGCGAATGCCCGGTGAACGTCATCTGCCAGCGTGTGTAGTGCCAACCGTAAAATTCAGAGGCGGTGGTGTTCTGGTGTGGTCATGTTTTTCATGGAGGGGGCTTGCACCCACTGTTGTTTCGCGTGGCACTATCACAGCATAGGCCTACATTGATGTTTTAAGCACTTTCTTGCTTCCCACTGTCGAAGAGCAATCTGCGGTGGCGGTTGCACCTTTCAACACGATCGGGCACCTGTTCATAATGGACAGCCTGTGGTGCAGTGCTTACACGACAATAACTTCCATGCAATGCACTGGCCTCCACGGATTCATGATCTGAATCCTACAGACGACCTTTGGGATGTTTTGCAACGCCGACTCCGTGCCTCAGTGCAGCACTCCGTGCGGAATGGGCTGCCATTCCCCAAGAAACCTTTCAGTACCTGATTGAAAGTTTGCCTGCGAGAGTAGAAGCTGTCATCAAGCCTAAGGGTGGACCAATTCCATATTGAATTCCAGCCTTACCGAAGGAGGGCGCCACGATTTTGTAAGTCATTTTCAGCCAGGTTTCCGGATACTTTTGATCACATAGGTAATGTTTCGTTGGGTGATATATAGTCAGCTGCACCCCTTGGCAAACGATATTGTTTATAGTAAACTGTAAACATTGTTTATGCATCATATTTCAACTTTTAACTTTCAAAGATACACTCCTGGAAATTGAAATAAGAACACCGTGAATTCATTGTCCCAGGAAGGGGAAACTTTATTGACACATTCCTGGGGTCAGATACATCACATGATCACACTGACAGAACCACAGGCACATAGACACAGGCAACAGAGCATGCACAATGTCGGCACTAGTACAGTGTATATCCACCTTTCGCAGCAATACAGGCTGCTATTCTCCCTTGGAGACGATCGTAGAGATGCTGGATGTAGTCCTGTGGAACGGCTTGCCATGCCATTTCCACCTGGCGCCTCAGTTGGACCAGCGTTCGTGCTGGACGTGCAGACCGCGTGAGACGACGCTTCATCCAGTCCCAAACATGCTCAATGGGGGACAGATCTGAATATCTTGCTGGCCAGGGTAGTTGACTTACACTTTCTAGAGCACGTTGGGTGGCACGGGATACATGCGGACGTGCATTGTCCTGTTGGAACAGCAAGCTCCCTTGCCGGTCTAGGAATGGTAGAACGATGGGTTCGATGACGGTTTGGATGTACCGTGCACTATTCAGTGTCCCCTCGACGATCACCAGTGGTGTACGGCCAGTGTAGGAGATCGCTCCCCACACCATGATGCCGGGTGTTGGCCCTGTGTGCCTCGGTCGTATGCAGTCCTGATTGTGGCGCTCACCTGCACGGCGCCAAACACGCATACGACCATCATTGGCACCAAGGCAGAAGAGACTCTCATCGCTGAAGACGACACGTCTCCATTCGTCCCTCCATTCACGCCTGTCGCGACACCACTGGAGGCGGGCTGCACGATGTTGGGGCGTGAGCGAAAGACGGCCTAACGGTGTGCGGGACCGTAGCCCAGCTTCATGGAGACGGTTGCGAATGGTCCTCGCCGATACCCCAGGAGCAACAGTGTCCCTAATTTGCTGGGAAGTGGCGGTGCGGTCCCCTACGGCACTGCGTAGGATTCTACGGTCTTGGCGTGCATCCGTGCGTCGCTGCGGTCCGGTCCCAGGTCGACGGGCACGTGCACCTTCCGCCGACCACTGGCGACAACATCGATGTACTGTGGAGACCTCACGCCCCACGTGTTGAGCAATTCGGCGGTACGTCCACCCGGCCTCCCGCATGCCCACTATACGCCCTCGCTCAAAGTCCGTCAACTGCACATACGGTTCACGTCCACACTGTCGCGGCATGCTACCAGTGTTGAAGACTGCAATGGAACTCCGTATGCCACGGCAAACTGGCAGACACTGACGGCGGCGGTGCACAAATGCTGCGCAGCTAGCGCCATTCGACGGCCAACACCGCGGTTCCTGGTGTGTCCGCTGTGCCGTGCGTGTGTCCGGAGCAAGTATGGTGGGTCTGACACACCGGTGTCAATGTGTTCTTTTTTCCATTTCCAGGAGTGTATAATCTTAATTGATTATACGAGGGGCTTTCAGTATGTAATGCAACACTTTTTTTCTCACCTAATTTCGGTTGAAACAAAAAATGCTGAATCTGTTGTGAGAGTTCGCGCAATATTGCCGCTGCAGCCCATACAGATCGATGAAGTTCCGATAGGTCGCGGTATTGTACGTAGCCTTCAAAATGGCGTGTGTAACGAAGGTGGATTCCAAGAACAGAGCTGTCACTGGGTTTCTTTAGGTGAAGAAGCAGAGCATCGTAGATATTCATAGGCGTTTTCAGAATACCTACGGAGACCCGGCAGTGAACAAAAGCGCTGTGAAACCCTGGGCGAGGAGTCTGTCACGATCGCGACTTCATTGGCCTGTTCTGTCTCATCCACCCTACAGCCCGGATCTCGCACCATCTGTCCTCCATGTGTTTCGCCAAACGAAGGATGCGCTGTGCTGGAATCAGTACGTGGATGGCAGAGAGATTATTGATGCAGCAAGACATTGATTGGCTCTGACGTCGACCATAGAGGTAGCCTGCGGGCGCGGAGGCCCTCACAGTAAGGTGACTTAAGGCTGACGCTTTTAACAGAGACTGTCTTGAAAAATAGAGTTTTGTAGGCAAAAGACGGGTGAATAATATGATGTGTTGGAATCGTGCAAAAAACCAACCTGCTTTAAGAAAAATATTTGTTGCATTACTTACTGAAAGTCCCTCGTATGAAATGCAAGAATATAAACCTGCCGAAATTTGCATATCTGTAATAGGGGGGAAGAGTCGTATCCGGAGGACAGTGTAATTAGGAACACACGATGCCCTTCAGTCGGTGTTTCAAGCTAGTAACTGATTTTAGAATCACATGAAGGAGTGGCCCTAGAAACTGCCATAAGCATTTTGTACTGTTCTTGTGAGACATGAGGTTGTGTTTCAAGCAGCGTTTATAGATATTACGAGTTCTGTATACATAAGTGCTGTGTAATAATGTTTGGAGAGTGACTGCTAACACGTTAAGAGCAGCATCTGATAAAGATAAATAGGTGTGACGTCGAAATATTGTGCAGAAAAGCAGGAAAAATATTCATGAAAAAAGTTGTAAATTCTGAAGCACATCGTCTGTTGAAAATAAAGATGCATACAGAACATCCATCAAGCTTGGCCGTTCTCTCGTCAATGAATTGTCACTTTTTGCAAGCTTTCAGACAGTTTTATGTGCCAACGAGCAACAGTATTATTTATAATCAATCGGCAATACATTCAGACAGTTTTATGTGCCATCGAACATTATCAATATTTATGATCTTTGGGATATACTACAAGTTCGAAATTTTGTTTGGAAATCTATAAAATATGCAATTCGTCACGAATGTCATTCCTTTCTCTCGAAGTGGCAATATGTCGTTGACATTTCTTAAACTACTGAAGTCCTAAATGTCGTTTGATGAACTCCACAATCTATCCTGTATATAGTGTTATTGCCGATTGTTAGTGACGGTGATATAATAATCGTAAATAGGCTGTGAATGCCTAATGTGAAAGACGCTTTCTCAAACCTATTATAAAGACCTAAAAGTAAATGCAAAGACATTTTTATCCTGGTAACATCGGCTTTCATTATTTAACCGTCCCATACATTTATCATATTGAAGTTCGTCCCCAGTAGCTGAATGGTCAGTGTGACGGATTGGCAATCCGCTGGGCGCGGGTTCGATTCCCGGTTGCGTCGGGGAATTTTCTCCACCTAGGGACTGGGTGTTGTGCTGTCCTTCTCATCATCCTCATCGGCTGCAGGTCGTTGACGTGGCGTCAAATGGAAAGACCGGCACCCGGCAAACGGTCTGCCCGACGGGGGTCTTAGCCATACGATTAAATAAAACAAATAAATTAAATAAAAAATCATATTGACAATTATAAGCGAACTTTCAATGTAATTATTAATTCTTCGTAAAAAATGCATTTCACAGAAATGAGATAAAGGTTTCCTAAAATGAAACAGTAATCGTATTTTTTCATTACTGTATAATATGAACTGACACATATACTTGTACATCGTTATTGATATCTGTTGAGATTCACTCATTTCACGATACATATGTGTATATCTACGACATTGCGGACAAACAAAATTGTCTTCTTCAACACCGCAATCTTCATGGGCCCAGATATAACATTTAGTGCACTGTGTCGTCACTACTCTCTGAGTTAGCCCTCCCATCAAGATGGAATATCAGTTGAAGTATCACCTGTCATGCTTATTAATCTGTCGGTTTTTCTGTGCCGATGGCGCAGGTTACTATCCTCTGCCGTTAGAGGGCTCCGAACTGTAGCGTGAAACATGGTAGTGTGTAACGTAACTATGTCGGTGTTTGAGAAACAGCGTTCTGTAATTGAGTTCCTGAAACCACGAATTCGAGTTCGTCCACACAGAGAGAAACTCCTCATTCAGGATGACGATATCAAACGACACACAAGTGCTGTCACATCTGCAACAACCCAACAGCTTGGGTTCCTCGATCATCCTCCATACAGTATCGACGTTGCCCCATCTGATTTTTCATCTTTTTCCACAACATAAAGAAGGAATGTGTTCGTCACCAGGGTCACAATTTTGAGAAATAAATATGTAGATATGAATAACAAACATGTAGAATGTTAATAAAGTTTGTTTTATTTACGAAGTTTCAAGAATGTTGACATAAAAATCTGAAGCATTACTTTTCAGTATGCCTTCGTACGTTTTGGTACACCAAAAAGTTTCGGGGCTTTTAAGTTTCATATTTCGCCATTCCTGACACATGTAATGGCACGAACTATGGCTTTTGTCCTGTTTTCCTTTCAGATGCCGATGCCACCTACTAAGAATAAATACAATAATCGCAAATAATATTCACAACACTTCAACTTTTTTGATTCTGTGTGTTAGATTTCTTTCTATCAGTACTTTAAGCTGAGTACTTTGAATGAGGAACAAAATGCTGCCCTAGAGCAATGATCCGGAAAATCTGCAAATTTTTCACTCATATTGTTATTTTATGATATTATTCTATAAATTATATACAACAAATTGTGAGAGAACAAGTTCCACCAACATGCTATAGGTATCTTTGGATGCCCATACTGCTGCATCTTAAGGATCTCGCCGGCTTGCACAAATAATCACGTTTATGCTAACAAAGTTCGTGGAAAAAGTAACCCAATTGTCAATAAACTTAGTTAATTCCATCCCATATAACAACAATAAGAGAGTACAGAAATAGCCACTCACGTGTAAGAACGTATATTTACTTAGCACCGATGTTAAAAACTTCAAATGGTTCAAATGGCTCTGAGCACTATGGAACTTAACTTCTGAGGTCATCAATCCCCTAGAACTTACAACTACTTAAACCTAAGTAATCTCAGGACATCACACACATCCATGCCCGAGGCAGGATTCGAACCTTCGACCGTAGCGGTCGCATGGTTCCAGAATGTAGCGCCTAGAACCGCTCGGCCACCATTGCCGGTGAAAAACTTCAAACACT
This sequence comes from Schistocerca serialis cubense, assembly GCF_023864345.2. NCBI lineage: Eukaryota > Metazoa > Arthropoda > Insecta > Orthoptera > Acrididae > Schistocerca > Schistocerca serialis. The sequence continues at coordinate 314,111,740 of NC_064645.1, read as the reverse complement.
GAACTATTTTATAACAGCCTCTACGCACTCTGTCCAGCTCTACAATGGATCCCTCGTCGATGTGTCGTCGTTGGACATGCTAGAGATCTATTTAAGTAACTATCCACCAGAGTTCAGCACCTATTATGAGCAAATTCGAGGTGTCGCACATTAGGGTTGGTTGGTTGGTTGGTTTGGGGAAGGAGACCAGACAGCGTGGTCATCGGTCTCATCGGATTAGGGAAGGATTGGGAAGGAAGTCGGCCGTGCCCTTTCAGAGGAACCATCCCGGCATTTGCCTGGAGTGATTTAGGGAAATCACGGAAAACCTAAATCAGGATGGCCGGACGCGAGATTGAACCGTCGTCCTCTCGAATGCGAGTCCAGTGTCTAACCACTGCGCCACCCCGCTCGGTGCACATTAGGGAACTATAGCATAATAGGTAGGCATCTTTCCTCTATATATTTGCCTACTTGTTAAGCGGTGAAACTTGCAGTGCTATCAAGTGATTCAACGATATTGAGGCAGTGTGGTGCAAGTCTACCCTCTCCTCTGTTTTACTATTGCTTCTTACGAAAAGTGATGTAGCAACGGCGAGAACGCAATCAAACTTCTACCATCGAACATGTGGTACTTCCAAATGAATGCAGTTTCTTTAATTTCCAAACATTTTTCCCTTTCGTGAAAATGGAAATTTGTATTAATTATCAACAGCTTTTTTTTTTAGCTCGTAACTGGTTTTTGATAATACTTTTGAAAATGATTTCGTATAGTGATTATTGGTGTGTAGTATAGTTATAATATGTAGTAAAGAAATATGTTCTGCTTTGAGCAAACGCAATTTTTCTTGTTCTACTACTCATATAAGTTTCGGAGAAGTTCCTCTATCTTCAGTGGGTTTTATATATTATCTGTTGACCAATACGTAAAGAATTTATACATTAAGATATTTACCAGTTTTTGATATTATATTTACTTTACTAAAAGTATTGACAGAAATATTAACATGAATAATAAATATATACATTATTATTACATACTGGTGATGGAAAGTCTGCTTAGTGTTTGCAGAACAGCTGTAATTGTTGGCTTCCGTTATGTCATCTGCAACTAATACGCGTTTATCAATGTTTTGTTGCGTAACTTCTCAAATTCTACACCTAATATAATATAGATTTTTTTCTATAGCACTATTGTGGTTATATTATGCCTTTTTATACTCAAAGATTCGCAAGTTTACTCTGATTAGCATTTTTTCATGTTACTGTACAGTTATTTGAAAAAGATGTTGGAATGTATGCTGATTGTGATGAAGCACTGTGAAATATTGATTGCAGAGTGGTAGCAGATTATCTATGTAAATTTGTGTACTTTCTTGAGTACTTACTTTTTGCAAATGTCGCGTTTTCGTGCTTCTGCAGTGTTTGACTTGAGCTTCATAACACACAGAGTTTCACTGTTTGTGTGATGTTCGCTTGTTCCGCGATCTTGTCATGGATGGCTTTTTATGCATGGTAATTATCTTCTATTAGAAGTTTCTGAGCAGGGTTATTGCTGCGTTTAAGAATTTTTAAGTCTGTCTTTATGTCTGTTGGTCTGTAAATGTGGAATGTCTGCTGTTACTCTTAAGTTCCCTTCTGCGTTCAATGTACCTAATGTTGAAATTTTTAATTGTTTGTACAATGTAAATAGAGTTGCAGTCTTGAAGCATGAGGTGCTGTATCCCAGATACATTGTATTTGTGTTAGTTAGCCGGCCGCGGTGGTCTAGCGGTTCTGGCGCTGCAGTCCGGAACCGCGGGACTGCTACGGTCGCAGGTTCGAATCCTGCCTCGGGCATGGGTGTGTGTGATGTCCTTAGGTTAGTTAGGTTTAAGTAGTTCTAAGTTCTAGGGGACTTATGACCTAAGCTGTTGAGTCCCATAGTGCTCAGAGCCATTTGAACCATTTTTTTGTGTTAGTTACTGGCTCTGAGCACTATGGGACTTAACATCTGAGGTCATCAGTGCCATAGAACTTAGAACTACTTACACCTAACTAACCTAAGGACATCACACACATCCATGCCCGAGGCAGGATTCGAACCTGCGACCGTAGCAGCAGCGTGGTTCCAGACTGAAGCGCCTAGAACCGCTCGGCCACTTAGGCCGGCTGTGTGTTAGTTACTCTCAGTTTCTTATGTGTAGAGTTATCTGTTGTGTAGGCAGTTTTCCTGAATATATTATCTATTTTGTGAGATGCTTTATTGTTGTAGGGGTGTGTATGTGCAATTTGTTTGTTGTTGTTGATGCTTCTTTTTCAGAAGTGTTGTGTGTGTTTGTGTTCTGTGCAAGTATATTCTGCGAGTCTGTGTATTGGTGCTGATCTCTTTGCTGCTCAGTGTTGGGTGCAGTTCTCATTTTTGTTCTAATATTTTGGTTTAGTTTTGTCTAACATGTTTGTTTGTATCCATTTTCAACTGCTATTTATTTGAAGTCCATATTTGTACTTGTCCTCCACAGAAATTTGTGGAAGAAGAAAATTACTTTATACAAAAAGTAGTAGTGGAAGGAAAAGAATTGTTGAATGAATACACAGCACAATGCAACAGAACAGCTCTAAAGCAGTTGTAAGAAGACCAAGGCAGATAATACACACACACGCACACACACACACACACACACACACACACACACACACACACACACACACTCACACTCACAAACAAAAACACAAACTCCCTTAGGCTAATGACACTGCAAACTTCAAAATTCTCACTCAGGGCAAGCCTGAGGAACAAGTAAACATCACACAAACAGTGAACGGTTTGTGTTACGAAGTTTCACTCAAACACCCTGTAGAAGCACTAAAATAAGAGATCTACAAGAAGTAAGCACACATGTATATACATAGTCTGTTCTCTCTCCCCAGTCATCGTTTCTCAGTGCCTAATCACTATCAGCCTACAATCCAACAAGTTTTCGAAAAATAATACTTTAATATTATTGCCGTTTGTCAAAGAGTAAAATAGCAAACATTTGTTTACAAAACAATAAAATGACAGTAGAGCTTCGAAAAAAAATCTGTATCATATTAGCCCTGAAATTTGAGGAATTACGCAACAAAACATTGATAAGTGCTCATTAGTTGCAGATGACATCCTGGATGTCAATAATTGTACCTGTGCAGCAAATACCAAGCAGACGTGTGAGCACCAAAATGTAGTAATAAGGTATATATTTATTGTGATTCTTGAGTTTCTCCCGGCGTATTTGATAATCAAAATATCCACGGGTGTTCTGCCGGTCTACAGTGTCCAACGGGCACAATATTTCGGCGATCATACATGTCGCCATCATCAGGTGAACTGACGGACTGAGTTCCTGTGAACGTGCCGGCACGGAGATCCGTACGCTATGGCTGCTCGGAGGGAACTGGGTTCGGTCGCGGCGGCGGCCGATTTAAATACCCTCCGCCCGCGGCGCGCTCCCTCCGCCTTCCGCGCCCCGCGCCACGGTCGCGCGGTGGACCAGATTGTGACGGCGTCTGAGATGACGTCGGTGTGATGGCTCTGTCCGCCGTGGTCGTCACAACTATACGTTTGCTCGATTTACTCTTGATTAACCCAATCGCTGGTTCTCAAGCCTTGCTAAGACTATAGCCACAGTCACGGTTTATGAGGTCCTCACTGGTGCGAATTTCGATGGCCTATGGATATTTTGATTGTATATTTATTGTTCTAGTTAATGTTTCTGTCAATACTACAATGTCAAAATCTGGTAAATATCAAGATGCGTAAATTCAAATTCCTTTTATATTATTTTACAGATAATAAATACAACCCACTGAAGATGGAGAAACTTTTCCAAATCATGTCTGAATGGTAAAACTACAGAAATTCCGTTTGCCCACTGGAGGACAACATTTCCCTATTACATACCGTATCAGGAAGCAAACTTCGACCACAAAATGAGCATTATAGAGTAATAATGTATCACTTAGACAATTAAGTACACTATTGAAAAAATTTTCTCGATTGTAACAATTTTAAACATAAATAGAACATTTGTTGCTAGGTACATCATCAAGTTGTACCTTGAAACAGTTTTGCGCACTTGGAAAAGCCTTACTTTTTTGGGGTTATTTTTGGAACTTCAGAAAAAGACTGCAGCAAATATGAAGTGAATGCTACCATTTCAAAATAGAGTAAAGGAAATACATTAATCTTCTATTACAGGGCTACCTAGGGTCAAATGTCTGAAAAGCGTTCCAAGTTACAATCTTCTGCCCTTCTCATCACAGATTCGATTTGTTTTTAAGACTAAAGTAGTCAAATTCTTGCTTACAATATTGTGTACAGCTAAGAACACTATAACATTAATGTATCTCAGAATCTATCAAGCATCTCTTGCTGACATCTTTTGTGAGGATAGTTTGAAAAATAACAGCAAATTAACAGTATTAAATGTAATTAACACATCAGGCATCTGAAACTCCCGGGAAGTGAAGATGTATGCTTTGAGGAAGTTCTGACATTTGTCGAACGATGGCATGACAAGCTGAATAGGAAAGACAGTTGAAAGCAAATGGCCGCGTCCCTAATTGCGTGCAAAATTATCCTCAGGACAAACACACACACCCAAGCCCGCGGGGAGGACTCGAACCTCCGCCGGGACCAACTGCGTGAATCGTAGAAGAACAGCGAGCGGTAATACGGTTTTTGTGGTCGAATGGCGTAAAATCCGTAGAAGGATGTTGGAAAGGAATGAAGATAACTGAATTAGTGAGAGAGGAGTGTACGAGTGGGCAGGTGCCTTCAAAAGTGGACCTACGTCAGTCGCAGATGAGCAACGCTCTGGTCGTCGCAGCACGGCCGTTACTGCCGGCTGTGAGACGCGTTTTCACCACTATTCCTGAATACCACCGTATTTCTGTCGAAGCTTTAGCCAGGGAACTAAGTATCACTGTCCGATCCGCTCATACCATTATCAGCGAAGTGCTCAAACACTGGTTTTGTGTGTACGAAGGGTCCCTAGGATGCTCACTGGTGAACACAAGTTTATGCGTGTTCAGGCTGCTACATCATTTCTAGTGCTATGCAGTGCTGAGGATCACTACTTTCTGACACTTACCGTCATAGGAGGCGAAACCTGGGTGCCTCACTATGAACCAGAAAGCAAAAGACCGTCTTCAGATCGGCGACACCCATCTTCTCCACTCAAGAAGAAATTCAACTTTTAGCTCTCTGCAGGAGAGGTCTTTCCCCCTCTTTCGGGATACGAATGGGCCGATTTTGGAGCTCTGTCAGCAAAGGAGTGAAACACTGAACAGTGCCCGGTACAGCGCCACGTTGGAGAATGGGCCAAAGCCAACAAAACGGAGCCGTAGCAGAGGACTTTCGTCTAGAAGTGCTGTTCTCCTTCATGACAACACGCGCCCCCACACCGCCGCTGCAACTATTGCCATTCGGAGACTGCGATTTTGGGTCGTACTGCATGCCCCATGCAGTGCTGACCTTGCTCATTCTTATTACCATATTGGGACCACAGGAGGACGCCCGCAGAGGACGACGATATGAAAGTGATGATGAGGTTAAAGAAGCGGTACTCTCTTGGTTGCGGGGACAACGGAAATCCTATTATTCGAATGGAATAAAAAATTTGGTGCAACGGTATGAGAAGCGTATCGAAAAAGACGGCAGTTATGTTGAAATATGACATCTTGCTTGTATCTGTAAGTGAAATATATGCTTCGCAAAAAATAGTGTGCTCTTACTTTTTGAATCACCGTCGTATCTTTATGATAGCTAACATGTTCCTCCCAAAATATTGTGATTCTTTAATATGTTGTGAGAAGATGTGTGGTGCACTATCGCAGCATCATCAAAAGTATTCAATCAGATACGCCGTACAACATCTAGATAAGCGAAGAAATCCGGGAAAATCCTTTAGGTGCTGTAAATAAAGCAAATGATTCACTACTGAAGACGCTTTCTAATCTTTTTGACACAACGGTGCCTGTTAAAGAACGATATATGTGAAAGACATTTAAGTTTCACGATGAAAAGCATGTTTAAAATACAAGTCACTGATTTGCTTAATCTATAATTTCCTCTGGGGCTCTGTAATTAGTTGTATCCCTTGACAGATAGAACTGTAAGGAAATTACAAAGAAACAACACTTGAAATTAACTATTAAAGGAACTGTGACTGCTACATAATAATCGGTACAAAACAAAAAGTAGGACTACACAATAAACGGATGCCGAATGATGAGCACTGGACTTTCAAGAGGGAAATTTGTAGTCTTCAGTGACCATTGTAAGAGAATCTCACGGAACGGAAAGAAAGTATCGTCGTATGGGCTCTCAGAGGGACCATAGCTGGTGTGCTGACTCGAATCAATAACACGGGAACCGAAACTGAGGGTAGCCTTGCAAAAGCAAAAATGCAGAACGTCTTTCACTGTTCCTACACAACGGCAAAATCCAGCACTACTATTCTAGTTTCATTTTCGCACCACCATGCAATAACACACACTTTTGTAACCTCAGACTTTTCGCAGATCATCCGATTATCGATAATGAAGTACTGTCTCACGAAAGCTGCACAAATATTCTGACGATGTTTGATAAGATGTCAAAACGTTGCAAAGATTGGCAACTTGTTTTAAATGTTCGGAAATGCAGAACTGCGCACATCACAAAATGATAAAACGTCGTGTCCTATGGCTACGACGTCAACGGGCCACTGCTGGATTCGTTCAACTCACAGAAATATTTTTGTGTAACACTTTGTAGGGGTATTACATTGAACGATCATATACACACAGTGTTAGATGAAGCATGTGGCAGACTTCACTTCACTGGTAAACTACTAGAGAAATGCAATCAATCCACAGAGGAGACTGCTTACAAACTACATGTGCGACGAAGCCTAGGACGTTTTCAAGTATAAAGGAGCTGTACCATGTAGGAGTTAACTGGGAATGGTGAACGTGTACAGAGAAGAGCAATCCGAACGGTGACAGGTTTGAGTGTCACTAGGATGTTGAAGAAACTGAATTGGCAGACATTTGAAGACAGACGAAGACTATCCGGTGAAAGCCTACCTAAACAGGTTCAAGAACCAGCTGTAAGTAAGGATTCCAGGAATATACTGCAATAACTCCCCTCCTCCCGCCACCGCATCGTGAGGACATTCAATCAATCATTCTTCCTGCTCCCCATGCAACGGGAAACTCTAACGAAGCTGGAAGTAACAAACTAACAACGATGTGTCTGTCAAAAGAGAATGCTGATTAGCCCTGTATTGTATAACAAATCGGCACTCTATATAATGGAGGAAGTACGTGGTTACTATGTGTAAATCATAATAACAATTTTCATTGAGACGTTTAGTGCGATCTCTAGATTAGATTTATACCCACAGAGAGTGCGTGTTCCTTAAACTGGCAACAGACAACGGTACGTTCAGCAGTAACTGGAAATTAATCGAGAGGCAGGCGGAGATCGGTTGCTGCTGCAGGTCTTTAAGCTGCTACCCTTGGGCGATAAATCACAAACGGAATTATTCTGCGTCCGTTAGATAATGGGTTCGATGGCGTGGGCTCGACTGCAGCGCCAACATAACTCAGTCTCTGACAGAAACCTGAATATTACCAACTGAGCATCGCCGGGATCAGTTCAACGCCTGCGTCATCCTCAGAACTGAATAGCGAAGAAGTTTCTGAAGATTGTCAAAGTTTATCTTAATGGCGATCTGAGAGACATCTGGGACGACTCGCGATATCACAGCAGAAGCTGTAAACGTCTTATCGGGCTCGATTCGACATGACGACATAAAATTCTCGCTTTTCGGTAGGGGCTTGCTAAAAGCATAAAAAACCCAGTGAGATATTTGGCCAGTGATAGTAAAAGCACAATAATGAGAATGCCTGACACTGACAAAGAACAATATATGTCTGAAAAGTATGTTGCGTATGTATTCTGCTGCAGACACTACCTCACTTGGAATTTCACCCCGACATTTAGCCTTTCCAGCAGTCATAACCCACAGCCCCCATTACACTCTTAACCCAATGTATCCTGGCATTTCTGCCTAATTTTCCGTGTCATTCACTCTGTTACACATGTTTTTTGAATTTCTTTAATAGACTCATTATCGTATGCATCTTTTCATTTCCATCGTAATGATAATGTTTGACACATAATCATTATTTCACAGCAGCACCAACGCTGCCGTTTGTATGTATTCGTAACTGTATTGTAAATCACCTATCAACGTAGGAAATTTAACGCATTGTTTTCTATGCATAATTTTTAGAACCATGATGTTGCCTTGTTTGTTTTATATTGTTGTTATTGTGGCTTTCAGCATGAAGACTTGTTTGATGCAGATCCCCATGCTACCCTGCCCCGTGAAAGTCCCGTCATCTCCGAATACCTGCAGCCTACATCCTTCTGAATTTACACTCGTGATCATAAATTAAGGATAACTGCAGAATGTGGTGCCACAGAACGTGGCACTACACAAAACTGGCGCTAATAGCATAGGCACATAGGGAACACACACGACACAGATCTGTAAGTCCACGGTATTGGTTATAAGTTGAGAAAACCGTTCCGAAACACATGTGCTACAAAACGCCGCTGTTTCCTTCGCATATACACCGACATCAGTATGGGATATGATGACCATGCACACGTACAGAGGCCGCACAACGGGTTGGCATCCTCTGGATCAGGTGGTCGAGCAGCTGCTGGAGTATAGCCTTCCATTCTAGCACGTGCCTGTCGGAGCTCCTAAAGTGGGCTGGGGTTTGAAGACGTGCAGCGATACGTCGACCGAGAGCATCCCAGACGTGCTGGATGGGGTTTAGGTCTGGAGAACAGCTAGGCCACTCCATTCGCCTGATATCTTCTGTTTCAAGGTACTCCTCCACGATGGAAGCTCGGTGGGGCCGTGCGTTATCATCCATCAGGAAGAAGGTGGGGACCCACTGCACCCCTGAAAAGGCGGACATACTGGTGCAAAATGACGTCCCGATACACCTGATCTGTTATAGTTCCTCTGTCAGACATGCAGGGGTGTACGTGCACCAATCATAACCCCACCCCACACCATCAAACCACGACCTCCATACATGTCCCTTTCAGGGACATTCAGAGGTTGGTCTCTGGTTCTTTGTTCACGCCAGATGAAAACCCGCCGAGAATCACTGTTCAGTCTATACCTGGACTCGTCCGTGAACATAACGTGGGACCACTGTTCCAATGATAATATACTGTGTTCTTGACACCAGACCTTAGGGCTCTTCTGTGGCCAGGGGTCAGTGGAATGCACTTTGCAAGTCTTCGGGCGAATAAACCATGTGTGTTCAGTCGTCTGTAGACTGTGCCTGGAGACAACTGTTCCAGTGGCTGCGGTAAGGTCCCAAGCAAGACTACCTGCAGTACTCCGTGGCCGTCTGCGGGCACTGATGGTGAGATATCGGTCGTCTTGTGGTGTTGTACACTGTGGACGTCCCGTACTGTGGTGGCTGGACACGTTTTCTGTCCGCTGGAATCGTTGCCATAATCTTGAGATCACACTTGGTGGCACACGGAGGGCCCGTGCTACGACCTGCTGTGTTTGAACAGCCTCCAGTCGCCCTAGCATCCTACCCCTCATAACGTCATCAATACCTGTTGACTGAGCCATTTTCAACACACAGTCACCATTAGCACGTCTGGAAACGTCTGCACACTTACTCGCTGCACCGTACTCTGACATGCACCGACACACCTTAGCGTATGTGGACTGCTGCCAGCGCCACCGTGCGACGACCGCAGGTCAGATGCACTGCATGGTCATATCCCGAGGTGATTTAAACCCGCAAACCACCCACCAGAGCGTTGTTTCACCATGTATCAGCATTATCCTTAATTTATGAGCATGAGTGTACTTACTGTATTCGTGTCTTAGTCTCCCTCTACAATTTTTAGCACCCCATGCCCCACACTTATTTTCAAAACTAAATTAGTGATCCCTTGATGTCTGAGAATATGCCTATCAACCGATTCCTTCTACTAGTCAGCCTGTGCCGCAAATTTCCTTTTTCGCCAATTCTGTTCGGTACCTCCTCATTAGTTATATGATCTACCCACCTGATCAGCATTCTTCTGTAGCACATTTCAAAAGCCTCTATTCTTTTCTTGTGTAGACTCCTTATTGCCCATGTCTCACTTCCATACATGCCTACGCTCCAAACACTTTCAGAAAAGACTTCCTACCACTTAATTCTATATACGATGTTAACAAAATTCTCTTCTTCAACAATACTTTTCCTTCCATTGTCAGCCTACAATTTATGCCCTCCCCACTTCTGCCAGCATCAGTTGTTTTGCTGCCCAAATACCAAAACTGGGCTACTATTATAAGCGTCTAGTTTCCTAATCTAATTCCCTAAGCATCACCTGATTAAACTAGACTACATTCTATTATCTTTGTTTTGATTTTGTTGGTGTTTATCTTACATGCTCCTTTAAAGACGTTGTCCATTCTGTTCAACCGCTCTTCCAGGTCCTTTGCTTTCTCTGACGAGTTACAATGTCATCGGCAAACCTCAAAGTTTTTAATTCTTTTCCGTGAGCTTTAATTCCTACTCCAAATATTTTTTGGTTTCCTTTACTGATTGCTCAATACGCAGAATGAATAACATCAGGGATAGGCTACAATCGTGTCTCACCCCCTTCTCAACAACTGCTCCCCTTTCATGCTCCTCAACTCTTATAAGTTCAAATGGTTCAAATGGCTCTGAGCACTATGGGACTTAACTGCTGAGGTCATCAGTCCCCTAGAACTTAAAACTACTTAAACCTAACTAACCTAAGGACATCACACACGTCGATGCCCGAGGCAGGATTCGAACCTGCGACCGTAGCTGTCGCGCGGTTCCAGACTGTAGCGCCTAGAACCGCTCGGCCACTGGCCGGCTCTTATAAGTGCCGTCCAGTTACTATACAAATTGTACACAGCCTTCGGTCCCTGTATTTTACGCTGCTGCCTTCATAACGTCAAACAGGGCATTCCAGTGAACATTGTCAAATGCTTTCTCTAAGTCTACAAATGCTATAAATATAGGTTTTCCTTTTCTTACCCATCTTCTAAGAGAACCCTTAAGGTGAGTATAACTTCGCGTTTCTACATTTCTCTGGAATCTTCCCCAAGGTCGGCTTCTACCAGTTTTTTCGTTCATCTGTAAGGAATTAGTGTTAGCGTTTTGCAACCATGTCTTAAAAATGGTTCAAATGGCTCTGAGCACTATGGGACTTAACTTCTGAGGTCATCAGTCCCCTAGAACTTAGAACTACTTAAACCTAACTAACCTAAGGACATCACACAAATCCATGCCCGAGGCAGTATTCGAACCTGCGACCGCAGCGATCGCGCGGTTCCAGACTGTAGCGCCAGGACCGCTCGGCCACTCCGGCCGGCAGCCATGACTTATTAAACTGATGGTTCGGTAATATTCACATACGTCAGCACTTGATATTATTGGAACAGAAATTATTATATTCTTCTTGAAGCTCTGAGGGTATAGCCAGTCTGACATATCTTGCACACCAGTTGGAAGATTTTTGTCATGGCTGGGTATCCCAAGGCTTTCAGTAGTTCTAATGGAATGATGTCTACTTGAAGGGCCTCGTTTCGGCTTATGTCCGTCAATGCTCATCTTCATCCATATCCTCTTTCATTTCTGTAATGAAGTTTTTCAGTATGCCAGTTGCGAACATGGCCAACTGTGTCACATAGGGGAGCTGTACAGCCGAGCGCCCTAATGTAAAAAATACGGAGGCCGGCCTCAAATTTTGCGTTTAAATCCAGAAAACCACAGCAAAAAGAAATAGCTTGTTTGCGCACAGAGTGTTTACTCCTTGTCGTAAAGTAAGTGATCTTAGAGAGTGTCTGGTCCTGTAGCCGGGAGGGAGGGCAGTTTCTTTGGGTCTCGTATTCGCACAACTGGCGCAACTGACGCTGAGACTGCTGGCCAATGAGCTGGCTAAGTGTGCGAGCGATACGTTATGCACACTCCTTATGAATCTAAAAAAAAGTAGTATTAAAACTATATTCGATCTTTTTAATTCTCTATATACAGACTTGTACTGATATTACAATACTGTTGAAACCTCAGCTCATTATCTTCACTACTTTCATAGGTATGAAATTTTTGCTAAAGCCCGTAATAACTTTTCTGGTACTAACAATGTGAACTAGAGATTGTAATGTATTCACTCATAATCTAATCTGAAAGTAACTAGAAAGATTTATTTCCTAGATATCGTCTTTCTAGATTTTTTCACAGCTTTCGTTACAAGAGCTGTATGACAAAAGTGATCAACTTAAAATCATTATTTAATCATGTTTTGATTTGTGAGTATTGTGCAGAATGAGAGAGTGCACGGAGGATAAACGTAAAGTGTGGATGTTTTATTTTATTGAAAACTACGTAAATGTATGTAAGGGAAAATTCTTGCGGAACCATCTGTCTTGTGACGTATGCCCTGTGTGTATGATTCTGTATAAGAGCAGCCAGAAGGAAAGATGGGCGGTACAGCAATTAAAATTAATTTTCTGAGAATAATTCGAACTTTCTGTAGTAAATTTAGCAGTTCTTTCATAAATCGCTTTGCGTAATTCCAGTAGATAAGTTAGGGACGACCGCGAGTGTTTGAGGGCTGGAGCTTTTCCGATTGGCTACTTTATGGTCAGACAATAGGAATTAAGCATTTCCAGCAATTAGGCTAGGGCTTCGTATGCTACAGTTCTATGTCTGGAAGAGTCGCTCGTTGAAACCTCTTACTGCACAGATCATCTAGAATCGCGAAGTACAAATTCCGGCTGATATGAAAAACTCCTTCGTTCTTTCGGTCCCTTTGCTATAATTGTGAAGCGACTTCAGTTTTAAATGTAGTAGTGAAAGTCTGGATATGTTAAGTGGATTTGTTGGAAGTTATTTGCGTATGAAATTTCGCGTTGAACAATAACTGTGTGTGGTGTGTTCCGGCAAAATTCTCGGGATATTGTGGAGGGTACTTCTTTTTCAGAAGACTGCTGAACGATGAGATGCAGTAACTCACGAATATCTGTGGGCCAGTGACTGCTTAAGGTACGAAATTTATTCGGGCGGGACTTAAAAAATTCTGGTTGCCACTAACCAACTTGCAATGGTGATACGAGGGCGTGCTGAAAAGTAATGCCTCTGGATTATTTTATGTGAAAACTTTTAAATCTTTTTAAATGAAACAAACATTATTAACATTCTACATCTTTCTTTTCATGTCAACATATTTGCAGTCCTCTACGAATACAGGGCGATGAATTGTAGCGTGTAACATGGCGATGTCTAATGTAACTACATTGGTGCGTGGGGAACCGCATGCTGTAATCGAGTTTCGAATTCGATGAATTCGTCCAAAAATGGAGCATCCTCTCCTTCAGCATTAGAATGCCATACCACAGATAAGAAGCAACTTGAACAATCCAAAGCCTTCGGTTCACTGTCACCGATGACCCTCCATAGGGTACCGACGTGGCCCCAGACAATTTTCATCTGTTTCAAAACCTTAAAAAACACCTTCAAGGACTTCACTTTGATAGTATACATGAAGTTTATTCGCAAAGCACGGACACCAGATGTATAATGAAATGAAGACAGTGAAAATTTATGCTGGATGGGGACTCGAACCCGGATTTCCCACTTACCCGAGATCGCCTTAATGTTAAGCAATCCGAATACGACTAACGGCCAGATCCAAAGTTCGATGTGTCGTAAAACCATGTGTCTACAACCTGTGTTAGTACATCCACTGCGTATATTCCGGGGTACGTTTTACTTGAAAGTCGCTTGCACGATGTCGGCGGTTAAATACGATATTGCAGTGCCTGTGGTATTCCAAATTACGATGCAATGTTCCTTTGGGTATGAATTCATGGCTGTCTACCCGTGACAGACGACTGTCCATTATAACATAGCTTCTTTTTGGCCCTCCGCCCTTGAAGAAAAGGCCACACATCCCATGTTCATATACAAAATTTAAGCTTCCTGCTTCCCTCTATGGCAAGTAAAGTACATTAGGAAACGACGTGTCCTGTCCATCCTCTCTTTTGTCGAACTTGACTGTGGCGGTAGGACCATTAGTCGCAGCAACTTACGGCTGTTGGATAAAGACTTATTATTTCTGTCCTCTGTTCCACATCGATACTTGGCCTAGATGGGGAATTACAATCATTGTTAGGTGAAGAATGGAACACAAGGCTGACAGTGAAACCAACTTGTAAAGCAATATTTTTCGGAAAGCTCCGGGCAGTCATAGAGCTGAAGGGAGTACGGGACAGATTATTTCAGGCCTCCTCGCCTCACCCTTCGCTGGCATTCTTCCGAGCTGCCCACCGATTACGACGCTTACTGAGGCATTTAAGAAGTTAGTTTTCCCATACACGAATTTGACGGAAAGAAACCATAATGCGCTTCACAGAGGTGTACCGCTAAGAGCGGCACATTCATCACCAGTTTCTGTTATAGCAGATACCATTGTTTATGTCGCAAATGGCGTGGTTCGATTGGCCACACAGAAGTCGACCCTTGCTTCTGAGTCTTGTGATGTCTTCTATAACGAAGCCGACGAAGGTCAGACTGTGGTGTGTTGGCAGCCAAACGTGAACGTTCTCCTTGTGGAGAAGAAATACATTTGGGCAAGACGCCAGAATGTGAAAACACCGGGTGGGTATATTGTAGTGTCACTGGTAATGTGTCCGATAGTTGCGTCAGGATTCGCAACGCGACGTTTACCGTGGGCTGTGCTGGAACTCGTGTGTAGTGTGGTGCACTGTGGATGTTCTCAATGAGGTCTTGGTACATATGTTCGATATGAGATGCAGTGCACTCGACAACTTAGTGAACGGAAGTGGTAGGTTCCATTTTTCTAACTACAGAAGTGGTTGCTAATTTGATTGTCCCTTCTTGTCAAGTACTTGAACTTTCCGATGTTTCGAAAGTACTATGGAGCAAGGCCACACTGCCTTCCGACTCTGGCGCTAACCTGCGGTGTTTTGTGGCACAAAATGTAGTGCGTTTAAGGAACTCTCTATTCACGTGTTTGGATAAAATAATTTGTTTTGACGTGTCAGGAGGTCGACGGTTTGGTTCCTGACTTACAGTGTTTGTTTGTGCAATTACTGGCTCATAGAAAAGCTTGCAGATGGCATTACGCCAAGTTAATTACAGTTCCCCATGAATGATCACATTCTGGTTTAAGGTTATAAGCATTTGATGTCCAGCAGTTGTGCAAAGACTTGCCTGGGGCGCCTATTGTATGGAGCAGCTTGTTGTCAGTGTATGCCATGAGCGAGTTGTACACTGGTCATTTATACTCAGGTTAAAACTGCTTTGTGACTGACGTCTCAGAGAGTCGAGTGGTAGGGGACAACGGCCCTCGAATTGCAGTTCTTTCTCTAACACCAGGCTGTTGCCTGTTTTGTAAGTACTTGCAATATTTAGCGAAGCGTGACTGGCTGCATGCTGGCAACACTGCCCCCCGCCACTGTGGTCTGTCAATCAAAAAGTGATTTTAATTGGAGTATAGTTTTGTTTCTACTGCTCATGGGCTGTACCTTAAACTGTTTAACGTTGGTTAAGGGCTTTAGTCATTGGCCTGGGTACTCAATAGAGCCTTTTGCAAAACATTCATTTTAAGGGAGAGCCGACCGGAGTGGCCGAACGATTCTGGGCGCTACAGTCTGGAACCGCGCGACAACTACGGTCGCAGGTTCGAATCCTGCCTCGGGCATGGATGTGTGTAATGTCTATAGGTTAGATAGGTTTAAGTGGTTCTATGTTCTAGGGGACTGATGACCACGGCAGTTAAGTCCCATAGTGCTCAGAGCCATTTGAAATATTTTTTTTAAGGGAGAGTTTTTCTGTTAGTATATTTACTAGGCATGTCGATCTCGGGATTATTAAAAGGTAGGTAGGTTCTGCTGGGCAGGCTAATGCATTTTTCTCAAAATTATGTTTTTGAAGTTGTTAACTACCATGCCATTGTAAGTTTTGTAAGTTTTTACCTCAACCCATGGAATAATGTTTTCATTAAAAAGTAATGTAATTTTACTGGTAGTTCATTGTTTTAAATACGTCAATAAAAACTTAATTTGTAGGCCTTTCAGAAAACGTGATATGTATCCATTGCACTTACTGCTATCTAGGTGCGATGCTTATGTGATCTGTTTCTCAGCTGAGCAAAGTTCTCCATTAGTGTAATGTATTTAAGTTGATGGTCGAGAAACATTGATGGTCTTTAAGCTACAGTTACGTGTTGCATATATGATGCAGTCTGTGTGTGTGTGTGTGTGTGTGTGTGTGTGTGTGTGTGTGTGTGTGTGTGTGTGTGTGTGTGAGGCGTCTCCAGTCAAACTCCTGGATGTTTCAGCCAAATTTTGTACAGAAACAACAGGTTTTACAAGTACTTTGAGTTTATAACCACCTAGCTCCAATAGGACTGGAGATACAAGCAATAACGTGGTTTTTCCAGCTCATGGCGTATAGAGTGGCCTGTGCGACTGATACGTTGTGTGGGAACAGTACCAGCCTGCCAAATCAATCTTTTTTGAAGGGCAGGCTATAACACACTTCGCTAAAAGTGCTACTATTCTTAGCAATAGATAAACAATCGGCGCTCACACCAAGATTCTCTCAGTTATAAGTAAACGGCAATTACATAAGAGGAAACGCGAACTTGTTCCAAGTACTAGCTCTGATTATAAAGATACTAACTACTGGGACTGACTTTTCTTGATACTGAAAGCAACAGCAATTTGACATGAACATCACTGAACTAATATAGAAACTTTTGTCAGCAACTGTCTCTCAGCAACACTCACCATCTCTACGTTATTGTAGGAATCTAGTGATCATTATTGGTAAATGATTACAAATGATGGAGGAATACTAACGTCGACAAGAGGTTCTGTTACCAGCTTAATTATTGGAAAATACTGTCACTGAAATGGGGGTAATTACATTCTCTATTCTGATTACTATTTGTTTCCTCAATCAGCATTCACTTCTTCATACTACATAGCTCAGAAACATGTAGTTCTGAAGTCTATACAGTTTCCACAAGTTATAAGAATGAAAGTTGCATTTCTTTAGTATTTTTATTAGTAAAACTGACTTGAAAACTGGCATGGGGACGCAAAAACTATTTATAAACTGACTCAGATTAAGACAGAACATTTTAGTGAACACACAATAAGAGAAACGCCTTTTAACTTCATACACATTAAAATACAAATATTACTGCAAACCTGTGCAGTAATTGTTCCTAATGTTGGCCCTTCTGTTTTACTGAACAGTAACTATTCTGAATAATCCCAGTTTTATTAATGTATCTTTAAAACTGTACTGAGCTTTCAGCAGGACAAAATTTAAGCAAAACACTTTAGATCACCTCTTTGCGATTGTGTTTTGCCAAAACTTTGACAGTGCTTTTATCAAAAAACACGTGGAGTGTTTTAAAACTAGGCTCACTGAATAATTATTAAATTTACTACTCCACAATAGTTATTAAATTTTGTTACAGAAAATAATTACTTTTCGATTAAAAAGGTTAGGATACTCGGAAACACTGCAGCACTTCGAGAAGGACCGTGTCTCTATAAATGGCCAGAGATTAAATATGGGTCTTCAACACATAGCTTAAACAAAATAGAATTATGATTTGGATAAGAAACGAAATAATTGGTCCACAAGATGAAGGTAGTGGCTGTGGCGAGTTTCTGTGGCTACTCAAAAAGGCTGCAAAAGTACCCATGACTCTTGCTGTGTAAGAAGCTCTGACAATTCTCTTCTTCACGACGACTTTTCCGTGTACCAAGCTAACTGGTGCAAGCCATAACTAAGAAGCCAAGTTACTTACACATCTGATGGTACATCATGTAATCTTCCTACTCTTCTTGCCTCATTCAGCACACAAGATGCGAACACTTTGCTTGATAACCACCGACTCTCACTGTTTGAAAACGACTAACTTGTACCATTAAGGAACATGACAGTTCGACTGCCAAATCCGCCTTTTCTATTCCTGCCAAGTGAATTTTGTTGTGGAGGGACTTCCCTCGAGCTTTACAGCATTAAAGAGTTTAGTACCCTATGCATGAATCAGTATTACATGTAATTTTTTAACATTTCCATTCATTCACACAACATTAATTTTAAAATTACATCCATAGATTAATTATATTGACATAAAGGGGCATAAATAATGAATGAAACATTTACATAGATGTTATGCAAAGAGCACAGTTATACAGATGTCACATTAGATACAAGCAAAGAAAGAAGTTTATTATATAAGTATAAAGAATATCGATGCTGGTGTTGCGAGCATACATGTCAGGCACAAGAAACGCTTTTCCCAGCCCCAAAATGTAGGCTGCCCTGCATGACGTGTGTTGTGAGAGTAAAATCAGCCAGCTGAGCTGATCGTACAAGTGCCTATGGCGACAGGTTGAGATGGATAGGGGAGGGGATGGACAGAGTGAGCAGAAGAGGGAATACAAGGAGAGTGGGGAGGAGGGTGGGGTGCATGAGGCAGGTGGAAGATGTAGAGGGGTAGTGGGCAGGTGAAAATGAAAAGAGGAAGGCAGAAATAAAAAGGTAGAGGAGAAGGAGGATAAGGTAGGGTGCAGATAGATATTATCAGAGAGAGGGGGTGGAGGAAATTGAGAAAGATTGGGAGTGGTGGAGATGAAGAGACAGAGGGAGTGGGGAGGAGGAGATAGGTAGATAGCCGTGAGAGGATGGTGGGGACACAGAGAAAGGAAGGATGAGAAGATGAGGCGTTTTCAATATATGTGTCGAACGCATATGTGGGCGAAACCATGTGTAAACGAGAAGACACAATATTACCTTAGGAATGAAGCCAGCTGCTAATTGTGTTAATGGAAATTTCTGAGACAGGGTTGGCTAATTAGCTAGGAATACTTTCCTGTGGCATGTAAGTGTCAAATATTAGTTATTAGGATTTGTAGTATAAAAACAATAAACGTTGAAAGGTCATTTTGAGAATTAATCACTCAGTTTATCGCTCAGACCTTCTACGAGTACACCATTGGTTTGCACACAGAATAATTCGCTGAAGATGCTGCCAGACCTCGTGCAGTGGTCGTGTGCAGCCCCCACTTACGCCAGACAGGCTGCAATCCTACTGAGGCGGGAGTCCGGGCGCCGGCGAAAAGCGCCCACGAAAGCTGTCGGGCATAATGTGTTTACCGACGGCGCGTTGCCATGGAGACCGTCGGCTGGTGAGGAGGGTCCAGGCGCCGGGGTCTGTTGGGGTGGGGTGGGGAGGGGCGCAGCGGGGTATCGACCCGGCGCAACAGCTGCTACTGCCGCCGCCGCTACGTGCTCCCTTTGTCTCTCTCCACGGTAAAGACGGCGCTTTTAGGCACGGCGCACAGCGGCAAACAATGCGTGCGCGCCCGCCCAGAAAAATGCAGCCTCCCACCTGACGTTCAGTTTGCACCTCCTCTGTAATGAATACCCCATTGCAGTAATGCGCGATCCAATTACACAGTCCACTCACAGTTATTGGTGGCACAAATGCAATATAATACCTTTATATCTTGCACACAAGTAATGGCCTCACTGACCAGAAATCTAGGTTGAACGAATATCCTGAATGACGACTAAGGAGACAAGCAAATATTTCTTTACTTGTCTGCTAATACACTATAGCCAGAAAAAATTGCATCACTACATCAACACATGGGACAACTAGGTTAACTGGGGCCTATGTCAGATTTCGAATCTGCAACTCCTCAACATTGCCATTTTTTTAATATAGCCATGCTACATAAGGCAATCACCGTCTCACAAATTTGTTGATGAACTATTATATAATGTATTCAAATACAATGATGATGGCACTAAACCACCTACGAAGTCATTTGTGTGATTTGTGATACACAATTAAACTAAATAAAGTGTAGATATGCTGCGCCATTTTCTTTTGAATCACCTAGAGCCTAGCAGTTTCCTATGATACTGTGGCGTCCAGACCTCAATGAGTTTCAGGACTGCAAACATGTATCTGCAAACAAACAAAAAATTGATTATGTAGTTCTATTTTCTTCAGGGCGATATTTAAAGCCCTATGTCTACTCCTCTTACGGCCCTTCTAACTCACAGAGTAATAATTTTTTGTTATCATTTACTACACGGCCAGTCACATTAACGTGACCACAGTTTATGCTCGACGTCAACGTGCAATAATCGCGCACAGACGGCAGCACTAGTGCTGGAGGCTATAGAAAGCTCGTTGGAAGGGGAGGGGGGGTGATTGGGGGGGGGGGGGGTGCGAGGCAGGTAGGACAGTGCAACCATTGCCGTAATGCAGAAAAAGAGCGGTTTATCCGACTTGGAAAGGGGCTTGATCATTGACTTTTGGGATAAGGGTAGAATTATTTCCGAAACAGCAAAGTTTGTCTGTTCGCTTGCCGGTGTGGTTAAAGTATACCGTACGTAGCACAATGGCGCTATCCAAAATCGCGGGCCATAGATGACAGATGTGAACGATGGATGTAGATCTGTTTACAGACAAATGGATCTGCAACAGCTGATCAGCTGACCAATCAGATGAACTAAGGGGCTGCCAAAATTGTCTCCGCAATGGCCGTCAGCCAACGTAGCCATTTTATCCTTATTTTAGACTTATGTGATCGGGATTATGCTGCCTGCATTCTGAAGTATTTTTAAATGGACTACCAACCTCTTTACGGTAGACCATTTTTGTCAGAAATGGACAGATAGTGTTCGGTCATCTTTTGGTTATCGCTTGAAGTAAGTTATGAATGAATGTGAGTGCACAATTTTCCCATGTAGTTTCACTTATATTTTAGTTACATTTTTCCCGGAAGCAGAATCTTTATACGTCGTCAGTTATTTATACACACATGTATCGCTGAAGATGTGGCTCTAACGCTACGAAACCATTTCGATAATAAATAAATATTTATCATACAGCTGAAGCGATCTTTTTCAATAAGATTTTCAATAATTTATATAACTATTGACCGAATTAAAAAAATTAATATTCTCATTATATACTCATTTAGAGCTATAAACTTACGCTAAAGGTATAACAAAATAAGCACCAAAGCTAGATACTGTTTATATGTCTCGAGGCGGCGTCACTATGGCTCGCAAATTACCTAGAGTATTATAATCCCTTATTTGAGAATGATAGAACTTAGCAAAATCCAACAAACTTTTCACATAATTTTAAATTTTTACGAAGCTGTTTTTCGGCGACAGCCCGCATAAGATAATGAAACTAAAAACGTTTACTAAATTTTCTCTGTTCACCTAATAAAACACAAGCCTCACGAACGACTTTTAATTTACTTGTTACTTACTACTAACTCTGCCCCCAACATATTTTGTGAACTGTGTCCATGTATACTACTGATTATACCTGAAAAAATATATCATTATATCACTGGTTCTGATTTCTGCATTAATCTATGGGTGAATAATCCGAAAGTAATACCCTGAAGCGCCAAGAAAACTAGTATAGGCATGAGTATTCACATACAGAGATATGTAAACAGGTAGAATATGGCCCTTCGGTCGGCAACAAGTGTCTGACACCGTTGTTAGATCGTTTATTGCTGCTACAACGACAATTTATCAAGATCTAAGTGAGTTTGAACGTGGTGTTATAATCGGCGCGCGAGCGATGGGACACAGCATCTCCGAAGCCGCAATGAAGTGGGGATGTTCCCGTACGACCATTTCAGGAGTGGACCATGAATATCAGGAACCCGGTAAAACATCAAATCTCCGACATCGCTGCGGCCGGAAAAAGATCTTGCAAGAACGGGACCAACGACGACTGAAGAAAATCGTTCAACGTGACAGAAGTGCAACCCTTCTGCAAACTGCTGCAGACTTTAATGCTGGACCATCAACAAGTGTCAGCGTGCCGACCATTCAATGAAACACCATCGATATTGGCTTTCGCAGCCGAAGGCCTACTCGTGTACCCTTGAGGACTGCACGACACAAAGCTTTCCGCCTCTCCTGGGCCCGTCGACACCGACTATGGACTGTTGATGACTGGAAACTTGTTGCATGGTTGGTCGAGTCTCGTTTCAAATTGTAGCGAGCGGATGGCCGTCTAGGGGTATGGAGACAATCTCAATCTCATAAATCCACGGACCTTTCATGTCAGCAGAGTACCGTTCAAGCTAGTGGCTCGGCTCTGAGCACTATGGTACTTAACATCTGAGGTCATCAGTCCCCTAGATCTTAGAACTCATTAAACCTAACTAAGGACATCACACACATCCATGCCCGAGGCAGGATTCGAACCTGCGACCGTAGCAGTTGCGCGGTTCCGGACTGAAGCGCCTAGAACAGTTCGGCCACTGCGGCCGGCCCAAGGTGGTGGAGGCTCTGTAATGGTGTGGGGCATGTGCAGTTGGAGTGATGTAGGACGTCTGATACGTCTAGACACGAATCTTAGAGGTGACACGTCCGTAAGCATTCTTTCTGATCATCTGCATCCATTCATGTCCATTGTGCATTCCGACGGACTTCGGCAATCCCATCAGGAAATGCGACACCCCACACTTCCAGATTTGCTACAGAGTGGCTCTAGGACACTCTTCTGAGTTTAAACACTTCCACTGGCCACCAAAGCCCCAGATATGAACGTTATTGAGCATATCAGGGATGCCTTGCAAAATGCTATTCAATAGAGATCTCCACCCCCTACTGCTCTTACGGATTTATGGAAATCCCTGCAGGATTCATGGAGTCAGTTCTCTCAAGCTCTGCTTCAGACGTTAGCCGAGTCCACGCCACGTCGTGTTGCGGCACTTCTGAGTGCTCCTGGGGACCCTACTGAATATTAGGCTGGTGAACCAATTTCTTCGGTTCTTCAGCGTAAAATCAACATTTTTAGTGTTTCGCATTCGACATGCTTGACGTAAAATATTTAACACATTAACTTGTGCAAAGTAATCCGATGTTTGAAGCTGATTACTATACATGGGAGTACGATAATGTAAGGAGTCAGTGGTGTGGGTGGGGGAGTTACTGGCAAGTTTCTGTTCAAAAAATGTTGTATTTTGACTCCTGCATTTGCTCTTTCACTTTGTACACAATCTTCTGGATCACCCTTTGCACACTCCAAGAAGAGATGACTGACATGGTAATTCATCTGAGGAGTTTCGTAACATAAACCGGGGCGATTACCAAAGCTACAAGAGACAGCAGTTTCACTATCACGTCACGTGGTAACGGCGCACACGTTTCAATTCGGCTATGAGGTAAGAAGCAGTCAGCTCGCTGGTGCCTCGCAAGACTGACTCTTGGTTAAACATGCAGCCTCTCACACTCTTCGTTTTGTAGATATTGCTCGCCAAATTTAATAACTGTTAACAGTGTGGTTTCCATAATGTGCTGATTGCAACAAAATTATTGTTTCCCACTTTGAATTACTCTTCAGTCTGCGCTTCTCAATTTCAAAACAATGCTGTTAAAGTATGTTCAGAACTATGTTGTCAGAAAAATCTACGGTGTTTTCTAAGAGTAGAAGAGCAAAATAATTACACCACGAAGAAATCATCTGAATATGACGGAAATCGGTAGGTGTGACGTAGATATTCGGACAAACAAATTATTACAATTTCAAGAAAATTCGAGGATTTATTCAAGAGAAAGAGCTTCACAAATTGAGCAAAGTCAATAACGCACTGGTCCACTTTCGGCGCTTATGAAAGCAGGTATTCGGCTTGGCATTGACTGACAGAATTGTTAGTTGTTCTCTTGAGGGAGATTATTAAACTCCGGAGAGTTTTGGAGGGTCCCACCCATAATGCTGAAAACGTTCTCAGTTGGTGAGAGAGCCATTGACCTCGCTGTGCAAGGTAGGATCTGGGAAGCACGAAGGCAAGCAATATAAACTCTCACCGAGTGCAGGCGGGCATAATAATGAACATATGGCATTGGTGGCCGGGAGACCCCTTGCGGGGCGGTTCGGCCGCCTCTCCACAAGTTCTCTAACGCCACTACGGCGACTTGCGAGTGAATGAGGATGAAATGATGATGAAAGACACACAACACCCAGTCATCTCGAGGCAGAGATAATCCCCGACCCCACCGGGAATCGAACCCGGGACCCCGTGCGCGGGAAGCGAGAACGCTACCGCAGGACCACGATTATTAAGGGCAACAAAACGGGTCGTAGAATATAGTAGACGTACCGCTGTGCTCTAAGGGTGCCGCAGACGAGAAACAATGAATATTGGTATCCTAGACCATCACTCCTGGTATTCGGGCAATATGGCTGGCGAGAATTGGATTGGTATCTCGCACTGTCTGGGATGTCTCCAGACACGTCTTAGACCTGGAATCTCATTGACTGATGTAGAATTGTCTTCGCTAATGAGTCCACTTCGAACAGAGCCCCGAGGACCAGCGTCTGGAGACGCTCCGGACAGCGGTGGAATATCAACAAGACTGTTGCCCTCCCTATAGCCAGAAAACCAGTGGCGATGGTCCGGGATGTATAATGTAACCCTTTTGTACTTATTGTTCATACATATAACAAAGCAAATTTACCACGTTAAATTGATTGTTCTAGTGTTGTCAACGTTCAAATAATTTTGGAAGGGAATAAACATTATACTGGAACATAAATCTACTTACCTTGCAAAGTTTCTCAATTTTTAGACTGGCTTCTTTGTTTCTATATAAACTTTTAATGTATCTGCTTTTAATAGCAAATTGCTGGAATATTATGCTACTTTTTAACACAGTTTTCATTTATTGATCTGTTCTTGACAGTATTTACACAACAATACTTAAGAAAACACAGTGTGCAGCATTTTTTAACTAGATGAAAAACATAGCCATCAGAAAATAGCGTATACCAAACTCAATGACTGCTAAATCCACTCTCCTCTGAATCTGTCTAGAGCAACTCTGAAACAACTCTGGCGTGCTTGGCATGAAAAAGCTCTATAAGTATTACAAATCCCCTTCAGGAACTTCCAGAACAGTTTGAAGTCCAAATTAGTATTAACATTACTATCTTCACAGAAATGTTTTTAGATTTAATTTAGATAATGTTTTCTGTAAATATTTGTTTCCTTGAAGATTGATATGCCCAATGGTTAATAAAAAAGGTTGTAAATTTTAACTATATGAAAAACAGCTACTTCCAGTAATTTTATAAAATCGGTTTAATTATCTATAGTAAACCTAGAAAAATAAAAACTGAAGACGGATGCTTTGTTTGAATGAAAGTTGGAACATAATAATACTGACTTCCTGTAAACTGTTTTCTATATTAATTAAGTTGTTAATTGTGATTACTAATTTTCCAAGTTCAAGATCGATATTACGAACTGGATCGATATGAATAATATAAAAATATTACCATAAAAATAGATTTTAGGCAATCAAATAGATTAAGAAATATCTTTAGATGTGGAATGTACAATTTAAGTATGAAAACTAATCCAAGACTGGCAAAATGAACACGGAATCGTACATTTCAACTGACGTACGTAATTTCCAAGGAGGCAAGATTCATTACAGGTGCCATTTCTTTTCACAGCAGGACCCCCTTGGTTGTGATCCGCGGCAACCTTACGGTACAGCGGTACGTCTAAGATGTTCCTCGCCCCGTTTTGTTGCTCTTCATGGCAAGCCATCCTGGGCTTAAAGTTTGAGCAAGATAACACCCGCCCGCACTCGGCGAGAGTTTCTAGTTCTTGTCTTCGTGTGTGCCAAACCCTGCCTTAGCTAGAAAGATCGCTGTATCTCTCCCCAAGCCGGCCGTTGTGGCCGAGCGGTTCTAGACGCCTCAGTCCGGAACCGCGCTGCTGCTACGGTCGCAGGTTCAGATACTGCCTCGATCATGGACGTGTGTGATGTCCTTAGGTTAGTAAGGTTTAAGTAGCTCTAAGTCTAGGGGACTGATGACCTTAGATGTGAAGTCCCATAGTGCTTAGAGCCATTTGAACCATCTCTCCTCAACTAAGAACGTTTGGAGTATTGTGGGCAGGCTCCTCCAAGTAGATCTGGATTTTGCCGGACTGTCAGTTCGACAGAATTTGGCACGATATCCCTCAGGAGGACTTCCAACAACACTGTCATCAGTGTCAAGCCGAATAACAGCTTGCATAAGGGCCAGAGGTGGGCCAACGAATTGCTGAGTTCCTCAATTTGTGACGCTCGTTCTCTTGAATAAATCACCAAATTTTTCCGAAACTGTAATCATTTGTTTGTCTGAACATAAACATCACATATACCTATTTCCGTTCCATTCGGATTATTCCTTCGCTGTGCGCCATTTTTTTTAAAGAGTATGTTGTGCAGTTGTGCTGCAGCGCACATTGCCGTGATATAAATGACAGAGAATTCTGATGCATAATCTTCTGTTTTCTATTCCTGAAATCTCTTTTTAGCAATTCCAGCGATTTTAAGGCAGAAATTTTAACTGTAGTAACATTTCCTAAATTGAAACTCATGTGGAGTTCGCCATTGATGTCGCAGTCGCTGTCTTCTCTGGACATTTGTTACGACCCGTGTTGGCAGATAGTTTGACAGCTGGTGCACACGTGTTTAAATTACCTATTTACCTTTCGATCAGTATGTCCTCGTGAATCACAGCATGGATTTCCAGCAGCCGGACGTGTTCAAAAGTCACGGTTGATACCTCAGGCTTACTACGCGGTAGGAATTCTTGGATGGCTTATTTTATCCGACACATTTACTTAAATTGTATAATTTGTCAGTCAACATCCATTAGTGTGATGTAGATATTTTTGGATAGTTCATGACCTCAGAAAATATTTGCTGTACTGTATTGTTTTCCCTTTTTTTCAAAATTACGGCTATTATGAGTTGTTATACACTCCTGGAAATTGAAATAAGAACACCGTGAATTCATTGTCCCAGGAAGAGGAAACTTTATTGACACATTCCTGGGGTCAGATACATCACATGATCACACTGACAGAACCACAGGCACATAGACACAGGCAACAGAGCATGCACAATGTCGGCACTAGTACAGTGTATATCCACCTTTCGCAGCAATGCAGGCTGCTGTTCTCCCATGGAGACGATCGTAGAGATGCTGGATGTAGTCCTGTGGAACGGCTTGCCATGCCATTTCCACCTGGCGCCTCAGTTGGACCAGCGTTCGTGCTGGACGTGCAGACCGCGTGAGACGACGCTTCATCCAGTCCCAAACATGCTAAATGGGGGACAGATCCGGAGATCTTGCTGGCCAGGGTAGTTGACTTACACCTTCTAGAGCACGTTGGGTGGCACGGGATACATGCGGATGTGCATTGTCCTGTTGGAACAGCAAGTTCCCTTGCCGGTCTAGGAATGGGAGAACGATGGGTCCGATGACGGTTTGGATGTACCGTGCACTATTCAGTGTCCCCTCGACGATCACCAGTGGTGTACGGCCAGTGTAGGAGATCGCTCCCCACACCATGATGCCGGGTGTTGGCCCTGTGTGCCTCGGTCGTATGCAGTCCTGATTGTGGCGCTCACCTGCACGGCGCCAAACACGCATACGACCATCATTGGCACCAAGGCAGAAGCGACTCTCATCGCTGAAGACGACACGTCTCCATTCGTCCCTCCATTCACGCCTGTCGCGACACCACTGGAGGCGGGCTGCACGATGTTGGGGCGTGAGCGGAAGACGGCCTAACGGTGTGCGGGACCGTAGCCCAGCTTCATGGAGACGGTTGCGAATGGTCCTCGCCGATACCCCAGGAGCAACAGTGTCCCTAATTTGCTGGGAAGTGGCGGTGCGGTCCCCTACGGCACTGCGTAGGATCCTACGGTCTTGGCGTGCATCCGTGCGTCGCTGCGGTCCGGTCCCAGGTCGACGGGCACGTGCACCTTCCGCCGACCACTGGCGACAACATCGATGTACTGTGGAGACCTCACGCCCCACGTGTTGAGCAATTCGGCGGTACGTCCACCCGGCCTCCCGCATGCCCACTATACGCCCTCGCTCAAAGTCCGTCAACTGCACATACGGTTCACGTCCACGCTGTCGCGGCATGCTACCAGTGTTAAAGACTGCGATGGAGCTCCGTATGCCACGGCAAACTGGCTGACACTGACGGCGGCGGTGCACAAATGCTGCGCAGCTAGCGCCATTCGACGGCCAACACCGCGGTTCCTGGTGTGTCCGCTGTGCCGTGCGTGTGATCATTGCTTGTACAGCCCTCTCGCAGTGTCCGGAGCAAGTTTGGTGGTTCTGACACACCGGTGTCAATGTGTTCTTTTTTCCATTTCCAGGAGTGTAGTAATTCTGGGATAATGTTACTTTGGATTTTTGTAACAACGCCAGATTGTGGTCCTAAACAAACCCCTGTATAATGCTTTTGTCTATAGCGGTAAACTGTAAATATCGAATGGCTGATGATTATATTGGGAAGCTATAAAACGCCTGCAAAAAGCCTCAAATTCCTCGTTTCAGTGAAATGATTTCTGCGACGACAAAGTCATAATGCACCTCCAGTTTTGGTGGTTGGCGCATTAAGTTACACGCCATTGCAGCTAACTGGAGTAGCCAACGGCCTTGCCGCAGTCGTAACACCGGTTCCCATCAGATCATCGAAGTTAAGGCTATCGCGATGGGCTAGCACTTGGATGGATGACCATCCTGTCTGCCGAGCGGTGTTGGCAAGTGCGGTGCACTCAGCCCTTGTGAGGCAAACCGAGGAGCTACTTGATTGAAAAATAGCGGCTCCGGTCTCGTAAACTGATATACAGCCGGGAGAGCGGTGTGCAGACCACATGCCCCTCCATACGCGCATCCAGTGACGCCTGTGGGCTAAGGTTGTCACGACGGCCGGTCGGTACCGTTGGCCTTCCAGGGCCTGTTCGAACGGAGTTTAGTTTATTTTGGTTTTTAGTAGCTAACTGGAGTGTCACTACTGAACAGTAGCATCTCATATCTGGTGCAGCACCCTAATAACCCATTTGAACTTTGTCCACTGAGACTCTCTGTTCAGCGAGTTTTCTGTTTAGTCTGCTACAACTCCTGCCTCTGCAGACTCCACTATACTGTGGTTCCGTACAGCTCTCTACGCTAGTCTATCTTGACCAGCTTCGTCATTTAAGCATAACTGATGCAGCCTACATATACCAGATCCGCTTATTTTGTGTGAGCAAAGGTCTCCCATGGAGTTTCCCCCCCCCCCCCCCCCCTCCCCCTCTCCCTTCCTTACCTTGCCTGATACCTCATAATGTGTCCTATCAGACGATCCCTTCTTTTTGTGACAGAAGAGTACCGAATTCCATTTCGTATCTCCGCATTCACCCCATTATCTACCAGACATATCCGTCTAACATTCAGTGTTCCCTGCAGCAATTAAATTGAGAATTTTCTATTCTCTTCTTGTCTGAACTGCTTATCGGCAACGTTTGACTTGGTACACACCAGACGCATGTTTTTACTAAAGACTCCCTAACGTTTAAATTTAAATCCTGTGTTAACAAATTTCTCTATAGCAGAAATGCTATTCTTCTTATGACAGTTTGAATTTTTTATCGTCTCTGCTTCATTCACCGGCTGTTATTTTGCTACCCAAATGAAAAATTCACCTACTTCTGAGTCCATCATTTGCATTCGAAAACGAAGTAATGTAAAGATTTAACATCCCTCACCCAAAAGGTCGTTAGGGCCCGGCACGACTTGGCCGTGTCCTTTAGAAAGTAATTACCCCGAAATTTTCCTCAACTGTACTAAGAAAACCAGAAATCTTAAATGTTGACCGTCGTACGGAGCTCCAAATAGTCGCTCTCTCGAATGCCAGTTGTAGCAGCCCTTTTTCTGTTTTCGCTTTTTCGTCTAATAGGTGAAAGTTTGATTTTATTTATTTACACATTGACTGTCATTGAAGGGTTTTACTTTTATTTAATATTGTCCTGGCTAAGTATCAGTTCGATTACTTTTAAAACCCAATGTTAAACGTGGGTCACTACACGTATAGTCTTCCCAAATCTGAGAGAAAAATCTTTAGTAGCTTTACTACAAATGTTTACAGACGACGATACTTTAACGTTTCGTTCAATTGTTTTAGTTACGAATCGCTAGTTTGTTCTTGGCATAGATCACGTAACCTTAACGTTTATTAATCTAAGTTAAATTAATGTTCAAGACTTGTATTATGTTTCAAATTAATAACGTCAGTTTATTGATAAGAATTAGTAATAAATAGGTTCACTTATACGATCTCATTGAAAGAAGTTCTTTAATTAGATGTCTAATTAGGATTCCCGCTACCATCAGAGATGTTAGATAATATCCTGTCATTTTCGGTAAATAAGTTATTTCTATTTAATATCCGCAAACTGTCATTAACTATGATCACTAGTCGCGTGAAGTTAAAGTTTCCCACTATCACAATTCAAAGTCCGAATCCAGTTAAAATTCTCAATTCAGTAAAGCGTTTAAATATTTACACGAATTGACATTAAAGCCAAAGAGATTACTATTCACCTTCCTGTTTATCTAATCTGATAAATGTCCAAATTAAAGTCTTAGATTGACAATCCTCAAAAACAATCTCGTCATTATCTATTCTTGATCCCCGATTAATGAAGTCCCAATTGTTGTTCTCTAAAGCTGTACGTCCTAAATAACTTCCGAACTAGAACAGACTAGAGACTGGAGCATCGTAATTACAACGTATGGCTATTTATACTTTAATGGTTCAAATGGCTCTGACCACTATGGGACTCAACTGCTGTGGTCATCAGTCCCCTAGAACTTAGAACTACTTAAACCTAACTAACCTAAGGACATCACACACACCCATGCCCGAGGCAGGATTCGAACCTGCGACCGTAGCAGCAGCGCGGCTCCGGACTGGAGCGCCTAGAACCGCACGGCCACCGCGGCCGGCTATACTTTAATAAACACTATCTTTGGTGTCCCAGACTTACGTTCTATGACTATAATATTGATTGTCTTACGTATTGGAATAACTAATATTTCAATATTTTCTACTGTTTTCACCCTTCCCATGTTTCTATAATTAAATTTTCCTTTTCTTTTCTTTTGCTTTCTATACTAGATACTTCCCTCTATTTGTTTTTTATTTTTCGTAACTACTACTTGTGGACGGACTTGGGTCATTTTGTGAATTGATATTTTAAGGACATGGGAGCTAATTTGGGAGCTATTTTTGTTTTTTCAACACCGAGAGGCGCTGTAGGTGTTACACAGTCCAGTGTATTGCCACCGCTCCACCCGCCAAGGTGTTGAACACAGGCCAGGCATAAAGCTTTGTGTAGTGCAGTCATCAAGGGTACACGAGTAGCTCCGATAGCCCATATCAATGATGTTTCGTTGAATGATTCGCACGCCAACTCGGTTATCTGCAGTCAGTACTATTCTTTTAATTAAGCTACCATGGTCAGCCTGTGTATTGCAGCCACTATAAACTTGTTGCATCAGCGCGCAGTTAATTGGACTATCCCCACAGTGCTCCAGAACCTAATCTCAGCTACTTTTTGTTCATGCAGCGTAATTTCAACTGAACTCTGACATTACCTTCTTCAGTTTCTCCACAGTCCAAGTTTTACAGCTTTGGTCCCACGTTCACACATTACGGACATCTGCATCTCTGATGAGTGGTTTTAGAATTCCAGCTCGTTCTGAAATTCCCTGTTTATGGAGTTCCCTTCGTGTAGTTTTGGTGCTGGTGCGACGTTCAGTTCTACAGTAGCTTTTTCAGCCGCCGTCGCCTTATTTTTAGACACAATAATGTTAATTGACCGTCCTTCACGACCACTCAACACACACTTCCGTCTGCGTTGTGACTTAGCGGATGATGTTTTCCCGCTTTCCATGTATGAGTTATAAATCTTCGATATGGTGCCTTTTGGAACACCAAGAACTACGGATATCTTGGTTACGGTCGCTCCGAACACACGAGCCCAACATTTCGCCACGTACGAACTGACTTAGCTCCAACAAACACATCCATTTTCGTAGCGGAGTGGTCGACGAGACAGACCATTGTGTGCGGGATCCGGTTTCGATTCCTGGCGCTGCCA
This sequence comes from Schistocerca serialis cubense, assembly GCF_023864345.2. Lineage (NCBI taxonomy): Eukaryota > Metazoa > Arthropoda > Insecta > Orthoptera > Acrididae > Schistocerca > Schistocerca serialis. Next base: position 314,079,625 of record NC_064645.1, on the reverse strand, counting down.
GGCATTTTTCCTCGGTAGGAAGACTGGACAGGGGTGCCCTCAGCCTCGTAATGTCAACTGAGGAGACAGCTGTTTGGAGGTAGTGTCTCCAAGGTCGAAACGTTGATAACGGCGGCGAGTGCAGTATACTGATTCTGTGTGACTCTATACCGCATCCGATGATGAAAAAACTGAGAATGACACGGCGTCGGGCGAATACCGCGTAGTCTTCAGGGCCTGATCATTGGGTTCTCATTCCCGTTCCCTTTTCCAATATAATGTAGTCACAACTACAGAGACGACTGACACTTGCTGCTTATTGAGGACTTTGCCGAGGTGCCGTTCGCGGCCGGCCGCAGTGGCCGAGTGGTTCTAGGCGCTTCAGTCTGGAACCGCGCGACCGCTAAGGTCGCAGGTTCGAATCCTGCCTCGGGCATGGATGTGTGTGATGTCCTTAGGTTAGTTAGGTTTAAGTAGTTCTAAGTTCTTGGGGACTGATGACCTCAGAAGTTAAGTCCCGTAGTGCTCAGAGCCATTTGAACCATTTTGCCGTCCGCGGTGGAATTCAACAGCGCAGCCTGCAGGCTTGGCTAGCATCTGCAGGCAAGCATTTCTTGCGCTGTTTCCGTGTTTTTGTCCAACCCCTGCGCTAGTTAGTTTGTCTGCAGAATTACACCACTGAACTACACATAATTCAAGAGCAATGACATTGAAAATATTGAAGGGCGTGGAGAACTAGCTTCTCTTAGGGGGAGGTACCGGTGAAATTTCAACTCGCTTGTAAAAAAATCGTAGAGGGCTGGAAATTTTGTTTTTTAACGTATCTTGGCATTCTCAATTCACTGGGTAAATATAGTTTGCTGAACAATTTTTTTCATACGTTTTTATTTTTGAGTTTAGAAAACAATATTTTTTAAAACCCATACATGGACTGGTTGGCTGTAACGGAATGTATACATAAAACATTTTCAGCCAAAAATGTTTAAAACTGAAGGAGGAGTAGCATTTTCTTACTCTAACCATTTCGATTTTTTTAAAAGAAGTTTAGTATAGGTAGTTTTCTGTCAGCAGACAGATAAATTTGGTACATAAATTTACTGAAACATTAATTTTATACGAATATGTCTGTATATGTGCATAATCTGTGCGAACATCCGTAATCGTGTATGGAATTGTGGCTAATCTACGAGTATATGTACATCCGAAATCAACGTAGCCGGCCGAAGTGGCCGAGCGGTTAAAGGCGCTGCAGTCTGGAATCGCAAGACCGCTACGGTCGCAGGTTCGAATCCTGCCTCGGGCATGGATGTTGGTGATGTCCTTAGGTTAGTTAGGTTTAACTAGTTCTAAGTTCTAGGGGACTAATGACCTCAGCAGTTGAGTCCCATAGTGCTCAGAGCCATTTGAACCATTTTGAAATCAACGTAAATAAATGCATGTAGCTGTAATTTACTTTTTTGGAATTTCCATACATTTAGATCTACGTTCGCGGCGGACTCAACTGTGAACTGAAAAGTAAATATTTATAAAGGTTTCTGGTCCAGGATGGATAGCGGTGGGGTATGAGGTACTTCTGGCAAGCAGCCAATCATAACACAGTCCAGTTTCTTTACATAACTTCATTCATACCATGATACATACACACACTCTAGCGGCAAAGCCCCAGCAGTCTGCAGTCTATCAAGTCTAGCGCGACGCGGAAGCCTGGCGATTGATGACAGCAAGACGCCTGGCGGCCAGAAGAGACCCAACTGTATTGCACGTAGACAGCTATACCGGCAGCACACGACCCACCCGTGTGGAGGCAGCGGAGATTGGAATGTGTGATGTAATTTGCAAATTGAAAATACAAAATACAATTTTCAAATGTATCAAGTCATATTTTATTTACTTTTATTTCACACTGGGTCAAACACTGCATAATGTAGTAATTTTAATTTACGCTAATTTCTTGTCACGTGTTGTAAATGCAGAATTTTTATAATTCATTTACGCTTTTCGTATGCGTAGAGAGTTAAATAGGTCACTATACTTCAATTTATTTGAAAAAGAACAGAATGGCCAAAACAGAAAATGCTACTCCTCTGTCACTTTTAAAAAAAATTTGGCTTTTTTGAGAATACATTACCTGATAACGAACAACTCCAAGTATGGGTTTGAAAAAGTATCGATTTCTGCAAAACTCAAAAATCAAACAATATAAAAATAATGTTGTTTAGTAAATTGGGTTTACCCACTGAATTCGGCATGCCAAGACACATTATGAAACAAATTTTCAGTCCCCTGGGATCTTTCTGCTACCGGGTTGAAACTTCAGAAGTCTAAGTGCGGTCGACCAGTGCAGCAACTGTCTCCAAACCGATACACTAAGCCATAGGCAAGTCTCTTGTGGTTGAGGCCATTGAGATTTGCCTATGTCTTAGTGTAGTAGTTTGGAGACAGTTGGTACACTGGTCGACCGCCCTTAGGCCAATACGAAAAAGACGTTCATTGGTTTGTATCAGCTTTTGAACGACCTTATACCACGGCGATGCGAAAAAGACGTTTATTGGTTTGTACCAGCTTTTGAACGACCTTATACCACGGCGATGCCATGTCCATCGGTAGAATAGTAAGACTACTATGGAGTTACACCCGCTTCCAAGATGTGGTGACGCACGTTCATTAGGGGAGAGACAAGCGAGACCTTGCCAGTGACGTAACAAGAGGCTGGTAGGGAGATGTATCACTGAGAGGATATCAGCCCACAAATACATGACAGCGAAATAAAATTCCTATATATGCACCAGTTTGCGTTTCATCGGCCATTATCGACAGTGGGAGCTATACTGACCAGCCGGAGACAGATAAACAATCGATACATGATACAATGAGCGACTTGAGCATATGTTAAGATAGTGCGCCGGATAAATAATACCCAAGCCTTCATCTGTATGTTAGGAAGCCATCACTTCATATCGTACTCGAAAAATATGATATTCCCGCAGGAAATGTCCAGATAAAGATAACTGCTTTAGTTTACGGACTATCATCGCAGGAAGCGGCAAAATTTGTGCGGCACAAAACGCTTTACACAAAAAATAGGTATCCAAGATCAGGACTTTTAGCAATAATGTAAGGGAGCGTCGCTCGTGTTCGAGAATCGTTCCTTGCATTTTATCCGTAACCGATTTCTAGTTGAGTGCGGCACTTTTCATCGGGCAACTATCAATAATGCCACCCAGCGATTTATGGTGATCAACCACCATGGCCCATGGGATCACAGCTTCGGTGAAGCCCCATAAATTCAATATAATCCATTTACGTTCACTAATGCGGGCTTCAGAGAGATGATAAAAGGCACCCAAGGCTCCGCTGAGCAAGGGAATTCCGTATGATTTAGGAAATCATAAACTCGCATAAACTCGCACCGAAAACTGCTCCCCTAATATCGTCCAGCCACGGAGCTGAGCAGTGATACGACGAAGTAAGGGAGCCAGAAATAATACAAACAGCAATATGGGGAGGGGCCTCCCTTGTAGGACACACCAACAGATTATGATTTAAGAAGTGAGTTGGCCAGTAACGGCCAAAGATTGCTTGAGCAACACTTGATGCGCTTTTTCTTTAAAACCGACAGCTTCCAATACCCGCCATAACAGACTGTGACATTCGGTTAAAATCCGTATTAAAATGAATAAAAAGTAAGACACCAGGAACAGAACTGGTGGCAGCCACCGACTCGACACCACGAAACTCTGCGATAGGGCTCAGGATCTCGTGACCACCAACAGAACTTTGGTAAACTGCAAGGATTTTGGCAAGCAAGACCGGCATGCGGCTATTTATTGCACTCGAAACAATTTTGTAATTGAGTGGAATTTGTCAATACCTGCACATCCAGATGTTTACGGGCTTAAGCCGATCTTACCAACCTTGAAAGGGGCGGGAACCAAACCCTCACCCGCCTGTCCCCCCCCCCCCCCCAAAAAGCTCATTTACCAGCGATGTTATTTTGTCCCCAATAAATGACAAAAATGTGCACTTGAAATTCTTCAGGGAGGCCATATAATTTCGGTGATTTACTCGAGGGTGAATGAAAAATAAAATCATAGATGTCACCAAGATGAATGTCACCTAAAATTTCAGTATTTAATGCGTGAGTGTTTACACAATCCAGAAAATAAATAAAATCATCAGAAAACATAGTATCAGAAGCAGGCGTTGCATAAAGATCAGAAAAGTATTGGTGTATCGTATACGATACGTTTCATTGCGTCATCATCACGTGCCCATCTTTATTTGTAAGAGTCGCGGTACAAGCGCGTTTACAATGTGCTCGAAACGGAATGAGATTGTATAAAAAGGTTAACTCATCTAGAATCAACGAGCGTAGTTTTGGCCTCATCCAAAAACCTTCCATTTGCTGTAGTATAAGCTGAAGCAATTTAGTTTCAAAAGCCGAACGTCTGTAATTCACAGGGCAGCGTGCCGAACACTATCATAAGGATTTTGCAAAATGGCATAGCAAAATTGGTGGGTCTTCCGGACGTCCCTCATTCTTACAATGCCAAATCGCATTAACGTCATTTGGAGCCGCAGTTTTGCATTCCTTCTCCAAGGGATGTTTTCCCTTGGATCGAAGTCTGGGATCCCATACTTCGCTAATAACATCACCGAGAGAAGGATCCTCTAAATTAAATGTATTTAGCATCCAAGAGGAACGACAGAGGTGCACTGGTCGTCGTCCGTGATTCAAAGTTACGGCTAGGGCACATTGATCGGTGAAGCTTGCGGGTATACAGTCCATCGCCAGTAATTGCGCACATAATCAATCAGAAAAGAAAAACTTCAAGCCTGCTGCTGGAGACAACTGTAATACTTGACAAGAGTAGGAGATTTGCAGATCCATACATCACGTAATCGTAATGAGCTCAGCAAAACATTAAGTTACTGCCTGAAATTTAAATTTATGGGTTTCGTCCACAGGATACAACATACAGTTAAAATCATCGCCTAACAGAACTCTATGCGGAATTTTATAAAATAAATATACAATTTCTTCCCTGTAAAAACGCGAACGATCCGGATAACGGCCAGATCCAGATAGCGCATAAAAATAATTAAAGTAAGGTCGTAAAAGAAGACTATGCCCCGATCGTTTTCAGGTTTATCGATATTAGTCACTGGCAAACCCTCCATACAGGACAGTCCCAGTTGAATGTTCAGACGCCACGTAAGAATCCGTAGAAAATCCAGGAAAGAAAACTGATCAAACAACATATTTTTGGAAAAGCATCACATCGGCACTTGAATTATTTATTATTTGGCGCAGAGCTGCGAAAAGGAGTGCAGAACCGATTCTACTTACATTCAGAGTAAGAAAGATATATGCCCGCATCCGCTGTTTACACAAACAATTAGAAACCACGAATAAAAGGGGACATCAATGTTGTGCCTTCTAATCCACGACGAAGTCAAAGGACGAATGGGAGGGGGTAAGGTGCTTGTGCCCCAACTCATTATTAAGAATGATAATATACAGCAATATCACCTTGTACTTTAATGTACTTAGTTAATACTCCATCAATCTTAGACCAAATATTTATTCTCTCATTAGCATTAACACGTCTTCTGTTCCTAGTATAGAGTGAAAACGGTTTGTCTGTGTGAACAACAGCAGTACCATAATTCCTATCTCCTTGCACACCAATTGAGAAAGTACAATAAGCAAGAATATCTCTGTCATAATATGACTCTAGTCCTGGTAATGGTTTATCACTCCCTCGTACTATGGCTAAAGTCAACCAGGAATTAACAGTCACAACCTCGGTAGTAGTGCAAGAGAAATTAACCTTGCATCCTACAAAAGTCATTGGACCACTGAGGAGCTCTTCTTTTGTGCGAAGTCTCACGTTACGGCTGAAAACGTTTACTGCTGCTTCGTGGCAACACAGCCTCCGCATGCGGTAACGTGGGGAAATCACGTGTAACAGCCTAACATGAAGGAGGGAATCTCCCCACCCGTCTGGATGTGTGCGTTGGGAATATACACTCCTGGAAATGAAAAAAAGAACACATTGACACCGGTGTGTCAGACCCACCATACTTGCTCCGGACACTGCGAGAGGGCTGTACAAGCAATGATCACACGCACGGCACAGCGGACACACCAGGAACCGCGGTGTTGGCCGTCGAATGGCGCTAGCTGCGCAGCATTTGTGCACCGCCGCCGTCAGTGTCAGCCAGTTTGCCGTGGCATACGGAGCTCCATCGCAGTCTTTAACACTGGTAGCATGCCGCGACAGCGTGGACGTGAACCGTATGTGCAGTTGACAGACTTTGAGCGAGGGCGTATAATGGGCATGCGGGAGGCCGGGTGGACGTACCGCCGAATTGCTCAACACGTGGGGCGTGAGGTCTCCACAGTACATCGATGTTGTCGCCAGTGGTCGGCGGAAGGTGCACGTGCCCGTCGACCTGGGACCGGACCGCAGCGACGCACGGATGCACGCCAAGACCGTAGGATCCTACGCAGTGCCGTAGGGGACCGCACCGCCACTTCCCAGCAAATTAGGGACACTGTTGCTCCTGGGGTATCGGCGAGGTCCATTCGCAACCGTCTCCATGAAGCTGGGCTACGGTCCCGCACACCGTTAGGCCGTCTTCCGCTCACGCCCCAACATCGTGCAGCCCGCCTCCAGTGGTGTCGCGACAGGCGTGAATGGAGGGACGAATGGAGACGTGTCGTCTTCAGCGATGAGAGTCGCTTCTGCCTTGGTGCCAATGATGGTCGTATGCGTGTTTGGCGCCGTGCAGGTGAGCGCCACAATCAGGACTGCATACGGCCGAGGCACACAGGGCCAACACCCGGCATCATGGTGTGGGGAGCGATCTCCTACACTGGCCGTACACCACTGGTGATCGTCGAGGGGACACTGAATAGTGCACGGTACATCCAAACCGTCATCGAACCCATCGTTCTACCATTCCTAGACCGGCAAGGGAACTTGCTGTTCCAACAGGACAATGCACGTCCGCATGTATCCCGTGCCACCCAACGTGCTCTAGAAGGTGTAAGTCAACTACCCTGGCCAGCAAGATCTCCGGATCTGTCCCCCATTGAGCATGTTTGGGACTGGATGAAGCGTCGTCTCACGCGGTCTGCACGTCCAGCACGAACGCTGGTCCAACTGAGGCGCCAGGTGGAAATGGCATGGCAAGCCGTTCCACAGGACTACATCCAGCATCTCTACGATCGTCTCCATGGGAAAATAGCAGCCTGCATTGCTGCGAAAGGTGGATATACACTGTACTAGTGCCGATATTGTGCATGCTCTGTTGCCTGTGTCTATGTGCCTGTGGTTCTGTCAGTGTGATCATGTGATGTATCTGACCCCAGGAATGTGTCAATAAAGTTTCCCCTTCCTGGGACAATGAATTCACGGTGTTCTTATTTCAATTTCCAGGAGTGTAGTTGACTGACTAAAGAGGTAGTAGACAGTATAGAACTTGAGCTATCAGCCAATATTTCCTGCACTGCAGTGTCGCCGTTAAATCATCATTACGGACCTGCTGCAAGGTTTCCTCAAGAAGGGGGGCGCCATCTTGTAAGCAATGTGTGCCCCAGGAGTGGTCTGTGATTCCGCTGAGACGCTACATCTCCATCCTTGGGCGATCCCGAAGGAACGTTCTTGATTTCAATGGAATAACAGAGGTGGGGATGGGGGTGTACCGGAATCAGTCTGATCCCGTGCAGTTTCTCCTACTCTAGCAGAAGGCGGGGACTCAGTATGGGAAGAAGCGTCCTTGAGCTGAAACATTCCAGGGGGGCTGAGGGAGAAGTGGGACATTCATCTGAGTTCCAGAATGAGCTTTTCACTCTGCAGCGGAGTGTGCGCTGATTGATTTGGAAGGTATGAGATGAGATACTGGCGGAAGTAAAGCTGTGAGGACGGGGTGTGAGTCGTGCTTGGGTAGCTCAGATGGTAGAGCACTTGCCTGCGAAAGGCAAAGGTCCCGAGTTCGAGTCTCGGTCTGGCACACAGTTTTAATCTGCCAGGAAGTTTCATTCATCTGAGTTGTCAACATCCTGCGCCTGTCGACGCTTGTGTTGAATTGCACGCGCCGGCAGTGTGGTGACTACAGTTGCAACGTCACGACGTGAATTTAAGAGTGGAAAATCTCGAGAATTGTCAGGCAGAAGCTCCTGATGTTGTTTGGTAACATCAGAAGCCAAAGCTTCCGCATGTTTTTTAACGAGGTCTCCCAATATCAATTTACGACGTTGATTTTAAGGCAACCACGAGATGCGGGCAATCTGATGCGAGGTGGCCACTTTTATTACAGACAAAGCATGGCCCTACTTGTACTGTATAAGTAATACGAACACTCTATCCACACACATGTAAGTGAAAGCGGATGTTCAGTTTTACACACTTTTCCACCGAACGATTGCCGCTCTAGAGCTGAAATCGATGTTGGAGGGACTAGTGTTCTCGTCGCATACTCCGTATTTCCCCGTACTGGAACAATACTTCCTTAAGGAAACTATGATCAACTTCAGGTGGAAGATTATAAATCCTGACATTAGTATATTCGACTTCAAATGTTCAAATGTATGTGAATTCCTAATGGACCAAGCTGTAGGGGTCATCAGACCCTAGACTTTTAAATTAAACTGACGCTACGGATAACATTCAAATCCATGCCCGAGGGAGGACTCGAACCTCCGTCGAGAGGGGCCTATTCGACTTCCGCATTAGTAAGAAGAACCATACTGGTAGTTCCATCGCGACAGGTGAAGGAACTTGGGTACCATGAAGCGAAATTAACCTGTCTGTTTGTATTGAATGCGGAAACTTCATAAAAAATATGTAGAACTCTGAATAAAAATAAGCCATATGAACCTATTCTGTAGTTACCCTACCTTGTCAATAACCTAGTCATGAATTCCCAAGGACCCAGGCCGAATATGAAGCGTGCACTTATCGAGAGTGAAACTTACAGTATCTTTATTTGGACATACTTGGGAATCATGGTAGACATCATGCCGCAGGCAAATGCCGTGACCAGAAGTGACACACTACAACGATCTCACACACACAGCACTACAGGGAAACAAAGCAAGCACACGAGGCAGTACAGCAGGGGCGGAAGCAATACAGGACATGCTCGCCCAACGCGACAGGCAAAATTGCTCTGTCGGCTACGAGGGTGTATTAACCAGTGCGATCATTAACATCGAAATTTCCAGTTCATATTATTACTCATTGAAACAGCATATGAAATGTACATAATGAGCCGGCCGCGGTGGTCTCGCAGTTCTAGGCGCTCAGTCCGGAGCCGCGTGACTGCTACGGTCGCAGGTTCGAATCCTGCCTCGGGCATGGATGTGTGTGATGTCCTTAGGTTAGTTAGGTTTAAGTAGTTCTAAGTTCTAGGGGACTGATGTCCACAGATGTTAAGTCCCATAGTGCCCAGAGCCATTTGTACATAATGGAGAAAGAGAACCCGATGATGTGTGAGCAGGGTAGCAGGCGTCAAACCGAGCAAATTTTTCCACATAACCAGATGTCGCAAATGCACCACTAGGAAGCTAAGAGTGTGCATTTAAACTAACTTGCCCCGGCTAATAACCGGTTATTCTGCGGAGCATAGTTCAAATAGCTGAAGCTAACAGTTTCAGATGAATATTCGAAGTTAGGTAAGCTTTAAATTCCCAACAACGGCTGTTTACTTAGACGTTACTTTCCTACGGTATTTATTGATTATTAAATACACTATACTAAAAGCACCGTAAAGCCATTAATCTGTTCAGACATTAAGCTGTCCTAAAGAAACAATACTACAGTAAGATAGTCGACATGTGGTATTGCGAAGTGCATTGGTATTGTTGTGATGTTGTAACTGAACGTTACTATTGAGTCAGCCCAAACGTCCAAGGGAGCGAAAACTTGTTTACTACTACAATTCATTAAAATGCGTGGTACTTTGCACGCTAGTGTTACTAACTAAACACTTGCTTGACAGGGCGGCTCTAGAACAGAGATGTGGAAACATAATAAGAAATAACCAGTAACATTTATTAAGAGTTATGAAACAAATTTTACTCAGCTCTAGCAACAGTTTGATGTGTGGCACTTTATGTCCTATACCTAATACAATGGTATCCAAACAAATTTCCTATCTCTTGGCTGTCTATGACACTCTCACTGTGAATTTTTTTCAAAATAGTTTTAATGCCTGGATTCAGCGGTGGTGCATATGTGTACAAACGCACAGTGACACTGTTGAACAGTAGTGTTGCGTAAAGGACAGTTTAGGCTATAAGTTGTACTATTTTCGCTCCTATCTGTTCCTTATTAAATTTATTAAGACATAGGAGGCATTACGTTTTTAAAAGCCGTCGTACATTTCAGCCTCAGGACACTCAGGACACTGAACAGCCAAAGAAACTGATACACCTGCCTAATATCGTGTAGGGCCCCCGCGACCATGCAGAAGTGCCGCAATACGACGTGGCATGGACTCGACGAATGTCTGAAGTAGTGCTCGAGGGAACTGACACCATGAATCCTGCAGGGCTGTCCATAAATCCGTAAGGGTACGAAGGGGTGGAGATCTCTTCTGAACAGCAGGGTGCAAGGCATCCCAGATATGCTCAATAATGTTCACGTCTGGGGAGTTTAGTGGCCAGGGGAGGTGTTTAAATTCAAAAGAGTGTTCCTGGAAATACTCTGTAACAATTCTGGACGTGTGGGGTGTCGCACTGTCCTGCTGGAATTGCCCAAGTTCGTCGGAGTGCACAGTGGACATCAGTGGTTCAAATGGTTCAAATGGCTCTGAGCACTATGGGACTTAACATCTGAGGTCATCAGCCCCTAGACTTAAACCTAACTAACCTAAGGACATCAATGCCCGAGGCAGGATTAGAACCTGCGAAGGTAGCAGCAGCGCGGTTCCGGACTGAAGCGCCTAGAACCGCTCGGCCACAGCTGCCGGCGGGAATCAATGGACGCAGGTGATCAGACAGGATGCTTAGATACGTGACATCTGTCAGAGTCGTAGCTAGACGTATCAGGGGTCCCATATCATTCCAACTGCACACACCCCGCACCATTACAGAGCCTCCACCAGCTTGAACAGTACCCTGCTGACATGCAGGGTCCATGGATTCATGAGGTTGTCGCCATACCCGTACACGTCCATCCGCTCGATACAATTTGAAACGAGATTCTTAAGACCAGGCAACATGTTTCCAGTCATCAACAGTCCAATGTCGGTGTTGACGGGTCCAGGCGGTGATATTGACGACACATTCGTGAAATGGCCGTACGGGAAAATCCCCACTTCATCGCTACCTTGGAGATACTGTGTCCCATTATTCATGCGCCGTCTATAACACAACGATGAAACTCTCTTAAATGTTGATAACCTGCCATTGTTGCAGCAGTAACCGATTTAACAACTGCACCAGACACTTGTCTTATATAGGGGTTGACGATTGCAGCGCCATATTCTGCGGTTTTCATATCTCTGTATTTGAATATGCATGTCTATACCAGCTCTTGTGGGACTTCAGTGCATATAATAATATAATACTTTGAGTTTACGCTTTGCCGGTAACATGTGCAGGGTGATCCGAAACTTCTATTACATGCAGCTAGGAGTTGTAGAGGGTACTTGAAGTTCTGGTAAGGAACCAATGTCCGAAAATGTATCGTTTGGACGTAAAATCTATTTCAGTGTGGGATCGCTTTCAAATCTACCACATCATGGTACGCACACAAGCTGAGAAGAGTGCGACATTGTCAGTCCCTGTTGTAATTCTGAGATCACATAACACCTTCGTCCGACTAGACTGCGAGAAATTAGTACGTTCGAAACTACGAGGATTGGCTTCGGTGTTCGACGGACTCACTGCACTCTCGACTATGAAGAGGACGTCCTTCGTCACGTAGAAGAGAACTCGAGGACAAGTACTCGAAATATTGCCCATGCCACGTGCCACTACAGCACCACACAACTCAAAGCTCGTTGTCTCCGCCGTGTGCTGACCGTTAAGTGGGTGATATGAGAGCGATTCGATTCTCAAACTAATTTTACAGCCAAACGGTACATATGTGGACATGTGTTCCTGATCAAAATTTCATCTACCTATGAAGCCTATAATAGGAAATATCTATCACCTTGTATCTGCAATGTTTTGACTGGCAGCACGCTTTCTAATTATCTAGTTCTTGTCTCGAATAGAATTCCAGAAAAAAATTAGCACATCCTTGTATAGGTTTCCAATTGCTGCGTCTGCGCTTTTTCGCACGTGAAATGATTGCATTTACAGGTCAATAGCACAAGCGGTTCTGAAGTACCAGCGACCTATGCTGAAACACTCGTATTAGTACGTGGTTTATCCCCCACGGGCCGGAATACAGGCGCTGACTCTAGCATCTAGTCGATAGCACAGATGACGAATACTGTCTTGGGTTATGTTATTCCACGCCTGCTCGGCCTCTTCACGGAGTTCTGTAACAGTTGTTGGTTGACGAGTCGCACAAGTCACTTCTCGTCCCACCACATCCCACACGGGCTTGGCTGGAGACGAGTCCGGAGGTCGTGCTGGCCGGGAAGTTGCTGCACGTCTTGCAGAGCACGTTGAGTTTCACGGGCAGTGTGTGTGTTCGAGCATTATCCTGTTCCAATAACACATCACCTTCCGGTTGCAAGAATGTCAAAAGAACGCGTCTAACAACATTCTGCACGTACCGAGCGCTGGTTAGCGTCCCCTCCAGAAACACCAAAGGTGAACGAGGATTGTAGCTTATCGCACCTCCGACCATAAGGCACCAACGTGTCTTGAGTGAATGCACTTTACGAGACAGCTGTCACCAGCTCTACGTCATACGTGCAAACGACCATCTCTTGCATGCAGACAGAATCTGCTTTCATCGCTGGGGCACACTGTTCAGCGTTCCATCTTCCAAGTGGTCCTCTGACGGCACCAGTCCAGGCGTGCACGTCGATACTGTGGCGTGAATAGAAGACGGGCTAGAGGTGCGCATGTCTGTAGTCCCACTGATAAGAACCAGTCCGTAACAGTTGGTGTTGATACGTCTGGACTCACAACCCTCTTACCTGTGCTGTGATAGATGTACGATCTGCCACTGCTGCCCTTACAATACGGCGATCGTGAACCGGCGCCTCTGTTTTGTGGATGTCCAGAAACGCGTCTATGGGTGTGAGAATATTCACGTGACCACTGGTACAAGTATCGTTGCACAACTGACGCAGCACGTCCAACTTGTGTGGCAATTCTGCGAAAGGAACATCCCAGCACTCGGAAGGCCACAATTAGATTCAACTCGCTCAGTTGGCTGTAGGAAGCCCTCTTGCTTCACGCGTTTGCACCATACTGAGCCTTCTGGCTGTGAGCATTCCATGTTAAAGGGCATGCTATCTGTTGGCAGACAACGTTGAAACCAATGAAAATGGAAATGAGTGTTTGGTGTAATTGGGGATGGAATGATGATGAACACAACACAATACCCAGTCCCTGAACGGAGAAAATCCCAGACCCAGCCGGGAATCGAACCCGGGCCCGTAGGACGGCAATCCGTCACGCTGACCACTCAGCTATCATGGCGGACGTTGAAACCAATATCAGTACGTCTACTATCCCCCACGTGGCATATTCCGCCCTTGGACAGAAATCGACGAAGTCTTTCCAGGTACACTAATTGTCCTTCCGGCAGTGCATACAAGGCTATAAAATCACGTAAATTATACCTACAGAGAACCTCGCAGATTAATTCTGTATGCCAGATCGAGACTGGATCTCGGAACCTTTGCCTTTTGCGCTCAAGTGTTTTCCACTCTCCGACTGAGCCACCCAAGCATGACTCGTGATCCTGTCTCATAGCTTCTACTTCCACCAGTACGTCATCAGCTACCTTCTAAGCTCCACAGAAACTCTTCTTCAAAACTTTCAAGAATAAGACCCCTGGAAGAAAGGATATTGCAGAGACGTGACTTAGCCACAGCCTGGGGGATGTTTTCAGAATTTAATTTTCACACGGCAGCGAAGTGTACGTGGACGTGAAACTTCCTTTCAGATTAAAAATAAGAGGATGGGTCGCGAGTCTTGCTTGGGTAGCTTAGTCGGTACAGCACTTACCCACGAAAGGCAAAGATTCCGAGTTCGAGTCTCGATCCGGCTCACAGTTTAAATTTTCCACTGCTGCAGTGTGAAAATTTCGTTCAGGTATTCCTACAGTATTAACTTTTTTTTACACTGTCTCTCGTTATTAATAAACAGATAATGAGCCTCTTACGGATGTATAATAGTTATATCTTTGTGGTATTTACTTACGAAAAGTAACTATTCTTTTCTTAATGAATATGAAATTGCACCTCTAACACTAACAACTAAACATCCATTGCTATTAGTATTACACTACTGGCCATTAAAATTGCAGCACCAAGATGAAATACAGATGATAAACGGGTATTCATTGGACAAATATATTATACTAGAACTGACATGTGATTACATTTTCACCCAATTTGGGTGCATGGATCCTGAGAAATCAGCACCCAGAACAACCACCTCTGGCCATTATAACGGCCTTGATACGCCTGGGCATTGAGGCAAACAGAGCTTGAACGGCGTGTACAGCTTCAACACGATACCACAGTTTATCAAGAGTGTTGACTGTCTTATTGTGACGAGCCAGTTGCTCGCCCACCATCGACCAGACGTTTATCAATTGGTGAGAGATCTGGAGAATGTGCTGGCCAGGGCAGCAGTCGAACATTTTCTGTATCCAGGAAGGCCCGTACAGGACCTGCAACATATGGTCGTGCATTATCCTGCTGAAACGTAGGGTTTCGCAGGGATCGAATGAAGGGTAGAGCCACGGGTCGTAACACATCTGAAATGTAGCGTCCACTGTTCAAAGTGCAGTCAGTGCGAACAAGAGGTGACCGAGACGTGTAACCAATGGCACCCCATACCATCACGCCGGTTGATACGCCAGTATGGCGATGACGAATACACGCTTCCAATGTGCGTTCACCGCGATGTCGCCAAACACGGAAGCGACCATCATGATGTTGTAAACAGAACCTGGATTCATCTGAAAAAATGACGTTTTGCCATTCGTACACCGAGGTTCGTCGTTGAGTACACAACCGCAGGCGCTCCTGCCTGTGATGCAGCGTCAAGGGTGACCGCAGCCATGGTCTCCGAGCTGATAGTCCATGCTGCTGCAAACGTCGTCGAACTGTTCGTGCGGATGGTTGTTGTCTTGCAAACGTCCCCATGTGTTGACTCAGGGATCGAGACGTGGCTGCACGATCCGTTACAGCCATGCGGATAAGATGCCTATCATCTCGACTGCTAGTGATACGAGGCTGTTGGGAGTCAGTACGGCGTTCCGTATTACCCTCCTGAACCCACCGATTCCATATTCTGCGAACAGTCATTGGATCTCAACCAACCCGAGCAGCAGCAGTGTGGCGATAGGATAAACCGCAATCGCGATAGGCTACAATCCGTCCTTTATCAAAGTCGGAAACCGGATGGTACGCATTTCTCCTCCTTACATGAGGCATCACAACATTTCAAAGGGAAACGCTCGTCAACTGCCGTTTGTGTATGAGTAATCGGTTGGAAACTTTCCTCATGTCAGCACGTTGTGGATGTGGCCACCGGCGCCAACCTTGTGTGAATGCTCGGATAGCTAATCATTTGCATATCACAGCATTTTCTTCCTGTCGGTTAAATTTCGCGTCTGTAGCACGTTATCCTCGTGGTGTAGCAATTTTTAACGACCAGTAGTGCATATCTCCATGCTTGACGTCAAATATGGGGTGTCTAGGAACCCTTAGCATTCGGTTCGCTAGACAAACAATTCAAACAAACAGTATTAATGAGTTTGATTGCAAAAAGAATAGAGACAGTACTTAACTTTGCAATTACGCAGTTCTGTCGCAAGCAAAGGGCGACATACGAAATAATCAACCTTCTTCAGTATTAAAGATTTCCATGTCTGAGTTACTTAGAGAATAAGCCGGCCGGCGTGGCCGAGCGGTTCTAAGCGCTACAGTCTGGAACCGCGCGATCGCTACGGTCGCAGGTTCGAATCCTGCCTCGGGCATGGATGTGTGTGATGTCCTTAGGTTAGTTAGGTTTAAGTAGCTCTAAGTTCTAGGGGACTGATGACCACAGCAGTTAAGTCCCATAGTGCTCAGAGCCTTTTGAACCATTTTTTTTTTTTTACTTAAAGAATACGAGTGAAGTAACTAGTGTTGGCGCTTCTATACAAGATGCTAATCTTGAAGCTACTCTTCAAATGGGGCGTCGCCAGTCGGTCGTGGCGCTATTGTCCTCTTCACATTGGGGCGCTGTCGTCCTGGAGAGGTGTCGGTCAGAGAGCGATTGGCTGACGTCTTCTTACAGCCATGTGTTCTCTGTCATTCCCGAACTGGCGTGCCAGATCTTGACTTTACGCCGTAAAAATTACTAATAAATAAATGTATGAAACGGTGCAAATAAGAGAAATTTTCGCTCTTAGCCAAAATGTAACGAAGTGTGATATCAGTGTGACGTGACAATTTTGGTTTGACATAGGCTACATGCGGAGCTCGCTACGCTCTCCCTACAGATATTTCTGCTCTCTAGCTAAATAAAAAGGGGCGACCGTCTCTTTCACGACTGCCCGAGCGCCTGCGGTGGTTTCGAAACGACGCGGAAATCCCGAAAGCCCATTTGTGCCGCGCTGCCGGTGTGCGCGGGTGTCGCAGTCACTCCTTTACGGGCGTTCCAGGAAAGCGGTTAATGAATTCCGGGAGACAAAGGCGCGTCGCCGTGCGGTGGGAGCTCTCCTATTAAAAAGAGATGGCGGCCGCCTGCTCCCGACCTCGCTTCAGGCTATCTGGCGCCGCGGTGCCCGCTGCCGAGTCTGATTTTCCTGCTTTGCGACAAAATCGTTCTAACGTAGCTGAAGATAACATGACCGACTCGGTAATACGACCAGGTGGTTCTGCGATGCGTAATTCGTTCTGAAAACGACAACGATGGTAAGGCCTTCGTGAAGTCTCTCTGGTGATTTCCCACGATCTACGATCATAGCGGCCGCACATAAGGCCGTCGTCACACGGGACGAGGCAGCTAACGTTTACGATCACGCAGGCGCGATATCCAGCGTCACGAGACACAAAGCCATTGGTACACGGGACTGGCTGCTTAACGTGAGTTTGCGCTTTCAACGCTCTCCAGCGGCAGTTGTTGGTTTTATTTAGCTCGCAAGTCATACAGTTTGTTTATGTAAATGAAGGAGCGAAAAATTCTTATGTTGGCTCTATTAAAATGCACATTTCCTGCCTTGTCCATATAACAGCCATGTTGTTCTGTGTGTGGTATACACAAATTGGAACTTCAATTCCGTGAATATGTAATAAGACGAAAAGAAAAGGTACACGTCGAGTCAGTAAGGGCACTAGCTTATAAAAGTTGACTAAATCGAACAATCTTATTCCTGACAAAGAACGTATTTATATTTACATAACAGCAAATAATGTATAAATTATTTCAGTTACTTTCATACGAAAGCCCTAGAATATTAAAGAATACTTGAAAGGGAAAAAAGCAGGACACGAATCCTCTACTGGACACTCCTCAGTTCCACAAGATGGCGCCTCTATTGACAATGATGTGGTGTACTGTATTTTATCTTACAATCGTCTAACGGTTTTAATCGGTATTTTTTTCCAGCACGCCTTCACAGTTATCCGGCCAGTATCAGTATTCTTTTGCAGCATTGCATTTTAAAAGCTTCTAGTGTCTCCTCGTCTGTACTATTTACCGTTCACGTTTCACTAAAAACAGGCAGTTTCAGAGAAGAATTCCTGATATTTACATTTATATACATTTAATATTAATTTTTAATTAATTCAATATTAATTTAATTTATATAAATTTAAAATTCTCTCTTCAGAAAAGTTTTTCTCGCTATAATCATTCTGCTTTTATATCTTCTTCTCTTTTGGCGTCGTCTATTATTGTGCAGCCCAGGTAGCATTACTTACTAACTACTTTTTGTGTCCCATTTCCCATTGTAAATACCTCAGCATCATCTAATTTAATTCCAGTGTATTTAATTACTCATTTTTAACTTTTATTTATGCTAATACTGCAGTATTTTTTAAAAACACTTTCTGTTTCCTTCAACTGTTCTTCAGGGTCGTTAGTCGTCAACGACACAATTACTGTGTCACCGGTACGTCGCAGTGGTTAGCACAGTAGAACCGCATTCGTGAGGAAGACGATTCAAACCCGCGTCCGGCCGTGCTGATTTAGGCTTTCCCTAAATCCTTCAGGCTTTGCCAAAATGGTTCCTTTGAAATGGGACCGATGACCTCGGTGACAAATCAACCAATCAACCTACGTCACGGGAAAGTCTTACACTTTTAATTTCTATACGGAACCGCGTAAAGGGGGCGCGGCCGCGTGCTGTGTCGCCTGTACGCGGTTTCGTATATAGGAATAGCGATCACTATGGTACGATTTGTTTTGGACCCATCCACTGATTGGAATCCGGCAGTTTTTAATCTACGACATACCGTCTTTTGGCGGCATTTTGTTTTGATGGACAACGAATGTTGGGTAAAAAACTCTGAGGTTTTCCGCTCTAATGTTTTATTTGTGTTTTCACCTGGTGATGAGGCTTTTAGTGCCACAAAACCGGTAGTGATCCAGTAATAAAGGACTAAACGCAACTGAAGCGATTATTAATACCCCAGATAAATACTCATAGCTGTTTCGTTGCCCAGTCTTCAAGGTCGCTACTGACAAGCGATTTCAGATCGATTCCGTATTTCTGGATTACCGGAAGGCTTATGACAGTGTACCACACAAGCGGCTCGTAGTGAAACTGCATGATTATGGAATATCGTCTCAGTTACGTGACTGGATTTGTGATTTCCTGTCAGAGAGGTCACAGTTCGTAGTAATTGACGGAAAGTCATCGAGTAAAACAGAAGTGATTTCAGGCGTTTCTGAAGGTAGTGTTATAGGCCCTTTGCTGTTCCTTATCTATATTAATGATTTTGGAGGCAATATGAGCAGCCGTCTTAGTTGTTTCCAGATGACGCTGTCGTTTATCGACTAATAAAGTCATCAAAAGACCGAAACAAACTGCAAAGCGATTTAGAAAAGATATATGAATGGTGCGAAAAGTGGCAGTTGACCCTAAATAACGAAAATTGTGAGGTGATCCACATGAGTGCTAATAGGAACTCGTTAAACTTCGGTTACACGATAAATCAGTCTAATCTAAAAGCCGTAAATTCAACTAAATACGTAGGTATTACAATTACGAACAACTTAAATTGGAAGGAACACATAGAAAATGTTGTGGGGAAGGCTAATCAGAGACTGCGTTTTATTGGCAGGACACTTAGAAAATGTAACATACTAAGGAGACTGCCTACACTACGCTTGTCCGTCCTCTTTTAGAATACTGCTGCGCGGTGTGGGATCCTTACAAGATAGGACTAACGGAGTACATTGAAAAAGTTCAAAGAAAGGCAGCACGTTTTGTATTATCGCGAAATATGGGAGAGAGTGTCACAGAAATGATACAGGATTTGGGCTGGATATCATTAAAAGAAAGGCGTTTTTCGTTGCGACGGAATCTTCTCACGAAATTCCAGTCATCAAATTTCTCCTCCGAATGCGAAAATATTTTGTTGACAAGGACCTACATAGGGAGAACGATCAACAAGATAAAATAAGGGAAATCAGAGCTCGTACGGAAAGATATAGGTGTTCATTCTTGCCGCGCGCAATACGAGATTGGAATAATAGGTAATTGTGAAGGTGGTTCGATGAACCCTCTGCCAGGCACTTAAATGTGATTTGTAGAGTATCCATGTAGATGTAGATCTTCCAGAATGGTTAATTTCTTTTCTTTTAGGCAGAACATGTAGCATCTGGAGAGAATCGAGCGTCGGTTCACAATGGCCACTAGCCCTAAGATTTTCAGCGGAAGATTTTCTTACAGCACCCTTCTTAGGCGCTCCCGAAACCGTAATGTAACCTCGCGATCTGTATGAGGGTATTCAGCACAACTGAGTCTATAGACTCCTGAGTCGCAAAAGAAATCTTAGAATGGTGTGAATGATCTGGTACTGGATTCGGTCATCTTTGAGAAGGTTGGAGAATCTGTACGATATGATACCGACAAAAGGTAAGCTGATACAGATGCACTCAAATGGAGTACTCAGAGTACCAGCTGTATTATTGATATTGGTGTAGTTCGAAACGCGTCATTATTCGTTTTCGTTTTTTGGGACACTGCTACATTTGGGTTGGCTATCGCTGAATTTCGAGAATATCGGCAGTACGTGGTTTCCTTCGCTACATCTCTCCCGTCTCAAGGAGGAAAGCCCAAGCCATAACGCGACTAGCTTCAGCAACCGTTTGGCTCGCGAATGCGGAGGAATCCCTCTGGCAGTAGGCGCGGCCCGCGAAGCTTCGCTCTTGAAGACTCTTCGGGCGCCATCTCCCAGTTCGTGATCGTTATTTGCGACGCTTACGCCAGCTATAGCCCTTTCCCAGGGGAATTCGCTTTTATCGACGCCGTCTCTGGAAAGGAGACGCTAACACACTGTGATAACAGCCGGATCCGTTTGCTATACGATATCGGCACTCAGGAAAATACGGGGCGACTGCTGTAGGCGGCAGAAGGGAGTATTACCAGTGGCAGAGCTATATCTGTCCAACTCCCTGTTCTCCAAGTCTCGAAGACCGTCTTCTATAGCCTGTTGCACATTCAGTATGCATCTTGTGAGGTTGGTAGTCCCTACACCAAAATTCTGTAACGCCTACCAAAAGCCATTTCAACTATTACAACATTTGTCAAGTAGAAGTTAACCGCAATACGCCACAATTTTGTATCCAATGCGTTACTGCTGTGCTTTTCATGAGCTGACGCTAATTATTTCTTCTGAAAGTGATATTTCATGACATAGAGTTGTTAAGAACTAATTCAGCTAGTTGCTTAGAACAAAAATTTCAGTTTAACATACTTAACAAACTTAATATTTGTATGTCCATCTTCGTGGAAGATGGTGGTTGGGACGTTGGCTGGCCAATTAGGAATAAACAGCAGTACACCTTTTGCCGCCAATTTTGAAGCCTTTATTAAGCTACATTACGACCTTATATGGTCCCTGCATAAATAGCAAATGTAAGAGCCCAAAATAATAAAAAGGACAGTTATCTGATGAACGAACAATAGTTTGGGACAAGTAAATATTGCCAACAGATCAAATAATACGCATAAGAATCAATCCATAATTAAGATATGAATAGTAAAACGAAAAGTAATGTATATCCATAATTGAAACTTCCTGCCAGATTAAAACTGTGTGCCGGACCGAGACTCGAACTCGGGACCTTTGCCTTCCGCGGGCAAGTGCTCTACCAACTTTTTTTTTTTTAATCTCATTTTGTTTGTATTCGTTTGTTGCATCTGCTCGGGGCGGACGTCGCAAGACATCCGTTTCAGTTCGTCGATGATCTATTGACTCAGTTTTTTTTTATTACAGAGGGCAGCTAACCCTCTGACCGAACACGCTGAGCTACCGTGCCGGCATGAATTTTGTTCTATATTGTTCGTTGAATTTATTCGTGGCGGACGTGCGATGACACTCGTTCAGTTTGTTCGTTGATCAGTTTACTAAACCCTCTGACCGAACACGCTGATCAACTGAACTACCCAAGCATTCTGGAAGCATCCCCTACGCTGTGGCTAAGCCATGTCTCCGCGATATCCTTTCTTTCAGGAATGCTAGTTCTGCAAGGTTCGCAGGAGAGCTTCTGTAAAGTTTGGAAGATAGGAGACGATGTACTGGCAGAAGTAAAGCTGTGAAGACGGGGGTTGAGTCGTTGTTGGGTAGCTCAGTTGGTAGAGCACATGCCCGCGAAAGGCAAAGGTCCCGAGTTCGAGTCTCGGTCCGGCACACAGTTTTAATCTGCCAGGAAGTTTCATATCAGCCCACACTCCGCTGCAGAGTGAAAATCTCATTCTGGTATATCCATAATTATTTATCCAAGAATCTACATATAAGACATTGTATTACTTTACATAGGACCATTTCTAGAATAGATACTTGTCCTGCTTCCATATGGTCTTGTTTCGATATAGTTTCTGGATTTATTGTCTCTGTCTTTTACGTACACAACCACTTTGATGTCTTCTTCTTAGTTTATGTTTTTTTGCTACTTGCATTATTCATTTTCCTTCTTCCCTCCTATTTATATTATGTAATGGTGTTATTCCCTACAAATGCATTAGTCGCGTCATGTACAAGCAATTTTAACTTTATCTGTTACTTGTCTGCCCAAACATGGTTTATTCACTTAATGAATGTATTATTTACATAGCTATGATTTTATCTGTGATTTTATCTTTTTATTTTCTATGTTTCTTAGGTACTTTTACGCAATGGAAGTTCGTTGCAGTTACCATTGGCAACCCATTGCAGATTATTTTATTATTAAAGAGATAAAATACCATAAATTGTTTGAGTTGTCATTTGCCTCCTGTTAACGTCCAACTGCTGTGTGCTGTTGTTTTTTATATGACTTGAGTATAATGTACATTCGTTCCCTATTACTTTTAATTATTTTATATGGATCCCATTTTAATATTGCTAATTATTACACCCATGTTGATGAGACAGCTTCCTTAAATTGAATCTTGGTAATTATTTATGTTAACCTCCCTATTATATTAACTGATCCCTATAAGTATTATATGGTCTGTTGACAGTAAATACGTCTCCCAAACGATTGTTCGTTCATCAGATAATTGTACTCTTCAGTACTGTTGATTATTACGTTTGATTATACTATTGTTTATACAGAGGCTGGTAACGATGTAACGTGACGTAGAAGTCAGTAGGTTAATAAACAGTTAAAAATTGATGGTCGAAGGTGTACTACTGTTTACTTCAAACTGGCCAGCCGATGTCCCAACCGCTATCTTCTACAAAGATGGGATATAAATAATAGGTTTGTCAGTTATGAAAACCTGAATTTTTCGTTGTAAGCGGCTTGCTGAACTATTTCTTAATAATGATCTGTCATTAATCACCACTTTCAAAGGGAATGATTAGCGTCTGCGCATACAAGGCACAGGAGCAATGCATCGGATGCGAAACCGTGGCTGCTAATAATCTGAAGACTAGCAGTACTGGTACTGAACGAAGATGGCAGCGATTTTATGAAATAAAGTTTGTATAAAATATGTCTATCATATCCTCAAGAGCTAGGTGTGGATATTTATAAGGCTGGTGCATAGATTCGTAGAGTGTTAATTTTGCATGTTGCTATTCTGGTCTCTATGAGCTTATTTATCGATTGTAATTTTTTATTTTTAGTTCACTGTTGCTATTTGAATTTACATATTATCGTTTTCAGATAGTGAATGGAGCCGTGGACGCTAGAACATGGAATGCCAAGTGGAGAAATCGGAACATATCCGTCATATTCTTCAGTCTGAGTTCAATAGAGGGACGACAGCAGCAGAGGCAGCCAGAAACATTTTCGCTGGGTATGGGGATAATGCCATTAGACACAGTGTCGTACATCCGACCTTTGTATCTGCACGGAGAGTGGACTAATGTGTGCAAACTTAGCTTGCCACTTAGCGCGCAAATGGACAAAACATCTGAACTGTCTCCTCAAGCCCAGGGTGTCAAACAGACATTCTAAATAAATATGACCATTGCCCTGTAAGGCAGCTAATATCGGGTGCAGATCATAACAAAAATCATTAGAAATGCTGCTATCACGTACCTTGAATGCATGAATTAATAAAAGTGAAAGTTTGGGGTCTTTTCTGGAAAGAGAAGACAGCTATTCCCTTTTTTATTCTACATAAAATTTATCAACGA